>NW_021940750.1:38084502-38219389 GCF_001715985.3 Manacus vitellinus | reverse complement strand
AAAAAAAAAAAAAAACCACCACGCATCTATTTATAAAGCACCCCACCCTGGCGAGGGTCGGAGCATCAAGCGCTCCCCGAATAGTGACACAGTGATGCAGCGGGGCGGCTTCCCCTCGCCAACGCCTTTCGGGCGTTTTAAAGTTCGGGAGAGATTTCGGTGCCTTTGAAAACAATGTCGTTGAGCAAAGGTTGCGCTGTGACGGTCTGTGATCTGTCACGGCCTGCGTGGTAAAAGTCCGTGGAACCGAGCGCTCCCCCCACCCCCCCGCATGAGAAAGTTGTGCTGGGTTAATTGGGCTTGCGTGTGAAATGCCAGAGGTTCTGAGCATACGTCTGAAGCTTTTTGTTACATTAGATTGTGTGCTAGTGGCTGTGATACAGCTTTAAGACCGGCTGGAGGTTAATAGTTTTTCACGGGAATTGATTTTGCAGGCAGTTCGATACGTATTTGTATTTATTTAGTACGATTAAAATATTTCAGCGTTGCCCATGTGGATGGCAAAATTTTCGTTGTGGCAAAACTAATGTTTAAGTCTACAGTAATACTTGGGAAGAACTAGATTTTTTTTTGGAGCTGTACCTTCTGTCAAATGAGAAAGTGCTGTTCATTGAGGGCCTGTCTAGTAACCTTAAGGTTTAAGGTCCTGTATGTCATCCAAAGGAATTTTTTGGTTTGTTTTTTTTTTTAAGCAGAAGGTGATTTTAGACCACCGAGAGCAGTAGCTAGAAGGAAGGTAGGTGATACGTTTTCCTTAGACTGGGATGTTTAGCATCAGAGTAAACAGAATGAATTTATAAAGTAGGAGTTCTAAGTCTTGTGATTCTAGGAAATGACTTCCCAAATGTGAGCCCGTGTAGCACTTTGCTGAGCTGTTCCAGTGGTTAGGTGACTGAAGCAGGATTTGTGAAGCACCAGTGCAATTAAGGCTGGTTGGCTGCTGTTACTCAGGACCCTGTGTGAGTTGCCAAATGACCAAGAATTGTGCAATTTCTGCCCGCATTTCTTCTGTGATACCTTCCCTTCTGTTACTATTCATAGTTTTTTCTATGAATGACATCAGAGACACAGGATGGGGGAAGAAACATGGCTCAGGGAAGTTTTACACTTTACCTGTCCAATCACAGTATCAATCACAAGGAAGGTGTTGAAGGACAGCAGTTTTGGTAGGTGTTACCAGCATTTTTCCCTGGGGTAGGGACAGCTGCTCCTAAAGTTTTCTCTTCCAGGCATTTCTGGGTCTACCTTTTGTGTATCAGACTGGGCTAAGAGTAAGAAGACTTGCTGATGCATCATGCCAGTTATTAATGTTTTTTTCATAGAGATCTCTGATAAAAGCCTCAGGTAAATGTGAAGAGAGCTGCTCTGTCCTCTCTAACTGTTTGGCATAGCCGTGTTTTTGTCATATAAAGGCAAGGCCTAGCTCTGGTTTACAGGTTTATTCCTCTGGTTGGTGGTTGTCTGGCAAATCTCTCCCCTTGAGGTACAGTAGAAAACTATTCCTGTGTTCCAAGTATTTCCTAAACTGTCTATAGGTAAGCTTAAGTTACTTTTGTTGAAACAGAGGAGGAGAGATGGAAATGCCAAATGACTGGTGAAGTTTGCAGGTCTAAACAAGCACAACTCAGGGCAATTTGAATTAAAGCAGAATACTAAATTTTTTTTTTTCTATAAAATCGAGCTAGTTGCTTCTTATCTGGAGTGCAGCTTATGTGGTGGAGTTGAGTCATTCTTGCTGAGACAGCATTTTGAGTACTGTCGTTAAAATGCTTAGAAATTTAACTCTGTCACAGTATAATTTGCAAACTTATGTAACTGGTATGTTTTTGAATGCAGCTGTCAATAAGAGATCTTATTGCACTTTTCCTTTTTAGTGAAACTATGGAACGCAAAGCAGCTTCTTTCACAAGATGACCTAAATATAAGAGTCATTTAAGAACAGCATATTTCTTACAAAAATATTGACGTTGCTATTGACTTAATTTTTAAGTGTTCAGGTCTGTTCTGATGTAAAAAATACTTACATAATTGGCTAAGCAGAACTACATTGCAATCAAGTGATGGAATGATGCAGGTTGTGTTATTAAATAAGCAAGTTTTGGAATGGAAGGTACTGTAAAATAATTGTATTCGTTTTGTCTCTGCAAACCAGAGGCGTTTTTAAGACTTGACTGGTAGCAGTGTTTGAAGTCAAGACAGTAGTGGCTTATCATAGGTAAACCTGAACCAAACAGCATTTATTCTTGCTACTGCATGTGACCTTTCATGATTTTTGCTCCTCTTTTCTCATAAATCATACTTGGCTTTTACTTTAAAAAAAAATCGACTTATTATCTTTTTTTTTCTGAATGATGCAACTTGTAGTCTCATTTGGTTTTTTGAAAATTAAGCTCCTTTTGGATACTACTTTGTTGCTGAATTCTCCCTGATCTTTGTAGTTTTAGTCACATGATCCAAGTTTCAGTTTAAAACACTAGGATAAGAAATAAACCTCTGTAAAATTTCACATGCTTAACTCTAGTGCTCTTCATTGAATGAATGGCAAAGTACCAAGTATGTGTGTACAATTTGTAATCCCTGAAAAAATGCCGGTGTTCCTAGGATATTTAGAAGGTCCAGGGAATGCAGGTAAATTTACATTTTATGGCATTTTAGATACATTCCATTAGCCAGAGGCTAAAAAATAACGTTTAAGGAGAATTCATGACGTGATGTGGGTCACAGTGGAGGTGACATTATCTACTTGTAGCTTCGTAATGTTGCTGTCTGTGAAGGAACAATTCAGCATTTATTAAGATTTAATATTGCCAGAGTAAATCATTTGACTCTTAAGACGAGGAAGAATGTTTAGACCAAGAAAATTGTAATCAGGGCAGGAGGAGAAAGCAAATGTGATACCTTGGGAGTGAGCAGGCTGATTTTTGTTCCTGAGTAGAGGTAGCAACCACTGAGCGTTACTGGTGTTAAACCACAAATTTAAGTTACAGATTTCTGTCAAGTCTCTATCTTATTTATTTGTCTATTTCTGTTTGTGTTTAAACACATACACTGGTAAAATTCACTGATGGATATTTCAGCTTGCTGCTGGAGTCTGCAAAACAGAGCGTGTTTACAAATATGTGAAACAGTCACTCAGATTTTTTTTTAACAGCTCTTCTCAAAAAGTGTTTCGATGTGACTAAAACAGCAGAATAAAAACTTCCTTCATGGGCACATCCAGTGAAGTACACTTCTACTGTTTAGAGTGAAAACTTTGTATCAGGATATATGTATATATATCAAAGGAGCATTTAAGAGTGATACAAAGGAAAAAGCCAAACTGGGTAACCATGTTTCAGTATTGAAATGTGGAGAAAAGCAGTTTACAGGTAGGGGAAAAAGTACATTATCCTCTTTGTTGCTAAACAGATTAGTTCTCAGTTCAGGTAAGACTATTTTAGTGGGTAAAAAGCTCTCTAAAGTCTTCGAAGATAATAGTTTACAAACCCAACAAACTCAAATGTAACATGGCTTGTATTTTGATAGCTGCAGTTTAAATCAAAGCATTTCAGTGTGCTTGTGCTGATACTCCACGTGCAACTGAATTATGTGGGACTACTCAGATGTCTGATGTTGCTCTCATGCTTAAATGCCTTGCTGGACTGTGACCTAGAGGATGAAATGTGTTCTCATGTTTGGGCCTCAGCTGTAACTTGAAGGGTTTTCTGTCTCTGTGTGTGCAGTTCATTTTAACTGCCAGCTGTACTTGTGCTCTGGAATTTGAATGGTGGCCTGTATTCCTGACCATGTATCAGAGCAATTTGTCCATAATGTTCTGTGGTATTTTTTACTTAGAAATTTTTTACTCTAAAATGGCAATGGCCACGAGAAATGTAAACTGTGCCCACGCCCTTTGTGTTTGGAGATGAGCTCAAGGAATTCTCCAGCTGTTAAGTAAAACCCAGTCTTTGAAAGGGGTGCAGGATGTGGAAAACTGTGGGCAGGTAAGCACTTAGCATTAAATTGTAGGAAAATTTAGTGAAGAAAGAATCAGTTTCTGTCAGTCAGTAATTTTCTGGTTCCCCCAGTCAATTCTAGTGAGTATTTGGACAGACCCTTCTTAAGAATATTGTACTGCTCCTCTCTGAAGCTGCAGAGTGAGGCCTGTGAGCTTGGGCAGTCTGGAAATTAGCATTGCTTATATTTTGAAGAACAAGTGAATTGACAATGACCTCATTCAGTGATCAGAGTGTTAAGAGCTGTGATGAACTGAGCAGAGCACCTTTACTGCCTTGTTCATCAGGGGCAAATCATCTCTGCACTGACAGAAGTGAACTTGGTAATCGCTGTTCCCCTCAGAGGAAAACCTGTCCTAAAAGGTTCTGTCTGCATAAAAGGCTAAAACAATAGGGGTTTTTTGTTTTATCTTGGTATGTCATTTTTATATTTTTATGCAGTCTTGGGGAGAAAATCTACTTTATTGCAGCAGTCATCCTCTAACTTTGTTCTTTAATGAACAAAGGAATGCTGGGGACGTGAGGGCAAAAGAGCTTTATAAATCAAAGCTCTGTATATGTACAAATGAACAAATTCCAGCTTTTCCTAAGCTTTGAGGATTTGACTTCCAGGTCTTAATGTGCTCCTGGCATAGTTTTGATGTCATTTCCTTGCAAGCAGAGCCAGGTTACAGCTGTACACTTTGCAACATTTCCTATTTTATTGCCATTTTATTCCCTTGTGTAGTCATCAGGTTTTAAGTCTCTCCTGTAGCTGCTTTTCCTGTAGCCTCACCAAACGGTGTTAATATTGCTGAGATCAGAACCCCACTAATATTCTCGTGTAAAGTGAAAGCACTGGGAAATTGCTTGTGTATTATTTCATAATACTGAGTGCTTGACTAAACAGGAAATTTTGGGGCCTTCATGCAAACATCATCTTCTAATCATTGGGCACATACATACTGGTGGCATTTTCTCTAAATAGTTTATTTTATTCCCAGGCACTATGTGTATAAACTTTGTTTTTTTCACTTGGGTCTCATTCTTCCGTATTGATAAATAAATGGCTCATCAGACAAATCACAAACAGGTGGTTGAAGTTAGGAAGATCTGAAGTTTGAAAGCTTTAAATAATTATTTTTTTTAAAGGGAACAGTGACCTTGGTGAGAAACTGGAGGCACAGGGAGGAAAAATTAAAGAGCAGGTTGTGGGATGAGTCCATGTGTTCAGTTTTCTTGAAGTATATGGGACTGTATTAACCTAATTTTCAAAACATTTGTGGTGAGGTTATCAGTGAATCAGTATGACAGGAGGATGGAGGGGGTTTATAAGAATCTGTACACATTACTACAGACAACAATACCGGCTGTAAAAAACGTGGCAGTTTCCTGAACTGAAAGTGACTGTGAGTAATTTTTGTTTCCATATTTCAGGAATAGCTCAGTTAATGCAATTGCTGTGTTGTTGTTTTTTAAATTGTAGTTATTCAAGCCTCCCTTTGTTTTTTGCGTCTCAGCGAATAATCCCATTGGGACCTTTTTCCATGGAGCATCCTTTTCCTGGTTATTTTAACACTTCAGCTAAAACACAAATTGGCAGCAGCTTGACTTCAGTCACATTGGAACCTCCTGAGCAGTTCTGGCTATTCCAATAAGCCATCCTGGTCTTGAGGCTTTTCAACAAATATCTTCACTTTCCTCTTTTGGGATAGTGGCAGGACAGGCTCTGACTCCAATTCTGTCTTGATTTTTCTAAATAGGTTTAGCTGAACTTGATAAAAAAAGCAAATGCTTTTTGGTTGGTTGGGTTTGTTTTTTTCTTTCTGACACAGAAATAGTAGTGGAATGATGTGATTCTTCCACTAAATAAAGCATTCCTCTATGAATCTTAAACTTTTTTTTTTTTTAAATGGCAGGAATTTTATGATTGGTAGTACAGTGAACAAAGATGCTGAGACTGTAAATGAGAGATAAAAAAAAGAAATTTAAAGAATAGGAGTGTTTTAGCTATTGTTCGAAGCTTCTGGTATGGTCAGGTCTGTTAAATTCTTGGACTTTAGGTGGCTTGTACTCAAGTAAGAATTTTCAATTAGGCCTACAGTGTCCAGGAGTGGGGTAATGATCTGTCATGATGAGAGATGACAGTGGCAGAGCACTCGTGGTATTACAAATACTGGAAAAAATTGTAAATCGACTTTCGTGACTTACTGTAGCTCCATTCTTCTGGGTTGCCTTTTTCTGTTTCCTTTTCACCCGTGTTTTCTTTGTGGTGAAACTGTTGCTGTGCGTGGTTCTGTTGGAATGCCTGCGTAGCCCTGACATGAGCAGTTTGGTTGGAACCCTTAAAATTTATTTCTTTGCCTTGCTCTTTCAAAAAATTTGGATCTTACTGCATCTCATTGATATATAAAATGAAGCAAGGCCTTTCTTTCTCCTGACTTCTGTCTACAGAGACTGCAGCTTCCTTGGATCTTCCAGTTCTTTTTTGCAGTTGCTTCAATGGGGCTTTGAATTTTGGCTGGAGTCTGCAGGAGTGTCTGTCCTATTAACAAAGTGGCTGTCTAGGCTTACTGTCTAAAATAGGTGTCTTTTGTTTATCTTCCTGCACTTTTAAGTAAGAAATCTTGGGAAAATGAAGTATAACCAGAAAGGTGCTGAACTAACCACCAGCATGGGCATGTTTTTTGCTTATTAATGCTTTCAAGCAAGGACCTTGGTGTTTTCATTCTCATACTGTTCAGACAGCAGCATATGAATTTATGCAGAGTTACCTCATTGATTTTCATAGTACTTGTTCGTGCTATTTTGGTTGTCTACATAGTTTTTCATGGTGATTGGGCTGCTCATACTCTGGTACTGCTGCTTAGAGTGTTTTTTTTCTTTATACTTTCCCACTTGTAATTTATAGTATGAATATTTAGAAAGAAGGAAAAATTCTATTTTGGTCAAGAAATACTCCCTTAATCGTGTTCTGAGGGTGCCAGTCATGTTAGGATCCTGATGAGTGACTGCTGCTTGTGGATGCAGGCTGTAACTCTTCTCAGAATCAATGTAGTGATTTTCTGTTTTCATTCCCAGCAGTGGTCTCAGTGATTCTGGAAAGAAATTATTTTCTTCAGTAACTGACCATATTGCAAAATTAACTCCATAAAGAAATCTTGAAAATACATCACTGTCTTCCAAATTTCTACAGGAACAATTTGTTAGAGGCGAATTATCTTTTTCAATGTCCAGGGCTTCCTTTTTCAGAAATCAGATTACACATCTCTCCACTGGAGAGAGTTTGAACCTCAGCCAAAACACATTCATATTGAGAAGCTTCTGGTTTAACCTTGGAACAGGTTTAGTTGTCTACAGGAAGGGTAGGTAGGAGCAGAAAATGATGTTTTAAGAAGAAGCTGAAACATGTTGTTGGAGGGAGGGTGTTAACTCAGGAATGGTTACCTTCTGTGTTCCAGAAGGCTTTAATAATCCTCTCCTAAATCCTACCTGCCCTGCCATACACACCACGTGGGCTAAAATATTTTGCTGCTTAGTACAGGGAGGCATTTGGAAAGGCTGTCAGCTCCTAGGAAGGAGAAGGGATTTTGAGCAGAAGAGAAGTTATGTTTAAAAAAAAAAAAAAAGAACTTGCAAAACAGCCCAGCTTGGTGAAATGGCAGTGCCTTGGACCAGCTATTAAATGGTCAGAGCTCGGAGGTGTTTGTAGCAGAGGTGCAGGGATTTAGTGTTTTCTGCTGTGCTGGGAAGTTGTAATTGCAGTCACTGTTGCATTTTAATTACCAGGAGAGAGGGAGGGTAAGTTGAGAAAGTTTGGAGCAGTTCATACTTTCCCTCATACATGCAAAGTCATTAACTTGCTTACTCTGGGTTGGTTTTTTTTTTCCTGCCCTGTCTTTCACTTGCATCCATGTGTAGATGTTCTTGCGTGTCCAAAGGCCTGTCTCTGAGAGTTTTGATATTTCTCTTTACTTTCTTTAAACTAATGTTTCCAGCTGTCTGCCTTTTCCTGTTCCCTTTGTCTGCCACATGCCACAGCTCCTACATCTCTCCTAAACCAAGAAATTGTTGATGTTATTAGAAGCATGGGTAGTTTCTTATGTTCTTCCCTTTGCAGTTGTCTTACTGCAGTGTAACACAGGCTACAGTTGAATCCCTAAGAAGCAAATGTTCTGGTGAGGAAATTCTGTGTTAGTCCATGTTTACTCAAATAGCCCTGCTTCTGTATTTAATTTTTTTTTTACATCTTTTTCACAGAAAATTCACGTCTCCTAGTTGACCATTTATTCCTGTATTTGAAAGTACACATTCAGAAACATCAGCTGTAATTTTTTAGTATTTTACTGATGTTTTGAGCTGTAAGTGCCAGAACTCAGTCATATAGCCTCCAATAGTTTTTAAATAGTTTCATTGGCAAGAAGCTTTTTCATGACTTCATTCAGCCCATGACTGTGGTGTAATTATGTCTCCTCATCTGCGTGTTCTGCTTTATTTTAGTCATTCTTCCGATCCCTGGGATGATCTCTGACATGTTGTTTGTTAAAATTAATTGATTTGGGGCATCCAGTACATTCTGTCAGTTTTTCATTCAACAGGCTCTAACTCCTGAAAATGTTTCCACGTTTGCACAATTCCATGCTGTCTGGCTACTGCATCCAGCCTGCTTTAGGCAGAGGGGAAAATTCTGCGGATCAGGCTGGAGTTGAAGTTGAACAAATGCCCTTTTTCTATTCAGTAGCAGTCTGTATAATTTGGTGACTTGCTCTGTGTCCTGCAGTTCAAGTAAAGGTTGTAATCTTTCTTTATGGTGCTCATTACAACACACGGGTTGTAATGTCACTGAGAGAATTGTTCCAGGAAATTGGAGTATGGGGGTATTTCTCAGCTTAGTTAGAACAAGTGCCTGTGACTTCAGTGTGGTTCATATAAGCAGCTTATCCTAGTGGAAGGAATACAAGTTGCACATTGTTTTAAGAGGATTATTAATTTACATATTGTTGAAGTACAAGTTTCAGATGGGGGTGGTTAGTTTTCTTGGACGAAACGATCAAATCCTTGTCCAAATTCCTTGGAAAAATAAATTGTATTTTTATAGAGGTATGTGGAGTTACATTAACTGTCCTTTGTGAACAATGTAGGACTTACCTTCACTTGAACCTTCAAGCAAATCAATAAGCAAATACCAAAACAGTAAAATTTATTTTCCAGTGTATCAGAATGGGCATTATGGTTGTGCTGCCTGGATAGCACAATTTGAGGAACAAATGAAGGGGCAAAGAGATTTCATGCATTCCAGTGATGTATCTGTGGTTGTCCCTGGTTGTCCATGGTCTGGTATACTAATTACTCTCCTTTTCTTTGCCACTCTGTTCTCCAGTTGTGTCTATTTTCAAGGAGTTTTAGCTACTGACTCTTTGGCATGCTCCATTCATTATTTCAATTTTGTTTCTAATGCTGCAGTCCTTTGAATTTTGGCACTCTTGTGCTTTATCCAAGGTCTTGTTACTTGTGTTGATTTTTATAGGCCCTGTACAGTATTCTTGCTTTTCCTGCAGTCTGCAAACTGCAGCTTGAGTTCTCCGTGCACTTGTTGTAGATGCTGTCCTTCAGTTTGACCTCCACAAAATCAGGGTTTCAGAACTCAGGGTTTAAATGCACTCACAGATGCATCTCCTGCATATTTGTTTCTGTTCACAGGGGTCCATTTTCACTTCTAGCTTTGCTCAGAAGCCTCTCTGTTCTTCAGAGCCAAAATCCAGAAACTTTGACTGCAGAAAGCTCTTCTTTTCTTAGGACATAAAACTAATGCAAGTCCCTGATATGAAGATGGTAAACAAAAAAATCATGTTAGATTAAAATTGAAGTTTGCTTGGCTAATTGTTGTGGCATTTGCTGTGCTAGATGTGTTAGTTGCCATTTCTGAAGAAAATGTTGCACCTCTGATCTTTTTATGAGGCACCACCCTTATAGTACTGTTCAGAATGGTCCTTCTCTAAGAAAATAAAAGTGGATGGTGTATCTTTGCCACTAAACTTTATGATTAAAGTGCATTTTCTCTTGCTTTGCCATTAATAGGAGCAGGAAGAATGTCTTCTCCTTTAGCACATGTGAATTATTCAAGCATCCCAGAAGTCGAGGCTTCCAGAGTAGAGGACTGGTTCTATCTCCTGCTGCGAGACCAGTTTTCTAACATGATTGTAGAAATGTGTGGCTGGGTTAAGAAGGGAAAGGGTAGTAAAATTATTTGGAGAATGAAGGTCATAAAATGAGGACTCCTCTTAAGAAAGATGACTAAAGAAATAAAAAGAGTGGCTAAGTTAGGCTGTGTTCAGGATCTGTTCCTTTATTGCACATGGTGCATGCAGTGTGTTCTGGGTCTGACGTCTCTCTAGTGTTTTTACATAACAAAGTCGTGCTGTAACTTGGGCACTTGCACTGCTATAGGTTAATCAGATTTGCATACAGAGTTAAATGCTTAACCAAAGGTGTCATTCCAACTTAATCACTGTAGTGCACAAAGCACCTCATCAAAGAATGAAAAACTGTACTGGTAATTTAGGTAGACACTGGTGTGTGAAAGATATTTCCGTAGATAAGGACTCAAAAACAAGTCTAAAAAGTATTTTTAGTAGGAAGGAGGCATGGCTTTCTTACATCAGTCTTTGTGTGTGTGTCTGTCCCTTCTTTTAAAACTAAGATTATTTTTTTTCCTAACCAAGACACTCTAAATTCTTCAGGTTTTAACCACACTTAAGGGTGTGGGGAGAGAAGTAGCAGGTGACTTCCAACTCCTAAGAATTCAGAGATTGGTCATATTTGACTCAATTTTTTCTGAATGAGAATTGAAATTCTAGGAAAAACCTAAAAGCCTGACATGTTCATTCTATCCACAAATAAATGATGCCGTCTCTTTGGATACAGTGAGGATTTTGAAAACTTGGCCTCCTTTCCTGCAGGTTTAGAACTGAAGTTCTGGTGGAAGTATGATTGGCTGGAGTGTTGCAGGGCTGACAAGTGCACTCTGTTGTTGCAGTTTCTGCAGGTGATGACTTCATGCCATGGGCTGGGGATAATTTCCAAAGGGGTTGTTGCATGACCACATTGTGGTTTTACTTCTGCCTGCTTGTATTTGCATCCATGGTGGGAACTCACACCCTTGAAGGATCCTGGGTCAACATCTCACCTGCAAGGCTTAATTTAGAAGAGCCTCAGCTTTCAGGTTACCTTCTGGGGAGGGATGAGGCAACGTGGTTTTTAAATGGAGAGTAGATTTGTTAACTTTGGAAGTGTTCTGCCAGTTCTGTAGGAGTTGTTAAGACTTCATGTGGCCTGTCTGTGTGTATTTTTATTGGGGTTTACATGATAAACTACTAAATAGGACAGACTGCTTACAAAGCACAACTCTGGATCTTGTGTACTTAGTAAGGTGAGAGATCAGAAGGAACACTGCCAGTTTTGACGTCCAAATTTTGACAGTGCTTGTGGTCAGTTTAACTGTATCCTGTTCTTAATCTTTTCTGTTCTGTTTCAAACACACCAATAATGTCAAATACTTCACGAAAATGTGGTATTTGCCAGGGCAGTTTCTGCTTTTTGAGCTCTAAAGATGAAATAATTGAATATCTTCATTCTGTTTTATGATCTCTTTGACAGTAAAAAAGTGTGAGGTGTTAAACTCTGCTGCTGTCGTGGAACGAATAAAAAGTAGTATTCTGCAAAATAATTCCCCATGTGATGTGTAGCAGCATTCTGTAATTATTTTGATCACTCTGACTTCAGTAGAGTTGCATGTGAAGATAAAAAAGTCTAAGTCATATTTTTTTCCTAGCAACTGCAGTAATGTGAACCTCTCCTGCATGTGCTGGGACACAAGACACGCTCAGTACACACTCTGTTTTGTTGGTTAGTTACAGTTTGCTTGGGCATCAATATCTCGTGTTTGCTTGAGAAGAGACAGAACTTGAGAGCAGGGTTTGGGGTGAGAGGAAGCAGAGGTGTATTGCTGCTGCTGCCATCTCCATACCGCTGAAGTATGTGTTTTGTTTTTGTTAACAAAGCATGTGAGCCAGAGAGTGTATAACCAGTCCCCGTGCCTCACATTTGAATCACTGTTGTGGTGAGATCAAATATAAACATTTCTTGGCTGTTTATTCTAACACAGATGTTTTAGAAAGGTTGATAGTGGCTGGAAAAAAGCTATGTGGAAAGCTTTGTTGGATGTATGGTGTCACTTATAGCTGGTGCTGTATTGCATTAGAAAGTGATGTTATCAAAAAGTGATGTGGTCACTTAGAAAACTGGTCAAATATATTCCACATGCAAGTTAAACATTTCTAAAGCCCCTGGTGTACTGATTTTTCTGCTAGTGCAGCTGCTTAGTTGGGCCTCAGGTAAAATGTGCTTCAGAATCCCTTCTCACAGTTAATTTTTGCCCGCTGTCTTCAAGTAGAAAAGCTCATAATCCTGTCCATTACCTTGCATTGTATAACAGTGATTTGCAGAGTCTTTGATGCTTCCCAGGGCACAATTTGCAAGTATGTAAAATGTGTGACCTATTTTGTATGGTTTTTTAATAATGAATGCACAAATAACCCGATGTGGATTAGAAGGGTGGGTTGGATGGTTAGGGTGTGAAAGCCATGAAGATAAACCAGTCAGTTGACGCTGCCTGCAAATATAACTCTTATTCTCTTAAGCACAAATATTTGCTGCATCACATCCCAATGAGGAGGTGGAGGAGGAGAGGGTGTGCAGTGTATTGGTCTGGCTTGAATCTTGATTCACACATGAATTTACAATACATGCGATTTTATTTCCAAACAGATTTCCTCAGACTTGTTAGGGGCAGTTGTCTTTCAGTGAAGCATGAATACATTAAGGTTTTAAGTAAATCTGCAGCACAGACATCTGAGAAGCTTGCTGTGTAATTTAACTGAAAATCTAAGGATGAGCTTTCACAAGATGGCTGAGCCAAACTAATGGCTTGCTGCTGCCTAAAGGGACAGCTGCTCTGTTCCTTCCCAGCCCTGCTCCTAGATTATCCAGTGTTGCTTTTTCCTTTACACAGACTCTGGCATCATCTTGGTTACTGAGATCATTTATCTGTTTTGAAAAAAACCAACCAACCAAACAAACCAAACCCCCCTGAATCTGCCCCCCTAAAAGAAAAGCTAATCAGTTTGCTTTCACTTCCCCATCACTATGAGGAAAGCAGAGTTCGAGCAGGAATTTGTGGCCAGCAGGTAGGGATCTAGGGAATGCCACTGTTCTGGAAACATTGAACTCTTTCATGGCTCAGTAATCGCAGGGAACAGCCATTCAGATGTGTGCCAGTGAACAAGTCCTCTTTGAAACTGATTTCATACATACTTATATTAGAGGCTTTTGTCAGAACCATGAATGATAGTGGAATATAAATTTTTCAAGTAAAACAGCTGAAAATACAAAAATAGGAAAAGTGCATTTCAGCTAGTAGTAGTGCCTTTGTTTAAATTAGATGAAAGCAATGCAGATTTGACTCGAGACACAGAAAAATCTTAGCTTTGTAGCTCTGGTGTTTTGTCATCTTAACATTATTTGTGCCATTATTTAACAACTTCCAGTAGGATTTTCAAACAAGGAAATATCTTAATAATCCTTTTCTTTTTTTTTTTTTTTTTTCTTCCTTCCTTGCAGAACTGAAGGAAGGTCATCATGGGAGCATTTTTAGACAAGCCAAAGATGGAGAAGCATAATGCCCAGGGGCAAGGGAACGGGCTCCGTTACGGCCTGAGCAGCATGCAGGGCTGGCGCGTGGAGATGGAGGACGCACACACGGCCGTGATCGGTTTGCCAAACGGACTTGATGGATGGTCGTTTTTTGCTGTGTATGATGGGCACGCTGGATCACAGGTTGCCAAGTACTGCTGTGAGCATTTATTAGATCACATCACGAGCAACCAGGATTTTAAAGGGCCAGATGGGCCACCATCTGTGGAAAGTGTAAAGAGCGGCATCAGAACAGGTTTTCTGCAAATTGATGAACACATGAGAGTCATCTCGGAGAAGAAACATGGCGCAGACAGAAGTGGGTCAACAGCTGTGGGTGTCATGATTTCCCCCCAACACACATACTTCATCAACTGTGGAGACTCGAGAGGGTTGCTTTGTCGAAACAGGAAGGTTCACTTCTTCACACAGGATCACAAACCGAGCAATCCGCTGGAGAAGGAGCGCATACAGAATGCAGGTGGCTCCGTAATGATTCAGCGTGTGAACGGCTCCCTTGCTGTTTCAAGGGCACTTGGGGACTTTGATTACAAATGTGTCCATGGGAAAGGTCCTACAGAACAGCTGGTCTCACCCGAGCCTGAAGTCTATGAAATCGAGAGATCAGAAGAAGACGATCAGTTCATCATCCTGGCGTGCGATGGTATCTGGGATGTTATGGGAAATGAAGAGCTGTGTGACTTTGTAAGATCCAGACTTGAAGTCACTGATGACCTTGAGAAAGTTTGCAATGAGATAGTTGACACCTGCTTGTACAAGGTAGCCAGACTTGAGAGAAGCTGAGTTTACTGTGATTTGACTGTTAGAAGTTTATGAACAAGTTAAGAATAAGTTTTGATTCCAGTCTATAAGTGTCCAATGGTTTATGTTAACACGACTTTGACAGTAATGACCGTGTCTCCCACAGAAATTGTGATAGAGGGGGAATGAACACACAACAGAAACAATATGTCTTTCTGGTGGTTTTGGTTAATTAGAGTTTATAATCATGTACAGATACATTGTGATTGATGGAAAACTAGGAGCTGATGGGTATTTATGGGCAAGACAGTAACTGCCCTTTTCTGTTTTATAACATACTTTACAAAACCGTAGCTCTTAAGTCTTAATCGGGCTAGAGATCATTTTTTCCACTCCTAATCTTCCCCTCCTTTCTTGGACATATAGTAGTAATATTACTGATATAATTACACCAAGATAAATGCAGAATGAATGAACCTTGACTTCATATTTTGCAGTTTAAAATTCCTGCTTAACTATGAAGGCCTGTCTTCCTATGTTAGTGTTTATTTTGGTTTAATTACTGTATTTCTTATTCAGTGTTGTGTGATACAGCTCTGAAAGCAGCTCAAGTAGAAGCTGGGACCTTTTGGTTTAACAAATCTGTGTAATTTTGTCAGCAATAACTTTTACTTTGTATTTATAAGTTGCAGGGTGATGCAGTTACAGAAGAGGTTCCAAGCACTGAGTTTCATAGCTTGATACTTAATTTCCAAAGGAGCTAGAAGTCATAATGTAAAAAACCAACATTTTTGATTCTAAAGAGACAAGACAGCGTCTCTGTTTTTGCCACATGGCTAACAGGGTCATTGTTTCCTGTTTGGAAGAATGTAATTGCTTTCCAACACTTTGGCAGATTGATAATGCTTATGTTTTTGTTTGCAATTTTTGTTTGGTAGTCCTGAAAACAAATTCCAGGAAAGGAACAGTGGCTTGTGGATGCTGTAAGCTTTGCAGGAGCCAGCTGTCAGCACCTTCCCATGCACCCAGATACTGTTGTTCTGAACACTGGCTTGTTCTTGATCTTGCTGACATCAGTGGATTTAGTTATCATTAAAAGTTAGGCATATGGATGCATGTTTTGTAGACCAGAGCACAGGGGTATTGAAAGTAAACTGAACAATTACTTTGCATAAGCAGAATGTGGTTGTATTTTAACACATTCAAGTATTGGGGTTCTGTTTAGTTGAGTTTTAAATGTTTCCATTTCAAAGAATGTTTTTGTAGAGGCCTGGGCACCTCCCAGTTGGTCTTCAAACAAATTCTCTCACTTGTAACTTTCCTTGTTTTAAAAGAAAAGGGCTGTTGGGGGGGAACCTAATAGCTGTGATTTTAGGTGGAAGCACTGTCTGAATTCAGCGCTTTCCTGCCTACTGCTTTTAAGCAGTAATGGTTCTGTTCACCCATCTGATATTCAGCTGTTTTCCCCAAACAATTGGATAGTATTTGAAACAGGATGGAACACAACTTTGTGATTACACATCACTCATGACTAATGTCAGTTTTTAGACCGTGGGCTGTCTGTAACTGGCTCCATGTAGTCTTCAGACCACAAAAGAGGAAAGAACAAAGTGACTTAACAGCTGTACCGAATGAACGGGCGTGGAATTCTGTAAGGGGGAATTAATGCAAAGGATAATATTCATCCACAGTAGTAAATGTTGGATTCTAATACTGTTGGATCCTAATACCTTATGACTTGTGAATTTCTGTGTGTCAAATGCTTTGATGTGTATTTAGCCTGGTGTGTGTGTATACATTTCTCAAATCGTTTTTTCTTTTCCACCAGGGAAGTCGAGACAACATGAGTGTGATATTGATCTGTTTTCCGAATGCACCAAAGGTATCGCCAGAGGCGGTGAAAAGAGAGGCAGAGTTGGACAAGTACCTGGAAAGCAGAGTAGAAGGTGGATCATTTAAAAAAAAATAAGTAACTTTGTTTCTAAACAGATCCCTGGCCCCCTTCCCCTTCCAACAGCTAAACCCTTAACACATACAGGCTTCTTAATAGACCTTCAAGTGCCATTGGCCATCCTGTGTACCTCTGAAAAAGGCACTCATATATGTCCTGAGAAAGCTCTGCTGTGAAAGTGCAGCAGCCTATAACCCAGAAAACTATTCAGGATGGCAGAGAATGCATTCGTGCCCAGAATTCTTCCTGAGTCTGTTGACAGCACTAACTTCAGACCAGTGAATCCTGATTCCTGTTACATGGAGTTAAATGAAATAATCAAAATATCTTGCAAAGTGTCTATGAAGATGGTAATTTGAGTGCCATTTTTCCATATAATTAAATACAAATCAGTTAGCTGTAATATTCTATTACCAGTTATAGTAGCATTACAACTTGATTACTGTAATCTTTAAGCTAATATATTTACTTATTTGAAAGCTGATCTTTAAGCATTCATGACAAACAAGCTGGGAACTCATCTTACTCTGATAGTAACTTCAAAATTTTTCCTTTAATTTGTATTTCTGGAGTTCTATAAACTGAAACTGCAAGCCTTGGGCTTTTTGGATCACATAAAAATGATACTTGAAATCAATTCGATTTAAAGAATTTCTGGTTCAAACTGCATTTATAGTGCCTTTTGGTATTTAAAACCAACCACAGCTTGGAGTTTGTTTCTGAAACATAAGACATGCTGTATGCATTATTTGCATAGGTTAAGTCTATTTTTGAAGTGGACTCCTCTAGACCTATATGTTACAAGTCTAGTTTTGTGTGTGTACTCCCAAGAATCCTTAATAGCACACCGGGCACAATAGGCAGACTTCTTCACAACTATGGTAGCAGTGATTAGTAAGTTAGAGGAGTATATTATGCACTTTTTCCCTCCTTAACTTGCGTGAAGACAACACAGTGCAGCTTCAGAAATCTCACAGAGAGCTTGCCTACATGGGAATTGTGGGTTCAGACAAATTAATGTGCAATTTTAAAGCACTTACAACCTGTGTAGGTGCTCCTTCAGAAAGTACCACGCTTTTCAAAGGCCTCATTCACAAGGTCTTGGCAAACTGCATCTGTTCTGCCCCTGAACAAATGTCCAGGCAGACATTTCTGTGCTTTAATCTTAACACTTGCCTGAGAGGAGAAGTTGGTGCCCAGGGAGCGATGGTGTGAATCTCCCTGGCAGCGCAGCAGGGATACGAGTGCGCGGTCACGCTGCGTGAGGGAAGTGTCAGATGGCTTCGTGCCTTGCAAAGCAGGGAGCAGGTTTGCACCAGGCATTTGGAGAGCTTGCTGTGTGTGTGCCCACCCACAGATTTGGTGGAGAACAAGTGTGCTGTACGTTCACACATTAATTTACAGCATGGTAACAGTCCTAATTTGGGCAAGTGTTGCCTTCTTATCTTAGATATTTTGTCTGGGTTCAGACAAACCCGTGACCTAGAATATGGAAATATGTTCAAGTCAAGGCTGCATCTTCATTGTACCCCAGGAGTATTACAATGAGGAAAGCTGGCATTTTTGTACAGCTGCTTCATTTTACAAAGGAAGAACCTAAACACTGGACTTGCATGTGGTTATGGTACATACAATGAGTTTGGCTGCTGGTACTTTGCAGTTATACAAATAGAAAATTTCAGGAATGAGCAAAGTGTGATAATTGCATAGAGGCAGAAGGATTCTGTATGTAGTTATAAAGCACTTTAATACTAATTTAATGGAATGATGTCTGAACACCTTGAGGAAATATATTGTACTTGCCCTCAAGGATTTTGCTTCTTTTTGAGAGTTCTTCTCAACCTTTTGCCTATAGTTGCACAAAGATATTATTTAAAGTAATAAATATGTAGTAAACACTACTCACCCCAGCAGCAATTTGTATCAGCTGTGTGCAGAGTTTGGCCTTTTACTTACTCATGAGAGAAGTTGAAAGGCTGAACTAAAGCAGAACTTCAAGAACAGGAATTGATTAATTTGGTTACATTTAACTTAATTCCTGTGCAGTTGAGTTGTTTCCGAAGTAAATGGATAATGCCTTATTGAGTAGTAAGGTAGGACTGCTACAGCATCTGAAACTTTATACACTACAGTGAATAATCTTGCTCTTACCTTAGAATACTATAAGAGTAGCAGTGCTTAACTTTAAAAGCCTAATTTTTGGCTGAAGCAACTAGAACATATAAGGAGTACTTTTAGAATGATCTTACTAATCTGTAACATCAATTTACAGTTAAAATGAATTAAAATGGAAAGTTGGTCAAAATGCATATTATGTATTTTTATGCACTTCAGTACTCAGTGAAGTCCAACAAGTAATGGGAGTCGATGCTTACTAGTGTGCATCTTTTTTCTGGTTGTATTTCTATTCCCTCAGCCCAGAATATATCCTTATACTGTTAAAAAGTAGTGCAAATTTTAAGACTGAATGGGACTTAGTACTGATGGTCATCTTGAATAAGGAGAGACGACTCAGATTTAGAAAACATAGGAAGTTTTCTACTCACCATGTCACTTAGCACTCTCCTTCAACTACTTCTGATGTGTTTGTGGTCCAGATTCATAGCTACAATAAATAATGGAAGAAGCAGCAAGTGTGGAGAAGCATCCTTGTGCCATTACTTGCAATAAATCAATGTTACCCCTAAAATATCATGTGAACTTCATGGTAGAAGTAACCAGTCATTCCAAAATGTGTTGCTATTATTTGCACTAATATGTGTTATTGATGTGTTGACTCTAAAAAGAAACTTGTCTAAGCTTTTTTTTCTGTTCTCATTTTTTTTTTACATAAAACCATTCCGTAATAAATAATCCTTACAATATTTATACCTATATAGAGATAAATAATTTTAAGCTAGCTGTTACATGTTCCTTTCCTTATTTTCACAAAAACAAAGCTCTGGCTTTTTCTTAAACTTTGTATGGAATTCCCATTTTTGAATCCTTTATTTTAGGGTTTTAAGTACATTTTTTCCAGTACTTGATGCCATGAAAATGTGTAGAAGGTTTAAAAGTAAATTAAAGATTGGGGGGAGGGTTGAAGGTGTATTGAAACAAGATAATTCCAATAAATTAAACACAGCTAGCAGACCGACTCCATTTGTTGTGTCTTCAGTGTTCATTCAGTCTGTATCTATAGTTTTATCAAAGTATAAATGTATTCATTTAGTGGAGACTGTATGTTAAATGTACTGCAGTTACAGGTTGTGAAACTGTGTAGCATAGGTCAACTATAAATTCCTTATTTTTGTACAGCAGAACTTTAGCACTAGCACAATGTAGCATATACTAGATGTTCAAAATTGCACAATAAAGGAACTTGGCAAACCAAATCTGAGATCTTGGCTTCTTATTCAGATTTAAGAGTCTTAGATTATTTATTTACTAAACATTAGACGGTAAAATGAATTTTGGCTGTAGATTTTGAGGAAATGGCAAATTTTTGAGGGGTCTCTGGTGTGCGGTGTCATGCATTTGAAATGTAGGTTTTGAAGTAAACAGCTTAAAGCTTTGTGCTGCAGAGTCTGATGCTGGCTGAGGACTAGACAGTGTTTCCACTATACCTTGCAAATAATTTACACAGCCTGACTGCAAAATAGAGCCGATGCTTTTTATAAACACACACAGCCCTGAAAAACTATAACACGAACAAAAAGTAGTTCACAACTGTTGGTTTTAATTTTATTTTTTTTTTAACTAAAAGGAACTGGATACATGTTGGTTTTAAAGGATTTCAGTGTGCTTTATCTCACAGATTATAAAATGGAAACTTGGTATGTTCTTCTGGAATTATTTAGGGCAAAAACTGAATGCTAGAGTATTTTTCAGAAACGGTACTGATGAATTCCAACTACTTTCAAACTGTGTAAATGCTCTATTACATGAAAAATAGTGTGCCTGTACATATGTGCATGTATAGATGTGCACATATGTACAAATTATTGTATGCATGTTGCAATATTCACTTGAAGATCAACAGCACCAGGTCTTAATAGTTCATGTATTTTGCAATTTCTGAGAGCTCCTGTTTACAGAGAAACCAAGGAGATGCATTTCTTGCTTGTTCTTTAAGTTTCCTAAAATCCCTGTTTAAAGAGCGGCTCTTCAGGGGTGGGGTGGTCTGAAATCTCTTCAATTCAAATAAAATTGTGTGCTTATGGCTTGAGGAAAAAAAAAAATAAAGCAAACGCCAAAAAAAAAAATAAATCCAACCAGGCCTAAGAATAAAGTTAAAGAATTAATTTCTTGGCAAACGAGACTGTGGCTATAATACAGATTCTCTTCACCCAGAAGCTGGAGTGGATCAGCTTTTAAGTATCTGCTCAATATTTAAATATCCCCTGAGTCGAGGATGGAACTGTCAATTGGATGTGGTGTCCCTGGCTATTAATTTGTGTGTAATAATTCTTAAAATTTGCATATTCCTGTGATGCAGTGAGATACAAGTATTGGCTGATACACATACAGCCACAGGGGTTATTTTTAATATGTCTGACGTTTTGTTTCTTGAAAATATTATGCTTTCTGTGATGGCAATAATATTTTATCTTCTGTTGCAGCCATAAAGCTGATGTTAATATCTGCCTCATGCCCTGGGCATTTCGTTGGGGAGATATTACGTCTTCTATCTAGTGTATAGCAGGAAAACCATTAAAGAATTTTTTTCCCCACTGTTACTAGGTAGCTGTGTATTTCCCAAACCAGTGTGCATGTTAACAGCAGTGTATCATTGTCAAATCTGTTACAGGCTCTTTTCCTTTCAGAACCAAAAGTAACAATTACCATGTTGAGTACGATCTGTCTTTTTTTTTTTTTTCTTTTTTTTTTTTTTTAAATGTTAAGCTGCCTTTTTATAAAACTGAGTGTTTCAATCTTTTAAAGTTAAATTTGGACTGCACTTACAAAAAAAGTACTTCTGATTCCCAGAGATCATAAAGAAGCAGGGTGAAGGAGTGCCAGACTTAGTCCACGTGATGCGTACGTTAGCAACTGAGAGCATCCCAAACCTCCCGCCCGGGGGGGAGTTGGCAAGCAAGTGAGTTCACATCAGTGTACATGTGGTTTTTGATTTAAATCCCAACTTAACTGCAAGGCCACTCTTAAAAGTGGGGGGGTGGGGAGGGGGAGAAGGGAGGGAAGAAGGGTACAGGACAAAAGGTGATGATCTGTTCTCTAATTTTTATTACTCAGTTGTTCTGAGTGAAAAGAACAGGCATAAGAACGGAGTTAACTATGAATCACTGCGAAAATTAAATGTCAAACTGTAGTTTTGGGAAGCAATGAGGGTTTTTTAAGGGTGGCCTGAGTTGTTATTTTTTTTAATTAACTGGGGTTTCTGGGGGGGAGGTTACATTTGAACGTGCAAAAATAATACACTGAATTTAGTGATTACTTGGATATGTATTTCTGCACTTTGACAAGAAGTGATATGCATAAGATGTTTTGTTTGGCAGCTTTCTTTCCTTGTCTGTAGCTAAAGCCATGTTGTAATCACTTAAAAATTTGCTTTTGTTTTCTCTCTGCTTGTGACAAATCTGAAAACAAGATAGAAGTCTATAAAAAAAAAAGTGGGAAGTTAAATTTACAGCTTTGTCTTTGAAGAGTTCAGTGATGATGCTCTGTGGCTTCTCAAATGTTCAGTCTTTAAGGAAGCAATGTCCTTAGCTCGTTTGCACCCCAAACCAAGTGCTTTTTGGTTCAAAAGATTGTTCATGAGCCTGTGCTGTGTTAAAATGAATTGGGCACATTTGGTACAGAGTATTTTTGACCTTTCAGAGTGTGATTTTTGTATTGTTACACCAAAAGGTGAAGACTTTAGGCATGTAATTGAATAAATGACAAATGAATAAATTGAATAATTATAAAATAACTGCAAAGATGGCTTCTACAAAACAAAATTGTTCTTCTATGAACTGTTTGACTTGGAAAAGAAGAGATTGCAATTTCATGTAAAATAGCATCTATTTGGGACATTTTGCTGTAGTCTTGAAGTATCAGTCAGTTACTCATGAAATACAGCATACAAATTGGTTTTTCTTCATCTCCTTTGGTTAGTGGTAGCATCATGGTTGTGAAGA
Organism: Manacus vitellinus; assembly: GCF_001715985.3. Lineage (NCBI taxonomy): Eukaryota > Metazoa > Chordata > Aves > Passeriformes > Pipridae > Manacus > Manacus vitellinus. The sequence goes on along the minus strand of NW_021940750.1, from coordinate 38,196,833 downwards.
AATGCTGAAGTGACAGACTTCTGTGGGATTCTGTGTCTTAGTGATGCTGGTTTGAGTAGGGACTGATAAAAATGTGAATTTAATTGGATGTTAGTGTAACTTAAAGCACTGTTGCCAATTTGGAAGGAGTATAATGCTTTTCAAGAAATCTGCCTTTATTTAGAATCAAAGATACCTATTTCTTGAGAGATAAGGGAAACTTTCCAGTTCATACATGCAACATACTTTGTCTGTAATTGCTTCATTTTATTGCTTTAAATCCAGCCTCTTCTTCCTATAATCATTCACTGCATTCACTGTGATGTTTATTCATGGTAGTTCCTGACTTTTCAGTATTATGGGATGATTCCAAAGCCTGTCATCTGCTTTTTTTTCTTCTCATGTACTCCTTTGTGATTGCTCTGCATGCATTCATCAGCAGTTTAAAGGTGGTTCTTTGAAGTTTGTTTTGTATCACAGTTTCAGTCTCCTTCTACTTCGTCACACTTGATTTTGCAGAAGGGGATCTGGAAGAAAGTTGCTTTTAAAGTCCAGCCTATAATTCCTGTTTTTTACTCCCCTCTTTCCTTCCTGGTCTCCCTCCAAAGTTGTTTACTTATATACTGGGAAAGGCAAAGGCTTCCTCTTCCTTCAGCTTCACATTGGATTCTTTTTTTTTTTTTTTAATTTACTACCAATTTTCAAGAAAACTTTGTTACATAAATAAAAATCATGTTGCTCACTTACATGTGGATTGCAAATTTTCTATTAATATTTATCCATCCCTTTCTTATCAATTTTCTATCAGTATTAGAAAAACCAATCATCCCAGAGACGAAGGTTAATTTCAAGCTATCTTAAATATGCTAAGCATGTTTTCTTTTAAAAGGAGGAAACTGTCAAGATGATTGAAATAATTTTTAATATGTTTTGCCAGACAAAATTTGCCTCAGTCTGAAGATAGAATACACAAAGCTGCTATTTGCAGTTTAATGTCTTTTCGGAGAAAAGTTGCTGGAGAGTATTGGACCTATCATTGTAGAAGAGTATTCTGTGAATTTACAGCCTTTTAAAGTTTACATTTTAAATTAAAACTGTACTTAGGGAATTTGACTTTAGAGAAAAAGAAAGACACAACCTTAAAATCTTGTGGGGTTTGTTTTTTTGCTCTAGACGGAGTGTGATTGAAGCCGTTTATAACAGACTGAACCCCTACAGGAATGATGATGCTGTAAGTATCCTTTCTCTTACATTACCTTTACCCCCACCCCAGTTATTTTAGCTGCTTTGGAAAGAAACATTGCTAGTTTTTATTAAAGACCTCTTCCCCAAGGAAGGAATAGCAGTGTTGTACTCTTGGGACTGTGTTCCGTGGTGGTTTTCTGCTGCCTTCTGCTGATCACAGTCTCAAAACTCCAGTGTGATTGACTCATTTGTCCTCTGGAATGTCATTATTTCAGTCCTGCCTGGATTTCCAAATGCTGCCAAATGGTGGAAAGAGTCATGGGGGTTTTTCCCTTCTTTATGGGCAATGTTGTCCCCCAAATATCAAGAAGATAATGCCTCTACTTAAAGGTTAAACAGATGTGTAATTATCAGCTTTAAGAATATATTATTCACTAAGTGGACTGGGGGGGGAAACCCACAAACAGAAAACCTCTAGAATATGAACTGTGGTCCCAATTGCAGCTTGATCACCAGAAACAACGTTCTCTCACCAGAAGTGCTGTATGTCATGAAGTAGTTAAACTGATCCTTTTACCCATCAGCAAAAATTGCTTAAATGTGACATAAGTGAAATGCATCCAGACAATAAAGAGTTGGGCATTCATTTATTTGTCTGTCCTTGTTCTATTTTTAGCATAAAAATTCCTAAATAGTGGCTGAAAGAGAATGCTTTGCCTTGAAAATACATTCTGTACAATGTTGCTGTCCTACAAATGTACAGTACACAAACGTTGTGATGATGTTCGTGACTTGGATACCGAAATTTGCATATGGAATAGTTGGCAAGCAGCTCGTGCATTTTTACTCATACTGCTTTTATTCTTCATCCTGGCACATGAAACAGCCATTTTAGTCTTTCATATAATTGTTCTCCTTTGCTACTTCTGGTCTTGAAGGAAAAACTGGAGGTGGTACTTTTGCAAAGGGTAATTTCAGTTTGTGTTGTTTTTACTACACCTCCGTGCCAACTGTTCCCCTCTATGGTTTGTAATGGGTTCTGTGTGCGAGTTTGAGTGAAGGGTGCAGAACTTCAGTGCTAAGAAATTATCATGTGTGGCATTGCTAGAGACTTAATTAGCCTCTTTTCTCTCCAAGGAGCAGTAAGGCAGTGCTTTAAAGACAAGTAATATTTCTACCTCCTGCAGTCTTAGTAATGACGGGGAAGTGTAGCTGTGGAAGCACCAGGATACGCTGTTGTTAAAGCCCATGGTGGCCCTTAATTACTTAAGGAAAGGGGAGCAGGTAACTCTGAAACAACCAAACCAAAGGTGGCTGCACAGAAGCAGTTTGATGCCTGTGCTGCTGATTTAGCTGTTGATTTAGCTGTGGTCCCAGTTAGTTGTGGTTAACCTGTGTAACCCCCAAGGGGGCAGGGGGAGAAAGCTGAATATAGAGCACTCTGAGCAAGGGAAAAGGAAACAGACGTGCCACAAAGGCAACTGGATTAAAAACCACCTAGTAAAATTAAACATTGGTTAAACCAGGGATTGGTTAAACATTTTCCAGGACTGTGGTAGTTACACAAAATCCACTCTTGCCCATGGGTCTAAATGGACCAAATTTTAGAGACACTGGAACAGGTTGCCCAGGGAGGTGGTGGGTGCCCCAGCCCTGGCAGTGTTCAAAGCCAGGTTGGATAAGGCCTTGAATAATCTGGTCTAGTGGGAGGTGTCCCTGTCTGTGGCAGGGTGGGTTGGGACTAGGTGATCTTTAAGGTCCATTCCAACCCCTTAACATTCTGTGATTCTCTGATGACACTCAGGTGGCCATATGGTTATGATTTGGAGCATGACATGTTTCTACTTCCCTTTTTTTTTTTGTTATATACATTTATTTTTTCCTCTTGTGGTTTTATTACTATCCAAAATTAGGGTTTTCTGCAGTTGTCCAAACTACACATCTGTAACCTTAAATTCTAAGTGCTGAAATAGCTCTGAGTTCTAGCAGGGCATCAGTTAAGTCTCTGTGTTCCTCTGCAGTGAGGGAGGGCTGAGAACACAAAAGATGACAATGGTGGTAACACATGAAATGAGGCACATCCTGCTCTTTTATCACACCTGTTTACTGAGTGTATCCATTTTGTATGACTTCTGACTACTCTGAAAATGCTTCTCAGTAATGTTCCTGCGATATTATTTTGAGACTTGATAAAACACTTGGTCAGATTTTTAGATGTCTTGGTTCTAATGTTTCATTTATTAAGAATATATGGTTTTTAGATACTTCTTAAATGCTCTCTCTGAAAGGGGAGAGAAAACAAGACTCATGAAATGATTTAAGTCTCCACCCTTTTCAGTCTGGATTATCCAGAAACTCCTGCAACAATGGGCACTCCAGACTTTAAAGGGTTCCTTCTTTTTTCTTTAAGGATTCTGCCTCAACTGATGATATGTGGTAAAACTGCTCATCTAGCTGTGGAGTTCACGTTTCATCCTGCAAATGAAAGTGCAGCCCAACCTCAGTGACCCTTCTTAACATCCATCCTCAACCTTAATTAAAGAAGGGAATATGATGTGTTGGTGAGAGTGACTACAGCAGTACGACACCTAGCCCAGGAACTGATCATTTTTGTAAAACAGACTTCTGTAAACGTGATTTCAAACCATAATTCATGTTGTAAATCAGACTCCAGCAATTTATGTTGTATGATTTTGTTTTTGTAAAGTGCAATTGTCTTTGTACAAAATGCTCATATTTAATTATGAACCGCTTTAAATCACTATAAAGGTTAGAAGAAATGTTTTGGCTTGTGTGATGCAACAATATATATCCCTTTTAAATTCATGTTGTGGTTTTGGATTGCAAGGAGCAGCAGCCTAGCCAGCTAGGTGCTCAGGAGGTGCACAAAACTGTAAAGATAACTTTTTGGTTTATATGAAAGCTGAACTCGTGGGCAACTTACCAGAAATTACAGTGTGTGAATTTTTGCTTGGCAATGGAAAAATAACTTAAAAGTAGTGCACATTCTTCAACAAATGGATATCATTTTCTTGGATGCACTCCTGCTCTCACGTTGGAGTCGAAGGGATTTGCGATTTTGAGTTCAGTGGGAGTTAAATCATGCCCTGTTAACAGTATCCTCTTCCTACAAATCTTGGGATCAGAATGCCTTGATTCTTTGCACCTCTTTTCCCATTAACCCTCACCTGAAACTGCTGATCACTGAGCACGGAAAGGCAGCTTTCTACGTCCAGTAGGAGTCTGCAGCATTTTTACAATCCTGATTGGCTGGGTCTGCTGCTGTTCCAAGTAAAATGCTCTGAATTCCATTTTATCAATAAAGCTTGATTTAACAAACAAGACCTTTACCCATAAATGTGTAATTCCTTTTTTCCTGCCTTTGAAAATGTCAGTGCCATTGTAAATGATATTTTACTTGTGGAAGAATATTTTTATTAATTGGTAGCCCATTTTTAAAATGGGAAGGATTTTGATTATTGCCCAAGACATAGCCATATGCTAGAGGATGATGTGGGATTAATCCGTTACCCTATTTTTTACAAGTGTGGGTTTTTTCAGGCTTTTTGGTGGTGTTTTTTGTTGTTTTTTTTTTTCTCCTCCCTACTGAAGATGTGCATTGGTTTGAATTTGCCTACTGTTTGATAAAAATACATGTGTCAAAGCCTGACAATCTTTAACATTTTATGGTGTGTGTTTTTAATTGACCCACTTACTTAGAATGAGAGACTAGTGGTTAAACAGTACTTGTGATTTGAGGTATAGCATGTTGACAATATTTAACTGTTCGTTGTTTAAAATTCTAATTTAAAATTTTATAAGATAATAAACTAATTTGATTTAAGCTTAGCTTTCTCCCATTGAGCATACGAAAATTAAGTTTTCAAGTCAGTCGTGTTTGCAAAACTGCTGTTTTGTGCACCTTGTATTGTCTTTTTGGTTGAGAATATTGTATTTAATATGTAGTTTACTCATTTAGTAGGCAGATTCCCCAAAAGGAAAATCAGTAAAACAAGTAGATTGTAACATTTACTGCAGTTAGACAGAATCAAAACTTGGTGTATAATTACTTTTTGATAGGAAAACGTAGTACAATGCATTTTGCTATATTTGTCTTTCCCTAACTTTGACATATACATATTTGTATATATAGCCTTAAAACTAATGCAGAGTTAGGGAACACTGAACAGTGAAAAAAGTAACTTATAGTGTCTTGGAACTAAGTATAGTATATACCAGCAAACTTTTCTTTTATCCCTCTTGTCTATGTGGGGTGCTTAAACGTAACTTCATTGTATTCAGTTTGTAATCTGTTCAAGCATGAATGAAGAAAACATAAGCACTATTTGTATTTATAAATTTATAGCAATTTTTGCTTAAAGAACCAGTTCCTTACCTACCTATGAATAAATGCTTAAAATGTCTAATTTTGTTGTAGAGTGCACAACTATAATAATGTTAAGTTATAGCTTCACAGGCACCTAATTAACAAGCATATTTAATAATACATGGCGTATTAGTGCGAAAAGCTAAACTTAATTTAGGACTAGGCAGAGAAAGTTCTGTCCTTTTTCATAGAGACTAAAGTTTAGTTTTGGAAACTGCAAAACCTTGAACTGGACTGTGGAACCTTTGAGTTTTAAACTTGTACGAATCGGAAGCAAAACTGTGGTGTGAAAAGCCATACTTACTTCAAACCATAATCACTTAAACTGTCTCAGTGACAAAGGAGATATCTGAAGCCTCTTCTGGCGAGGTCTCCTGAAGGTTAGAGAGGAGATAATTCTGCTGTTGCTACAGGCCATGTGAGTAGGTTTGAGGGTAGTGGAAGAAAGCCCGTTTCAGGCCTTTCTCTCTCCCGCCTACATTCAGCTTTTTGGTGAGGTCAGAGCACTGAATTATTATGTATGCATAAACACTGCCATTTTAGATACAGATTTTGATTACAGAATATACCAGTTGAGTATATAAAGCATCCTAGAGAAGAGGCAATCTGTACTTTTCACTGCTCTGAAAAGAAAAAAAAAAAAAGGCACTTTTGCACCTTTGTGCATCTCCTTCTTGCACCAGAAACTTTTTTTTAAATGCTAAAAACATTAGCACCTCAGGGGCAAGGCAGCAATTTTTATTTTGAAGTATTGTGTGCTATTTATTTCCCTCTTGGAAAAAGATTCCTGTGTGATGGAAATGAAAATTGTGTGATGTTAAAAGATGTATTTTTAAATACATGTTCAAATAGGATGGTCCCAATTTGCTTGTTTTTAAAAGGAAATGACATTTGTAAAGCTACTTTGCTTCGTATGCCATGCAACTTTGTTTTCCTTCTACATTTGACAGCTTCACTGGCTTCAGTTTCTGTGAGTTTTGTTGTAGTCAGATTAAATGTTTCGCTGATCGTTCTGGGAGAATACCTGTACTGCTTTATAGACAACTGTTTCAAATAATTCTCACTAATTCAGCATTGAAATATGTTCAAGACAGAGGCTTCTAAAATGTCTTTTAAACGAATGTTGGATGAACTGAATGCCATGGCATTGATCAGGGTCCTAGATTTGCAAGGCTTTGTAAATCTCTTTTATCAATAGAGCCCCTGGTGGGGCAGAAATCAGCAGGTCCCATTGAGTTATAGAGCCAGAGCCTTTCAGCTGGGCTTGCTCTCACCTGGCCCGGGAGCAGCACCACCACCAAGACCTTGAGGCACAGCCATCAGAGCAAAAATCAGAATTGGAGAGAGAAATTCCATCTGCCTGTCATTGAGCTGCACTAATCCTTGGCTGTGTCGTACTAGCAAGGTGCCTGCTGAATACTGAGCAGCAGATGAGCAATGGTAGCAGTTACCTTGAGAGGTCGTGCAGGTGCCAAAGCTGATCTTTTTAACATTTCCTTGTAATAAACTGACTTCAATGTCCACTACTTTATTTATTGCAAAGCTGGTGCTGTCTCAACTCAATATAGGTCTGAGCTATTTTGCTCAGTTCAAGAATCGGAAACTTAACAAAATTAGGGAACAGTTTTCCCTTTACTTGATTCCCTGATGAGAATCCCATCTTACTTTGATACACTGGGATAGGACAGACTTCCTGTTGCATTCCATTTTTAGTAATTTATGAACGAAGGATATGGTTTCATGATAAAGTTACTTCAAGACTAAATGTTGCTCCAAGTTTGTCCCTACTGCCTTTTTTTGTGCCAGTACTTGCCCTTATGTGGGCATGGAGTTAGGACAAAGAGAAGCCCTGTCCTCTTCAGCTGGGTAAGCTGATAATCCAGCTGTGGGGTGCTGCTGCTAGGGCAAGATGGAGGGTGGGGAGGCAGGACTGGGAGCAAGGAATGTTTGCACCACCCGTCCTGCCGCGGTGTGGGAAACCACACCCAGATAAATGATGGGCTGTGTAGGGAGTATCGAAGCCTTTGCAGATCTTTCCCCGCTCTGTACTTAGGAGAGACATTTTGCTTTGGTAAACGTTCTTTTTCTTAAAACTGGAATCATCAAACTTTGGTCTTAACGTCCTGTGTGCGCGTTCCGTGCTGACAAACCTCGTGTTTGTGTTCTCTAGGGGTGTGTGGCTCTGTCCTGTGGGAGAGACAGCACGGCTGCCACAATTAGGTTAATGATATGGTTGTTACAGGTTACCTTATTTCAATGTACATCAGGATTTCATCATGCTGAGATAGATGTTCACCTTCATCTCTACCTGCACCTTCTTGAATTGCTCTTATGCACAAATGATTTGGTGTATTTGAATTTCTTGATATTTAAACTTGGCCGTGTCTGAAAGGGGCAAACCTTTAGGAAAAGAGTGCCCTTTTCCTCATCCCTCGGCAAAGGCAGTATTTAATACAAACCTGATGTACCTTGCATAGGTTCAGAAACGGCAAAACTTTAGAGCTACAGAGCTGTACCTGACATTCTTCTGTAGAAAATGAATTGTTACTCTGTGCCAAGCCTCACAAGACGTGAAAATGATGTCTCCTAGATAATGAGTGTGGCTCCCTGTTCCTACCACTACCCGTGTCTGAGGTGATCATTCCTGAGCCTTTGTAGACGAGCTCAGGGTGTAAACTCTCTGTTTGGCTGGACAGGGTTTTTACCTCTTGAAGTGGTAAAAAGAGGCTCCAGACATGGATTTCTAGGATTCTGTAGCGCATAAAATGAATGTGATTCCTGCCATAAACTGTAAGAAAGGAGCAAAATTTAGAAGTACCACTCTGAGGCTAAATAATTTTGACTGACCTGTCTGAAATACTGATCAGAGAATCTAATCTTCTGGTGAGCTCTTTCTGTGGAGTGTTTGCACAGTCTGCAGGTCTCTGCAGACCCAGGTGTGCCCATCTGAAACACTGTAGCCTTATTTTGCTTAATAACATTGCTTTATAAATGAGGTAGCAGTCACCTGGGCCGTGGCAATTGTTCACAGGAGTTCAGGAAGCTGTAGGAAAACTTGAAGCTCGTCTTTATTCTTATGGACCACTAAATGCATTCAAGTAGAAAAAAAAAAAAACAGACATGCTGAAAGTTGAGTTCACGTTGTCTCCCCCTGAAAACTTGTTTTCAGAAAAATGACAAATACTTCTACTATTTGCTTAATAAGTGAAAAAAGTGTCCTGAGCTTTAATCTCCTGATTGTTTCAGTTGTTGACCTATAATGACTTAGGCTTTATGTATATTCATTGCTTTATCTGTGTTTTTATTTGATGTTCCTTTTGAGTTGCAGTAAACCAGATCTTTTTTTTCCCCCCTCGTGTAGACACTTCTTTGCTTCCAAGCTAAGGGAACAGGAGTGATAATGATGTCCTAGGAAAGGGTTTTGGGAGAGGCTTGCTTTAAGTGCAATGACCACAAACTTTTGCAATGACAAAAGTTGAGAAAGTGAGCTTAAGTTTAAAAATGCCTTTTACAGAATTAAGGAAATCATTCTATTCTGATATTGTCAGAACTTCAGTGGAGGTGGGATGACAGGTCAGATTTCTAGAGTATGTATTGGTTTATATCTAGTGACATTTTTACACTTAACTTGTACTGACTCCTGCCCAAATGCTTTTTAAAATATCACTAGGCATGTGCTTTGTTTTTTTTCTTCCCCCCCTCCCCCAAAATAGGAAGAATAAAACCAATGGTCCTTACTGCTGTGTAAGCAGCCACTTATTTGCAGCGGTGGGTGCTGTGTCAGGTAGTGCCATTTTCCTTCAGGAACACGACATCTGCACTTCTCAGTGTGCTCAAGAACATTGAGCCACAGCTGAAATCCCTTTTTGCCTCCATGGGCTGTTGGCTCTGAAGAGCTGGTGGGAGCGTGGGGGTTTTACAGCCAGAGTGGACAGGACTCTCCTTGTGTATTGTGAGGAGGCCTCCAGAGTTGAGGGAGATGCCACTGTTGTATAGTTTTAGAAATAACTTTAAGAAAAAATGAGGAAACACGTTGGGTCATAAAACATCATGTACTGCTATCAATTCCTATAGACTAAGGTCCAGAGTTTAGTTTCACCTGTGTAAGTGAATTCCACCCGTTCTGAGCAGTGCAAATACTGGGCAGCCGATTTCATTGCTTGGGGATTTCAGATTGGAGGCACAATGTTTCTGTTCACACTAAAATTAGACTAAAACAGTCTTGGGAAAATCAGGCACGAACTTAAATTTACATTCTGCTGGCATTGATGGAGCTTTGCTCACGACATATAAAGTTTGCACATGTGTTGTTGGAGCCTTAAGTGTCCCACTTCTCTTGGAATGAAAAACAAATGTAATCTTTATCCAGTTTAGGTTTTGAAAAAGCTTTTTGGAGCCAAAGGGAAGAAGGTGGTAATGTTAAAGCAAAATGTTAGATTATTTGGAGGTAATTTCATTAAGTCTTTAAGCATCTAAGATTTTTTTTTCCTTTTAAAACCTCAGAAGGGCACAGTTTAGGAGGTTTGATGAAATGCTTTTAGCTGTAAATAAATAAAAGGATGAAACCCAAAATGGGTTACCTGGGATGGAAGAACAATGAGGCCCTAAAAATGTAGGAATAAATGTGCTGAATTTGCATAGCATTATTTCCATGTCCAGTGGTGGACCTACTGAAAGGTTGGAACTGGATGATCTTAAAGGTCCCTTCCAACCCAGACCATTCTATGAATCATTCTATGAAAGGATCTTTATCAGTGTTGACAGGGGAACCTTTTATCATTGCTGAGTGATGCCAGACTGACAAGTCTGCTGCAATTTGAAATTTCCAGCCTCTTAAATTGGGAAGTGGGCATTACATACCAGATCCCCAGTACATGAGAAGCTGCAGTACCTGTTACCCCACATTCTGTGGGTTAATGCCCTGCAGCCTTTGGGTGCTGGGAGTTGGGATTTCCCAGCCTGTTATTGCTGATGGTGTGATTTGCAGTGACCTCGGGTACCAAGAGTTAAGTTGTATTTAAGAACCGGATCTAACTCTTTGGTGCCAGGAATCTAGTTTTTGGAGTAAGTGCTGAATTATGCAAATGTTCTTGGCCAATGGCGCCGGGTAGTTCAGTGCTCAGAAAACTAAATTACTAGTGATGAAGAGTTAGTATGAGAAAAAAGCCAAGGTTCTTCTAAGCCAGGGAGTGCTGGATGTCTGAAAAGCATGACATTTGAGTTCCAGGACCTTCTTATTTTATAAATCTTTATAAGCAGAGATTTTGGTTTCTAGCATCTGTCTTGTTTCTAAGACCACGTACAAACATGCTGAATTAGAGAGTTTTCACCTGTCTTCTCACAGAATTGACTCCACATCGTATCATAAAGAGTCTCGTTTGTAGTGACATGCTGTGCCTGTCTTTTTAGAAAATTCATGACCTCTTTATATCTATTTTGTGGAAAGTGTAACTTTTTTCATTGATGACCTGTATAAATGTGTGTTACGAATGGAGAGATTTAAGCTTGAAAAGCATGTTTGCAGATTACACAGCTTCATTATGGAATTTATAAATTTAACAGAGTAATATACAAGAGCATAACTATTTTCCTTAAGTAGAATGTATAACAATATATAATAAATTATTCTCCACGTAGTTCACCCACTATTTACAGTTTTACACAATTCAAACTGTGTGTTTACAGAAAGTTCAATAAATGTATATTTTGTACTATGTACAGATTCCTGGTCCCAAAGAAAATGTGTGAACTTAGTTTCTAACTTAACTTTTGAGATTGTACTTTTTTTTTTTTTCCTTTTCTTTATTTTTTTTGGTTTGGAATCAGTTGAACAAACTGCGTTTCGCCTGTCGATGGTGGAGGATTGCATTGGAGTAAACGGGAATTGGAAATATTTCTAATCTACAAAAGTGATTCCACTAAATAAAACAGGCAATTACATCGTGTGTGTGTATTTGAGTGCAATGCTACAAACCACTCCCACATTTATTGTCCCCGATTTACAAACTTACCAGGCCTCCTCCTATTTTCTGGCTCAAGGGAGTTAGATTTAGACAGAATATCGAGGGCCTATTTTGATCACTCTTAGTCACAATAATAAAACTCCCCATTTTCACCTGGTTTTTCCCTTACATGTTGAAATTCTAACATAAAGCAGTCTGTGCTTGGCTTCAGCCCTGGCGTTCCCCACCTGGTCTGGGGTTTTCAAGAGAACTAGGGATTGATTAGGATGCCCAACTTCTGGAAAACCACGTCACACAGGAGCAAAATACATTTGTAACTTCTGCCCCCATTCAGATTCAGCACTATAAAATATAAGCTAGACCTTTGTAATGTAATTTCTAAGAATTTAAGGATTCTAAAGGCTAAAATAAATATTTACACTGGTTTTAGCCTTTGGGATTTGGAGAGAAGATGAGCCTTTATGAGCCAATGAGGCTCACAATTGTCTTCCACGGAAATCTTCATAGACAGCAGAGAACTGAAAGGATTCTGGCATGGACTAAATAAATTAAACCTGGGCGGGCGCCAGGAGGGGATTCTGTCACCTGTGATCTGGAGCAAACTTGTCTTTTAAAAGGTCTTAAAGATTCAGGCCTATCCCTATCAGGATTAAAAATCAGAACTGCTGAATTGTCTAGCAAAATAAAGGAATATTTTCTGTGGTTTTAAAAACTGGAATTACTATGATAAGATTGACTATTAGCCTTGGTTCACATTAATGGAGCAAACATGGGAGACAAAGTATATCTATCCCTTTCTAGCTCAGCATTTATAAAAAGAATATTTTATCCCATCCCACTGCAAATTTACATTTTAATGTTTTTTTTCCCCAAAGCCAAAGAATAATACACCTCTGAATTGCATCGCTGATTCATTAAATAATTTTTTAATCTTGACGTGATAATAAATTTGAATGTCACCAGAGCAGTTTAGATAGAAATATTAAGCTAACTGCAGGTGTTCATTGTGGCTGAATTTAATCAGCCTGCATTTATGTGAGTTATTTTAAAAGAAGCAGAACCCTGAAGCCCAGTTAAATCATTTAACTCATTTCAGTTTTAGTTTTCAACAATTTTTAAGAATATAAGAGATTATTCTAATATGTTCTGAGGGAACAAAGGTGAATTTGGCAGAGTAACAAGAAGAATTGTTTACAGTTACTGAAGGTTTGACTCAATGGTCTTAGAGGTCTTTTCCAACTTTAAACGTTCTGTGATAGAAATAACTACAGACAAATATCCCTGCAAATACACATACACAGGAGAGGCTCTGGGAGTTGAGTGAACTTGGTGCTTGGCTCTCATTTGTGAGTTTGCAGGACTGGGAGTTCATCAATATAACAAGAATTCATATATTGATGAAGTTAATTTGCACTCACCAATTTTAGTGCAGGCTTTCCGATGTTTTTACTGGAAGTGGGAGAGCTTAAAATTACCTGCAGTCTTTCAAAGGTCCTACTTAGCAGCCACAGCTGTGGGAGAGATTTATTTTCTTTTCCCAATTAGCAACTTTTTCTGGGGTGCATGCTCTACTTTAAGAAGATATTTGCTAGAGGTTTTTAATCCTATTAAACAGGACTGAAAACTTTGTGACCTGCCACTTAGACTTGTCTGGAATTAAGGGTTTGCTGAGCAGACATTTGAAACAGGGAGTTTATTTGTACAGTAGAGCAGATACAAAGTAAACACAATTAGCTCTATGAGTTTTCTTACCTTTACCTCTACTCCTTAGTAGTAGAAGTGTTTGTGACACTGTCCAGTGCCCTGCTGAGTGTCTTTAGGAAGTATCATCTTGCTGAAGCTGCATCGTGGCTCTTCCCCTTCACTCTGAAACAGGAGGTCAGAGTTTGCTGCTGGCTCATGAACACCAAATATAACTCGGTAAGAACAGTCACCTTCCTCTGAAATTTCAGCCCTGTCCCATAAACTATCAGAAGGTAACAAAATAATTCAGGGTCCATTACAGGCATGCAATAGAAAATAATTTTAAAAGGCTTTTAAGGAAACAAAAGATATTCTGGTCTGTTTTTAAAATAACCTGTGGAGTCCCTAGACTAGGATCTGGACAGGAGGATTAGGATATTTGGGCAAACCTGTCCTCCTGGGTTTTTTCCCCCTTCGTTTCCTGCTTATCCAGATTATCTTTTCCAAAGTGCAAGAAATCTTTTGAAGTATTTCTTTAGAAAAGTATTTTATTTTTGTGGTGCTCACACCTGTCATGGATACAGTAGTAGTCTTGTTACCTGAAGAATGTGAAGTGACACCATCGACTTAAATCAGTCTTAATCCTGATAATGTTTTACTTCCTACTATAAGTATCCTGAAGTGCACACCCCAGAGTGCTTTGGGATCTTTTTATTTGCTGTTGTTGCAATGTTTTGTGTCTTTGGGGGACTTTAATGCTCACCTTCAGCTGTCTTAGTAGACTATATACAACTGGAATAGGAAAGTAAGTGAAGTCACCCCCCAGCTGGTTGTTGCTGACTCCCAGTAATGAACTGGAGACTGGTGGGATGTCAGGAATCACTTTCAGGGAGGAAAAAAAAAAAAAAGAAAGCAGAAGGCTGATTTAGAAGGCTTTTAGTGAAAATATCAATGAAATGTCCAGCATGAATTGAAATAATGTAAATATTTTATTACAGAAGTATATTAACTTTATGCTTTTACACTTTTAAAGCTTACAGGAGTTTCAGTATGAAAACCTTACTGTTCTGTTAGGAAACATTGATAGGTGCCTGCCTAACAGGCTGAACCTTGCCCTGTTTCAGACGTTAAGCTGAGGGTCTCAGTACCTGCACTTGAAAACCTCAGCGTGGGCATGAGTTCAGTGCTAGAACAAACCTGCTCCAGGCCACAGCCCAGCTTTCATTATCTAATAGCTAAGACAAACCTTTCATATTAAAATCTGATAAGGGGCTGTACTCACCTTATCACCTGGTTTCTAGGTAAACTACAACCTTTAGCCCAATTCTATATTTCCTATACACAGTCTTATCCTGTGCCTCCCTCTTGCTTTACATGCAGTGAAGCACATTCCTTTTGCCACCTCTCCCATACACTCAATCCCTTTGATTTTTCTTCCTTATCCATCTCTTTTGGGCCTGAAGCTGCCAGAGTGTTCTGTAGAAGTCTGAAAATCCTCTGAGTATTGGGAATTGGTTTATTCCCTCTTGCATCTTCTCTATACATTTTCTATGTTTATTAGGAATATTATGCACTTTACGCTGCCCTACCTGGGTACAACTTCCTTCCAGGGAGTTACAGAGAGTGATAAGGTCTCCCCTGAGCCTCTTTTTCTCCAGGCTAAACCCTCTAACGGGGTTTGAGTCTCTTGTGTGCACTGCTAAAAAGCTGAACACTTCCTACAGGCAACCAGTTCACGCTGTGGTGTGAACACCTTGGCTCAGCTTTTCTGGCCGTGCACACACAGACGTTTTGTCCCATTTCCACTTGGTAGATCCCACATTGGCAGAGCCCTGCAGCATATGCTGAACATCCAGTCCCAGCTGAAGCCAGGGAGCTTCTTGCGTGCTTCAAAGTAAGCCCGTTCATATGTTTTTGTGGCAGGGAACTCGCAATTCATTTCCTCTGCTGTTGCTATGGGGTTTTTTTTCTGAAAGAAGAAAGAGAAACAACAGAAGGCACAGTTGTACAGTCTGCGTTAGCTGAGGCAAAGAAAATTAATGGAGCTACTTCTGACCCTTTTTTGATTTTTTTTTTTTCTTTTTTTAATTTCAGTGTTGCTTGACTTCAAAAGTTTTGTGCACCATTTCCTGGAAAATGTGCTTAGTCTAGTGAATTGGTGCTGGTGTATCATGTTCTCAGTGTGTGAAGAGTGTGTGTTTTTAAGTGATGTAATCCCTGTGCTCCCATTTACAAGTTTTGTGGAAGCAGTGGTCTCCAACTGGATTCCCAATTCACTGAATCATAGACTTATTTATGTTGGAAAAGACTTCTAAGATTATCGAGTCCAACCATTCCCTCAGCACTGCCAATCCCACCACTAACCCATGTCCCTGAGAGCCACATCTACACTTCTTTTAAATACCCCCCGAGTTAGTGACTCCACCACTTCCCTGGGCAGCTTGTGCCAGTGCTTGACAACCCTTTCCATGAAAAAAATTTCCCTAATATCCAATCTAAACATCTCCTGGTGCAACCTGAGGCCATTTCCTCTTGATCTGTCACTTGTTACTGGGAGAAGAGCCTGACCCCCACCTGGCTCCACCCTCCTCTCAGGGAGTTGTAGAGAGCAAGAAGATCCCACCAGAGCCTCCTTTTCTCCAGGCTGAGCCTTCCCAGCTCCCTCAGCTGCTCCTCATCAGACCTGTGCTCCAGACCCTTCCACAGCTCCATTCCCTTCTCTGCACACGCTCCAGCCCCTCAATGTCTTTCTTGGAGTGGGGGCCCCAAAACTGACCCCAGGATTCCAGGTGTGGCCTCACCAGTGCCCAGCACAGGGGGATGGTCCCCACTGGCTACACTATTACTGATACAATCCCTTCATCTTTATTAGCTTAAAAATGTTTTTATATGGTCAGCATTACCTTCTGTGCTTTAAGCACTGGTGGAATGAGCAGACTCAATGCATGTCACTGCACCAGAAGTTCTCCCAAGAAAGCAGCTGTCAGAAGCAGAGTCTCTCCCCAGTAGTAACACAGTGAGACTCATGTTCCTGTGTCTGTTGGGAGCATCATGAGTATGTGTTGCCACCTCTTTGCTACTCAAATCACACCCAATTGTTCTCTCCTGTGCCTGAATGCTCTGCTCCCTGGGACCAAACCCCCATCATTCTTGTGGGTTGGTTACAGCCTTCCCTGTCTGAGCAGAACAGCTGTAACTGCACAGGAGTTAAAAATCCTTAAGTGCAAAAAGGAGATGCTGGCAATTGAATATACCAGCTAAAATTCACCCCCTTTCACCAGTCCCAGCTCTCCTGTACTTGTAGCTAGAGAAAACCTTAAGACAAAGGCATGGGGCAGCCCAAGCCTTCAGGCCAGCTGTCTCTTTTGACATATATTTCATTAGGCAGTTGTAGTTCCTGAATTACACACGTTCTTTGTCTATTACATCCTGACCCCTGGCACAGCTGGTGATGTTTTTCCAAAGGGGAGGAGGAAAACTGGGGTTCGTCTGTTTTGATCTCATGGAAGTCAAATCTTCACGTAAAGGAAGCCAACCTTTTCCTTCCCTGCTCTGAAGAGGAGCAGCTGGGAGGGGCTGTTTCCATCGGTCCCCTTTTCCTTGCCACCATGAGCATCTTGGGCCGGGAATCCTCGTGTCTTTGAGCTCAGAGAATATGTGGCTGTTTTCCTTTGCCGTGCTGATACAGGGTCATTGACTCCATTCAGCTGAAGGCCTTCTGTAATCGATTTTCAAAACAGTCTGAGGTCGTTGCATACTGTGCCCTCCGGCATCCCAAGGATTTGTGTATTGTGTGCTTTGACCTGATTCTTTTTCCCCTCTCTCCCGGCATCCTGAGGTAGATCTGCCATGCTTTGTTGTCCCTGGCAAGCGTCTGGGGGGGTGGGGTGGTAGTGATTTGATTTGATTTTTTAATTAACGCCTAGAAATCTGCATGAAGCATCAGCTTTTGGCTTCCCACAGCCCAACCTTTGGTGTCATTGCCCTGAAGTACAAGCCCTGATGGGGCCTTTGCATGATGTTTGGACCTGTTCTGGCAGCACATTCACAAAAAATATTTGTAAAGCCACAAGACCAGACCTTGGGTCTCTAAGATGTAGAGAAAATATAAATTTTGAGTCATTTTCTCTAGTTCATTGCAAGATACAGAGATACAGGCATTTCTTTGTGTAGATCCTTGGCCTCAGCCAATTAACTGAGCCTTCAGGAGAGCTTTCTTCTTCATTGCACTCAGATCAGAATGTTTTGTTTTAATTTGATACCTGCATGAGTTAAAATGTGCATACAGACCTGCCCATGCATGTGGCTGGTGCTGCACAGTCAGACAAACAGCAGATACTGACCCAGTACTTCTCATGGCAGAAGTTTGGAAACAAAAGATGTTCACACAACTCTAGTGTAGCAAAAATTTGCGGTGTAAAGAACCTTAGAACAGCAAAAGATAAGTATTATTTCTCTAGATTAAATGTTAATTAGCTAGATTAATATTTGTACATATTGCATACTTATGGTTAATATTTGATCAAAGTATGAAAATAGGATAACTGCTTTTTTTAAATATAGTTTGGCAAACCAGCTTAGCGCTGTATAAATGTCAAATATGCTCTGTGTTTAAATAAGAGTCGCTGCTGTCAAAAACAGACATAAAAAGTCTCAAGACATTACCCAAGCAAATCCATGCCTACGTTCCAGTCTCATTTAGGAGCACAATCTCTAATTGCAAAAGTGCTTTTGAAAAACTGTATTAGGAATTTTCTCCACCAGCAAATCAGCAATTTTCTTTGCAGAAGCGAACAATGGAGAAGTGACCTAAATACACACAATTATGCAGGAAATTTTGCTTTGGGGCACAAAATGGAATTGTAGGCTGGGTACGAAAGTTAATTTGAATTTCAGACCAAGTCCCAACTGTTGCAGCAGGGAGAGTCAAAGGAAACTATATTTGAGGGATTTTTCCAGCCAGCTGTGAACACTGGATTTTCCTGCAGTAATCTCCTGTTTATAAACGAGACTTGTAAATGCTTGTGAAACAGGCTCTAACTACTGAGGTTTTCTCACCCTCTTTCCTCCTGTGCTTCAAATAATTGTCTGCCTGTTCTCAGGGAGACGTCCTAGAATAGGATGGCCTCGTTCTCCTGGTTAGTGGTGAATGCTGGATCTGGGATGTTGCCACCAAGTCTGGCTGCAGCCAAGCTGAGCAGTGGAAAATCTGGCCAGCATGAAGAGGAGGTCCAGACATCTCAGCAGTAGAAAACTGGACAAAAATTTCGGGGTCAAAATGCTGCACTTGCCTTCTCTTTCTCTTTGCAGATAGGGTATGGTTTCCAGAACAAAAAGCAGCAAAGAGAGAAACAAGTTAACGAAAACCAAAACAATCCCATGTAATGAATGGGAAGAGGCCAGAACTGTCTGTTCATCCCAACTGATTATAACGCAGAATGATGAGAAAAATAGCAGAGGAAATGAAACAGAAAATTAATAAACAATCCAAAGCTTGTGGTCTCCTATTTATCTACGGGCAAAATCTGGATTCTCTGACCAAAAACTTGCATTTGCAGTGTGCTCCAAAAATCAGGATGTTGCAGTATGGTAAACCTACACCTGTGATCTGCAATGCTTCTTACTGAGCAAATTCCTTCACCAAGAGATGTCAAAGAGTTTCCACAGGGATGATGTTTCTAATTTTGCTCTTGGGCAATAAAAATCCTCTTCTGGGAGAGCCAGGCAGTGCAAGACAGTGGGGTGGGACAAGCAGACATTGTCACTGTTGTCATGTCTGGGATCCAGGTGAGCCCAAAAACTCCAAGAATGCTGCAGTGCAGCCTCTTACCCATTTTTGTGCTCCTCTTTTCAGCAGCTGAGGAAAACCTCTAAGGGTAGTTGTGGGGTGGCCTGGGCGAACCATGGAGAAACAGGCAAAAGCCTGGTCAGGGCTTCATATGGAATAGGATCCCACTGCTGAATCCATTTCCTACAGTTGCCTGGGATTAAGTCCAATTTAGAGAAAGGCAGGTTTTATTACTGTTTTATGCCCTTCCTTTCCAATTTAGAATACCTTGTCCATGGGAGAAATACCCCCAGCATCAAACAGCAAGGCTGGGACTTGTTTCCAGTGTCCAAGAAGAGATGTGTCCCTCAAGAAAATTATTTTCCAGTGTTCCAGGTTTTGACTCACCCCCACCAATCTCAGTGAGTGCACAGATGGTCCTGGGGATGGCTGCATGTCCTGGGAGCTCTACAAGTAACTGCAGGTTTATAGGAAAAAGGAAGGTGGAGGAGACAGGCAGGAGGGAGAGATCTTCCTTTGCCCCAGAGGGAAGCCAAATCGGGAAGACTCTCATATTGGGATCTGCACCTTGGCACTGTGCATGTGCTCATGCCTTAATTTCTTTAGGAATAGTTATTCTTGGCTCCATATATGTCTTACAGTTCATACAGATGGAGAATATGAAAAAAAAAAGGGTGATGTAATGTCTCTGTTAAAAACATCTGCCCACTTTCTCCCCCAGCCCGCGGGTCAGAGGAAGCCATGAAAAAAAGGACATTCCTCCTGCCTCTGTCTGATTTCTGCCTTGATAGGGCTGGGACCAATGTTGCTTCAATTAATTTATTTTCTTTTATAGCACATGTTTCAGAGCACTTCAAAAGCTCGATTCCCTAATCTTTGGTAGATCAGCATGAGTCAGAAGCATCTGCAGGAAGAGCGGGAAGGTGCCTGAGCAGCGTATCCAGAGCAAGTAGTGGGCATGCTGGTGCCAGAGGGAGCTCTGGCACTGGTAAGTCTGGCAGCAGCAGGAGGGGCTTTAACAGAGGGTTGTGCTGAGCTCGGCAAAGCTGTCACCAGCAGCAGTGCTGCTCTCCCAGTCTGCTGTGAGCTGCTGCTTTAGGGATGCTCAGAGAAAGCAACTTGAGTATTGCTGCCCTCCCCTGAATCGTAGATTCATGGAATCATTGGATGGTTTGAGTTGGAAGGACCTTCAAGCTCATCCAGTTCCAACCCCCTGCCATAGGCAAGGACACCTTCCACTAGATGAGATTGCTCCAGGTCCCATCCAACCTGGCCTTGAACCCTTCCAGGGATGGGGCATTCACAGCTCCTCTGGGCAACTTGTTCCAGTGCCTCACCACCCTCACAGTAGAAAATTTCTTCCAAAATCTAATCTAAACCTACTCTCTTTCAAGCTTAAGGCCACTGGGATTTTTGTTGGGATTTTTCTGGGAGGGAAAGAAAGGAGACACCTCTGATTTAGACAGATGCAAAGGGATTGTGCTTGCAAGTAGCCTTGCATGCAGTGGCTTGGGCAGGTTCAGTGGGGCCCTGAGCAACCTGCTCTGGTGGAAGGTGTCCCTGCCCACAGCAGTGGGGTTGGAGATGGTTGGTCCCTTCCAACCCAAACCATTCTGATTCTATGTGTGCTATGTTGCCAGGGTTAAGGGGGGAGCACTCAGACTCCCTTCATCCCTGATTCATCCGTGCCTGGACTTGCTACACCAAACCAAACCAAAGGACAGGAGCTGCAAACCTAAATCATCATCATTCTCACCTTCCCCTCATTGTTGTTGTCGCTGTTCATCTGTTTTACAGCAGAGCCCAGGGGCACCA
Source organism: Manacus vitellinus (assembly GCF_001715985.3). Lineage (NCBI taxonomy): Eukaryota > Metazoa > Chordata > Aves > Passeriformes > Pipridae > Manacus > Manacus vitellinus. The sequence goes on along the minus strand of NW_021940750.1, from coordinate 38,176,033 downwards.
TGGACCAGCCCTGGCTGGGGAGAGATCCTGGCCACGAAGGGACAGGTCCTGCCCTGTGTGGGTGCAACAGGCAAGTTCCAGGAGCTTCAGCGAAACAAAGAGGAGCGTCATGGGTGCCATGAGACCTGTATTTTCACAGCATTTCTGTCACTGCACCTGATCCCAAACGCTGCCATCAGCAAAGTCTGGGGCAGTTCCAAGCCCAAAGGGCCAGACCACACAGTGTGAGTCAACCAGAGATGGGGCAGCCTCCTGTTAGTGGCTGGGAAGGGAGGGGTGAGCTCTGCCTGAGCTGAACACCCTCCATCAGCACCGAATACCCTAGTGGCAAAAATATTTCATTAATGTAAACTTAAAATAGGGCTGGCAGTGTTTACCCAAAGTAGCAGCACGAAGCAGCATCATTGCAGGCAGCTGTGAGCTGCTGCAGGTGTAGCTGTGTGCCTGCACCGCTGCCACACTCGGGGGTTTTACCTACCCCGAGCCTGCTGTCACTCACCAGAGACCCCGCAGTCAGCTCTGCACGGTCACCTGGGGTTAGAGGCAGGGAGCACTAATGCCCTTTGTTTCCCCCAGTAAATTCTATTTCCCTTCCCATTGTGCAGAGCCGCTTGTCAGTGTAACCTTACACCCGGGGCGGGAGGCTTGGACAAAGGAACTTCGGTGGAGGCTGGCAAATTACAGTCCTTTACTTGTGAATGGGGACCTCACCAGAGATGGGCTGAAGGAAAGCACCTGGTGTCAATAATTACACTTGAAATGGGGGAAAAGGGCTGAAGGCAAGAGAAAGGCCAGGTGATTGTCGTGGATGGCAAAGGAAGGGCTTTTCATGCGGGAGGAACAAACGCCCTGCTCAGGAGTCTGCTGGTGATGGAATGAATAATCTTTTCTCTTTTCCTGCTCATTCTTTCCTTGACTTTTGGGGGGTTTTGTTCATCCTCTGCTATCTCCCCCTTTTGTTCTCATTCCCAGAGCAACACCTGGAGGCAGGGACTGTCTCAGGAAAGGAACCCTAGGGTGGCTTATTGCAACTGAGATTGCATTTCAAATAACCTGTGTCTTAGTTTTTTCCAAGACCCCATTGATCTGCAGGCTACCTTTTAAAGGACTGAAGTAGGAATTTGCTTTACCAGTCATCCAAGCCGGATTTCTTGGACCTGCAGCAACTCTGTGGCACTAAACTAATGCTGTAAGTGATGGTGGTGATCCTTGACTTACCAGAGATGTGTAATGCAGCTGAGTTTACCATGGTCAAAGCTCTCTTTTGGCAATTCTCTGTGCTTTCTGACACTGCAGGGATGAAACCAGCTCTTATGGGTGAAATTTGAAATAGAGAAACATCTTTTATTGTGAGAGTAACACTGTGCTCTTCTGAGGAGGAAAAGAGGATGAGATTTCCAGGGGTCTGTGCATAAACACTGGGGCTTGGTAATGTGTGCACAGATGAGCAAATGTTCATCCCAGTTCCATCTCTTGTCCCCACACTGGTGGGAAGAAACACAGAATCATGGAATAGTTTGGGTTGGAAGGCACAGGGGCCCTGGCACAGGTTGCCCAGAGAAGCTCTGTCTGCCCCATCTCTGGAAGTGTCGAAGGCCAAGTTGGACAGGGCTTGGAGCAACCTGGGATAGAGGAAGGTGTCCCTGCCCATGGCAGGGGGTTGGTACTGCTCTTAGGTTGGTCTCTTAGGTCCCTTTCAACCCAAACCATTCTGTGATTCTGTCAGCCAGTTCCAACTACCCTGCCATGGGCAGGGACACCTTCCATGAGACCACATTGCTCAGAGCGGTCCATCCAACCTGACCTTGAACATTTCCAGGGATGGGAGTTCCACAACTTCTCTGGGCAGCCAGTGCCAGGGCCTCACCACCCTCACAGTCAGGAATTTCTTCCCAATATCTGATCTAACCCTGCCCCTGTCAGTTTGAAGCCATGTCCCCTTGTGCTCTCTGTCCATGCCCTTTTAAACAGTCCCTCTCCAGATCTCTTGGAGTGCCTTCAGGTACTGGAAAGGGCTCTTAGGTCTCTGAGGAACCCTCTCTTCTCTAGACTAAGAGACCCAAACTCTCTCAGCCTGTCTCCATGGCAGAGGTGCTCCAGCCCTTGGATCACCTTTGTGGCCTCCTTTAGAATCCCACTCCTTGTGGGACCTGTCCTGCAATGAGCTACCCTCTTCTTTCCAAATGTTGTTTTCAGTCACACCAATTCAATTATATAGAAACAAAAACTATTGATTCTTGGACAACACTCCTACATCTCCAGAAAAAGTCATGAAGAGTTATTAGGACACTTCCTTGCTACTTCTAAGCACAATAATACAGGGAAAGACACCCTGAGGCAAAATGCACAAAGCTTTGGTTGGCTTCCCAGTGGTGGAGTAGTGAAAGGGCTGGTAAACAAGACTCCTTGCTTGGGCTTGGGGAAATCTGCTGTGTGTTGCTGCTTTTCCAGGTGAATTTTTTGACCCTGAAATGAACATGATAGAACAGGCATTGTGAAGATAAGACTAATGATGGGAGGTAACTCAGCCCTTTAGGAAGGATTATTTATAACCCCTTAAACCAGAGAAATGTAAACTCTGAAATAAAACTCTTAATTTCTATCTTGCCTTGTTTTCTTCATGTGCCTCGTTTACCACACTTTATTATAAACCACCAGAATAACAATAGTCAGTGCACGTTTTCCCGCTGCGTGATTTTTTTTTTTTATTCATCCTTTTATCTATTATAGTTCTTAGCTCTCCCTTCCCCTCTCCCCCAGTAATCACCATAACTCAAGGGGAGAGAGTCAGGATTCTGGCAAAACCTGTTTCTGACTAAACAAGTGAAATCCTGCCCTCACTGACACCGGCAGCACGTTCATTTGGGCCGGAGCTTCACCAAATACAGAGTTGCAGCTCTATTTTCGTTGATTGCTTTGGGGCGGGCGCCAGTGAAGAGAAGAATTCGGAGGAAAAGGACTCAGTGAAGGGGAACCTGTTGCCCCAGAGCGGCTGTAGGAGCACACACAGGCTGAGATCGGAGCCGGCACCAGGAGAGCTGCTAAACGTGAGCGGATCAGCTGCTTCTCCACCCGTGGCTGCCCCATCCACCCTGACACGTCCACCTTTGCAAAGCAGACTTAAAAAAAAAAAAAAAAAGAGTGGTTTAGAAAAGAAAAATAATCCCCCTTTAAAGCATTTGGTGGCTTTTAGTGTTTGTTTTTTTTTTAAAGCCTGGGAGAGCGGAGGGGCTGGGGAGAACCTGGGCGTTTCCACGCCCCCGATGTTATTTAGCTCCTGTCATGCTCTGTTTCTTCGTGTGGCCATTACGAGTGACTAAATGCGGCGACACAGCGCCGAGCAGGGCTCTCCCTGGGGCTGGGGATCTCATGTCAGGAGGGTAGGATCCAATTCGCCTTCAGATGGATACATTAAATCTTTTTACTCCGTGCCTTGTCAGGAGCAGCCGATCTGCCTGCTCTGAGCCGCCCGGAGAGTGCCCCAGCCCGCAGCAGCAGTTTTGTGTGCTCGGTGATACAGAATAGATTGTCGCTAAACCTTTCAGGCGTTGTTGTCAAGGTCAATAATACTGATCTGGTTTAGCACAACAGGGGGGGTAAAAAGGGAAATTCTGTCAAGATATGACCTTTAAAAGACCTCGTCTTTGGGGAAGCGAAACAGCACAAAAGGTTGGGAAGGATGTTATTTTGTTACCTTTGGGCTTATCTCAACTGGGAGTAATTACAGATGTTAGGAAGAGAAGAGCTCGAGAAATTACCTGGTTAGCAGGGAGATGATCCAACCATTAAGGCAACCAGTGCACAAATTTGGTGAGTTCGCATAATGATGCTTAAAATTCATTTTTCCAACTGTCATTTTTAGCAATATTCATAGAATCATAGACTCATTAAAGGTGGAAAAAACCCTTTAAAATCATTGAGCTCAGCTGTTAACCCAGCACCACCATTTTCACCACTAGACCAAGTCCCCAAGTGCCACATCAACATGTCTTTTGAACACTTCCAGGAGTGGTGATTCCACCACTGCCCTGATTAGCTTGTTCCAATTCTGACCACCCTTCCAGTGAAGAAATTGTTCCTAATACCTAATCTAGTTGGTGCAACTTAAGGTCTTTTCCTCTCGACCTGTCGCTTGTCACCTTTCCCTCGGTGGGTTACAGAGGTGGCACATCCAGCTGCCCTCGTCCTTCCCTCACGCCCTTCTTACCCTGGGCTTCTGTTCTGCAGGTTTCAAACCAACCACTTGGTCTTCACAGCAAGGACTGTGCTGGTCCCTGCACAACCCCTGTGTCTCAAAGGGGGTCTTTGCACACTGTGGTGACCTGAAGCATTTGGTGGGGTCATGCATGTTAGACAAAGTCTTCAGCAGAGGCAGTGACAGGGGTCCTGCCAGGCTCACTGTGGGTGCTGAAAGCAGTGCAGCTGTTTTAATCTCAGCCTCAATTCTTGCTGGACAAGCTCCTGGTACTGGTAGAGACACGAGAACATGAGAACCCTTCTGTCCCTGAAATTGGGCATTAGGGTAAAAAAGTTTCTCCAGTTTTCTGCTAAGTGTAAGCAGACTTCATTGTGCTGTTTTGTGACTTGAACTGATGGTCTTAGATCTATTCTATGCAAGCAGGATGATGATCCTTGTGGCTCCCTTCCAATTCAGTATATTCTATGATTCTGTGATTCTATGAAGTATGGATCAGAACATTACAACTTTTCTTCAGGTGCAGAATTGTCTCATCACTTCTTGTCCTCCCTTTATCAGAATGGTAACTGGGGATGGGTGACATGTCTTCACCAATGACTCTCTGCCAAGTGACTTAACTCACACGTATCACATCATCCAACACCTATAAACATTATCAACAAAAAAAGATCTGATAAGCAAAATCACCAGGCTGGTTGGCCTTACCTGGGAAGAGCTATAGGTGAAAGAGGAACAGGCGTGTGGAACAAGCAGTTTTTCCAGCCAGCATAAATAAGTCGTTGCCTACTTTGCTTCAGGGAGCTAATTTTTCATGTGCCACCAACACTGGCTTTTTCGCTTGACTTGATCTGTACTGTGGCATATGCAGCAAGCCGTTCCCTTCCTCTCTGTTACGGTTATTTTAGGCCAGTAGAAATACATCCCAGGAAATCTGGAGGGAGGAGAGTCTAAAGGTCCTTCGTGCGCTGTCTTAAAAAGCTGGTTTTACATGGTGTGCTCAGAGCTGCCGTCCTGTAGCCTGCAAGGAAAATCCCACCTGTTCTGGGATCTAGTGTCTGCCTCAATAGCAGTCCATCCCGCTTGCCTTGGCCATTCTTTTCCAGGTCTCATCCTCAGCAGCAGCAGTGGCAATCCCAGGTCTCTTGTCTCTAGTGACTACACAGGGGATTAAGGCAGCAGTTCCCAGAGGTTTGTCTATAACAAGTTTCCCAAAGAGGTAACACATAATAACTTTAAACTGGCTTTAAATGTGAGCAGTGTTAGGGCTTCAGAAGTGCTGGCAGGATCCATTTAGCAAGGGATGGAAGTTCCTTTCATCATCCCAGAGCAGAGTTACTGAGAGCATCTGTATCTGCATGACATCTGCACAGAAAACAAGGAAGTTTTGTCCAAACAGTTCCTCTTGTTCTGGCTGTCCTGAGGCCCCCATCAGATCTAATGTTAGATGGGGGGATGACTGAGCATGTGACTCCCTTGGAGTGTGAAAGTTTAACCGTGTAAAAAGGGAAGTTTAACCATTATTTTACCTGGAAGTCATCACTTTCCTGACAGTTCTAGCAGAGATCAGGGATGGCAACTGTTTGATTCCTGCTCAGATGGGAGCACCTTTGGGAGACCAAAGAAAGTGGGATCTTTCCTGTTGTATGAGGAGTGAAGTCTTACTTTGAAGGAGTTCTCTGGAGTGGAGAATTCCACTTCCCCATCTTTTGGATAAATGTGAGATACTGGGTGTGTAGGAATCTGTCTATTGAGGAATTTGTCATTTTGCACTTTGCTGGGCAGTACAGCATGACTGGGGGCTTTCAGCAACACACTGGATCGGAGATCCCTGTACCAGCCTGAATCTCAGGCTGAAATGAATTTCCATTCTAAGTCCTTTGCTCTTGGTCACATAAACATCTCTGAGAGAAGCTGAATTCAAACTCATCGCTACTGATGCTCTTCAGCTCTTCAATTTGGCCTTATCCCAGCAGCAAAATCCCTGGCCCAGGATTGTCCCATGCAACGTTCAGTTCCAGGCTGTCATGTGAACTTCCTCTCCCTCACCTTTTGGAGCAGGGCAACGACAGCATTCAATTGGAAAGTATTTCTTGGGTCACTGGGCTAAACTTTCCACTACAGGGACCCAAATCCAGTAATCCCTTTGACAGACAAAGGCATACACAAGAAGTGCAATGGCTCTTAGTGTTTGTTGCATTATCTCCCGGAGTATAAATGGACAGACATATAAATGGATGACTCATTCAGAGTAGTGAATAAGCACAAGATAGCAGTATTTCTATAGCTTGGGAAAGTCCAGACGATGTGTGTGCTGTCTGGTGTCAGCTGAGATGAAAAACAGTGGGTTTAGCTAAAATACACCTGCACAGAAACATGGCTTTTCATAAAACAGGCAAACACAGGCCTAACAGAAATATTCCAACAACCCCGTGCATCATACTTTCAAAAGAGACATCATATGTACAATTACATGATAAAGTTTAACAGAATCTGTGAGCTCTGCCAGTGTCCTGAACCATGAAAGCTGCAGATATTTATAAATGTCAGCAAGATTTCCAGTGAAACCGTAACATTGGTATTTACTTCAGGACTTCATTACTATTTATTAATGTATAAGATCATAGATTTGAAAGTATAAATAGATGGAGGAATTTTCTGTGGACAGCAAAAGCATGATTTGGAATATATGCATCTGGGAGGCAAGTGGAATATCTGGTGCATAGGAAACATTAAACAAAGGCTTTTTCTTGGAAATCTTTTTATATGCTCTAGTTCAGTTTACATTTCCACCATCACAACCAGGGCCCGAGCACAGGCAAGGAGGCATTACATAACTTTTGTTTATATTTCCATTATTTTAGTTGATGTATTTAGAACAGCTTGATAAATTAATCGTGACTCATGGTCCAATTCACAAAACCTCGGCGGCCAGTTTGCACTCCTGCGTTTACAGAACCTAAAACGTGATGCACTTAAACTTGGGACACTTGGCAAATTGTCTCTGTTGAACCTGACCCGATCACTGTAACACCTGCTCACAGGGTGCTGTGAACCAGGAGCTCAGTGGCAAGAGAGGAATTACCTTGGGTTTATGCAAGATGAAAGATTTGCCTTGTCAGGGGAACTACTGGCTGACTGCTGCCTCCCTCCTCCTCCACACATGCATATGAGAACCCAGGGTGACCGTCGTGTCATTGAGAGAATTACACTTTGGATTTGGTCACGCATGAATACGTTTGGTTGTGTTATTGTGTTTTTATTTTACCAATGAGATACCTTCTGTTTATTTCCTTAAATCAAAAGAAAAATTCCAGTAGGATTGATTTCAGATCCAAAATTATCCTTGCCTCTTTTTCCTCTGCTACTCTTTACCCACATGTTCCTAAAGGGATGCTCTCTTACTTTCCTGGAATCTCTGACTTAGCCACTAGTGCAGATCAGTCCTTCAGATGATCTGTCCCCAGTAGTAAATAAGGTTCAGCTTCAAAAAGTGCAAAAGAACTTGTCATTTTTCTCTCCAGGTTTCCAGCTGCTTTAGCTCCTTCAGATTATCTCCCTGACCTCGCTGTCAATTCTCATGTATTCTCCATGGCCCTACGAGCGGTAGCAGCTCGTGACATTGCAGTGCAGTGTCACAGCTCTCCCTGGCTCCAAGGCTGTCCCCCCGCCCCCTTGCCAGATCCTGCCTGCCATCCTATCCCACACTGCTCTCTGCAGAAGGCTCCTGGGGCAGCGGAAAGCTGTGAGCAGCTGGGGACTGCCACACCATAGGCTCTTGTGTGGTCCTGCCCAGCTCCTGGCTGCATGGGGCATGCCAGACTGTTAACCCTCCTCTTCAGCTTCGTATCACATGGCATAGCATCCTATGATGGGTGGTGTAGACTTGTGATTATATTCACCTCTCAAAAGGGGCAAAAAAATTGCACACAGAGCTCCTCCTATTTTGCCAAGGTCAGTAGGCTTCAGCAACGTGTTGATCAACACTGATCATCTCAAGGCAAGAGTTACCCATTTGTTGTCACCAGAGACAACCCTCAGCCATCAAATTAGAACCACAGAATAATAGAGTTTGGGCTGGAAAGGACCTTAAAGATCACTCAGTTCCAACCCCCACCATGGGCAGGGGCACCTTCCACTAGCCCAGGTTGCTCCAAGCCCCATCCAACCTGGACTTGGACACTTCCAGGGATGGGGCAGCCACAGCTTCTCTGGTCAGCCTGTGCCAGGGCCTCACCACTCTCACATTCAAATAGTTTTTCCTAATTTCTAATCTTAACTTGCCCTCCTTTGATTTAAGGTCATTTTCCCTCATCCTATCACTATAAGCCCTTGTGAAAATTCCTTTTCCAGCCTTGTCCTGTCACCACATGCCCTTGTGACAATTCCTTGTCAACCCCCTTCCTGTCAGTACTGGAAGAATTCGTGTGCATCAACCAAATCCACACCTCCACTGGAGGATTTTAGGAAGTCTCTAGACCTACGCAGAAGATGTTGGACATATGTGCAGAAACACTCCACCACCATCAGCGCTTCTGAGCTCCCAGTGTGGTAAATGGAAAGAACCAGGTGAAATACAGTCAAATAATTAAGGAGCAGATGCACCCTTTGTAGTCAAACCAGTGTCTGAGGAAGAGGGAGACAATACAAGAGATGCTTTAAGAACAACACACAGGGGACAGAGTGGTTGAGGCACTGGAACAGGTTGCCCAGAGAAGCTGTCAATACCCCATTTCTGGAACTGTTAAAAACCAGGATTAGGTTCTGAGCAACCTGGTCTAGTGGAAGATGTCCCTGCCCATGGCAGGGAGGTTGGAACTAGATGGTATTTAAGGTCCTTTCCAACCCAAACCATTCTATCATTCTATGGCACATAGCTCTGAGCCCCAGAACTTAACAGGACCCATAGGTAAAACAGGGAGGAATATTTAGCTGCAAAAAGTCTTGATCAAGATAAGTATCAAACAAATAAATGAATAATCACTGGTTCAACTGTTTCAGAAAGTTGTGAATCATATAGATGCAATTAAGCTGTTCCTAAAAGCCATTTTTCCATTAACAATATTAAACATTTTAATTTCTATGAGAATTTTTCATTTTAAGTTTCCTTAATTTTAAGGAAAATTGTGCCAAGGAACTTTGAAGAAAACAAAGGGTTGCATTTCAAGTTAAACCTAAGATTTAACTAGAACTACAAATGACATTTGCAGCTTAAGGAAACCATGACTCCTTTAACAAATGGAAGCTGCAATCTCAATGACTGGAGGGGATGGGAAGAGGATCAGGCCCTGGGGGTCTAATTCTCCTCTGAGCCAAGACCAGCAGCACAGGGGCTGAGTAGGAGCAGCTCCATCAGCTCCCCACAGGACAGGTGTCTACAGCACCCAGCCCATCCAGGGAGCACCTGGCACATGGATGATGAAGCCAACCATGTTTAAGAAGGTGAAGGTGGTAGAGGGAGAGGTTTGGGGACAGGGGTGCAGCAGCAGAAGGAAGAATTGATACTCTAATCTGAATGTAGAAGGAGAGGCTGGATTGCAAACAAGATTTGAAGAACAAACCACTGCAGAGGTCAAGGGAGTAGTAGATTGTAATCATTTAATGTATTCATTATCATCCTATCCATCATCTGTTTTTATTATGACTCAGTTGGAACACTCACCAGGACCTTGAGCTGAGGCACAACACTGTATTTACAACATGGGTTGTGGTTCTCTGCAGTTATTGGTAGTAACTTTATTAATTTTTGTTTATTTTCATTATGAACAGATAATAAAGCATGTTTGTTGCTCTAACAGCTACAAACCCAAGTGTAGCTATTTCCTGAGGTCAGTTGTGTTTCTACAAGTGACAGGTGACTTTGTGCTGACCTTGGGCTTGGGACAAACATTTCCCTTCAAAAGATGCATCCAGGAGGTAAACGATGGGAATGCTGCTGCAAAGCTTGTTCACAGCTGTCAGGTTTCCACCAAGGGACGAAGTCTCTATATATCCTTTTTAAATTTTTAAGAATAAAATAAACGGGAAAATACTGTAATGTGGGCGTGATGGCTTGTCTGAAGTTGTATTGAGTGCAAATATCTTTAAATACAGAGTTGTAAATAGGGTCATGGCACACAATGGAGAGACTGTGGAGTGTTTAACATGCTACTTTATTCAAATCAGCAAGTCCCATTAGAGTACATTACTGTAATGTCTGCTGTCAGAGCCTTCCTTCCCTGCTTCGTTGGGCCGCCCTGTGTCCCAGACACGCAGCTGCTGTTTGCATAAGGTATTAGAAACTCTCTCTCTCTTTCTCTCAGTGAAAGGTGCTATTGGCATCAATTATTTCCATTTCAGCTGTGCTGTGGTGAGAGCCAGCAAGTGCTCCCCGTGGTTCAATCCCTGACAGCTCTGCAGTCCGGAGCTCACGAGCTGAAATACCCCTCAGTTACCTCTTCCAGTTGTCGTTGCTGCAATCTCGAGCCACGGAAGATCAATTTTGTCTGTAGGTGTTGTGTCTAACCACAAGCAGAGGAAGTGCATCACTTGCTGAAGATGCTTTAGTGGCAGATTATAATCTAAAGCAAATTATGTCGCTTCGACACGTGGTGAGAACCAGGAGGTAAAATGGAGAAAAATCAAGCATGACCTTCACCTGTACTGAATATATCTGTGTTGCCAACCAAATGTAGACAGTTTTTATTTTTGTGATTAAGGTTTTGGGGTGGTTTTATCGATACTTTTTTTTTTTCGACAGAGCAACTGAAAGCATCTTGAAATGCCTGAATTTTGGGAAAAAGCCACATCCCTGTGTTGTCTTACAACACAGGGGCTCGGAAAGCTGGCTTTGGTTTTCTCTTTCACCCAGGACACACGTGCTCTTGGACTGGACATGGGAACGGTGGAGAGATGGTGGTGTGCAAGGAAAGCAGAGAAAGGCACAACATTTTCCTCTGTGCCTTTGCTAGTGAGCAGATCTGTCTTCCACATCTTGCACTGATGGCAGAGGGGGCTCAACTCATGCTGATAATCTGACCTCTCTTTTTCCCTGCTTTCCAAACCCTCTTTAGGAACTTCTTCCTTCATGGGAGATTTTAAGACTTACTTTCATGGGGAGTGTGTCTCTACAAGGCCACGTATTTCCTGTTGTTCCACAGATCATGGGTCTCTGAGCTGGAGTATGAGCATCACAGAGCAAGGACCTTGTAATCTCACAAGTCTGTAAAATACTATTTGAATTTGCATCAAATAACAGAAACAAAAACATTAATAATAACTCCTAATAAAATGGCCTTAAAAGGCACAATTTAGAATTAAGATCCCTGTGTGTAGGACTTAAGAAGCCTGTGTATAGGACTTAAGGGCACCAGTTACAATATCTTAAATGACTCTGCAATAGAAACAGTTTTAAATGTTCAATAGAAACAGTTTTAAATGTTTGGATAGATGGAATACAATTTACAGATTGTTTTATAACAACTTTTACCAGAAGGGTATTGCAACAAATAAAAATATCTCCCCACAAATGGACCTAAAGCAAATATAATCTGAGGTTTTCCCCAGTGTTGAACAAAGTGACATGATTGTGCTTGCTTAAGTAATAGTTTCTCAAAAGAAAATACTTATACTTGTATTTGAAGTGGTATCAGTATCAGATTTCACTGTCAAACTGATATCATTAAATGAGGCAGAAAAACATATTTTGTGAATAAAAATAATGAAAAAACACATCAAATTTACATCAGTTTCAAATAATCTGGAGCATTCTCAGCCATTGATATGTTGTCTCTTCCAAAGTGTGTGTGCTTTTCTACCATAGCTGCATCCTGAAAGATCTCAGGTTTAGGGAAACTCACTGTGAGTGCAAATCAGTGGAAATCAGTCATTTTGCACAGCTCTGTAGCAGGTGTGAACAGAGATTGATTTATCAATCCTATAGTCATCACTGCTCTTTCTGATATATGCTCCCTACGTAGTTGGCACATGTTGTATCCTATTAATTAAGCTCCAGGAAATAAGAAAGTGAACCTGTTGGAGTGAGTCCAGGCTGGGGACATGAAGATCCTGAGAGGGCTGGAGCCCCTCTGCTGTGAGACAGGCTGAGAGAATTGGGATTGTTCAGCCTGGAGAAGGGAAGGCTCCAAGGAGCCCTCAGAGCCCCTTCCAGTGCCTAAAGAGGCTCCAAGAGGTCTGGAGAGGGGCTTTGGAAAAGGGCCTGGAGTGACAAGATGAGGGGAAATGGCTTCAAACTGACAGAGGGGAGGCTTAGATTTGACATTAGGAAGAAGCTCTTGACTGTGAGGGTGGTGAGGCCCTGGCACAGGCTGCCTGGACAAGCTGTGGCTGCCCCATCCCTGGAAGGGACTGAGTAACAGAGATTAGAGTAGGTTGGTTTTATATCACAAAATTTTGTTACTTATCTGTCTGTAATTCAGTGTTTGGCTTTTGAAGCTGAAATCTGTTTTGGCCCATTGTTATATGTAATGCTGCTACCAAAGCAAAGGCAAGCAGTGCAGACGGGTTCCCATCGATAGCGGCTCGCCCACAGCATCCCGAGTGAAGCTGGCGTGGCTTCGTCGGAAGGGATTTCCAAAGGGATGGTTGCAAGCTTCAGAACTCAACACAAGAGGGCTCCAGCTCCTTTTGTCAAGAAAAAAAGTCCCAGCTGGTGAAAAGAGCACAGCAAGGCTGAGAGGAGCAGTGCTGGAGCGCGGTGACAAAGAGCAGCACGGAACCGCTGGCAGAAGATGCCTTGTCTGTGCCTGGCTCGTCGCTCCGCGGGGGATGGGAGCAGAGACACCTGGAACAATCGCAGCGTGAGAGTGTGTCTGTAAGACTGAATGAAAGCGTGTGGTGTGTGAAAGCCTGAGGTTTTGTGCTCAAACACCGACAGATCAGGGAGAGGTCAAGAGAAGTTCGCCCTGGCTGCTCCAGCTCTTGCGACCTGCATCCCGACTCGGGCTCCGTCTCCTCTCCAGGCACCAGCCACGAAACAGGCAGCCCATGGTATGTGCTGCTGTCAGACCTTGTCCACGGGCAGGACTCAGCTCAGGAAGGCACAGAATCCCTGTGTCAGCCTGGGGGTGCTGAATATGAGCAAGTGTGTGCCCAGGTGGCCAGGAAGGCCAATGGCACCTGGCCTGGATGAGGAATAGTGTGGCCAGTAAGACCAGGGCAGTGACTGTCCCCCTGTGCTGGGCATTGGTGAGGCCACACCTCAAATCCTGTGATCAGTTCTGGACCCCTCACTCCAAGAAAAACATTGAGTTACTGGAGCATGTGCAGAGAAGGGAAGGGAGCTGAGGGAGGGTCTGGAGCACAAATCTGATAAGGAGCAGCTGAGGGAGCTGGGGGGCTCATCCTGGAGAAAAGGAGGCTCTGGGGAAACGTTCTCCCTCTCCACAACTCCCTTAAAGGAGGTTGTAGCCAAGTGGGGGACAGTCTCTTCTCCCAGCAACAAGTGACAGATTAAGAGGAAATGGCCTCAAGTTGTGCCGGGGGAGTTTTACTTTGGATATTGGGGATTTCTTCACAGGAAAGGTTGTCAATCACTGAACCAGGCTGCCTGGAGAAGTAGTGGAGTCACCACCCCCACAGGGATTTAAAAGATGTGTAGATGTGGCACCTGGGGACACAGGTTAGTGATGGGCTGGCAGTGCTGGGGTGATGGTTGGACTTGATGATCTTAGAGGGTTTTTCCAGCCAAAAAAGTTCTACAGTTCTATGATTTTCTATTTGCTAGAGTGGACTTCAGAGGAAACAAGTAGGAAAGACATTGTCAGCCATCTCTGAAAATAGCCCACAACAGAAGGAAGGAAACGGATGTCAGTCATTTCTGGAGCTCATCTCTCATTTCCCCATGGAAAATTTTATTCCACAATCACTACAAGGTAAATCTGCTTGCTGGGGGAGATGTTTAGAGCCTTCCATTGACTTTCTGTTTTATAAGGCATTTGAACTAAATATTTTGATTTATACTAGTAATTAAATTATTTCCCTTGTGGTGGGTTTCTAGCCTGTGTGTGCAGGACAAAGGACATGCCATGGAAGTACAGCATTCCAGACAGGCAACTCGGTGCACCCAGGGTAGGGGAAAAAAAGCATTTCTTTCTGTTGCTGCTGGCAGCTGGCAAGTACCAGCAAAAGGTTTGGTTGGGCTGAAAACTGTAGTGAGCTGGAATTAAATCATACAGCACTTTATTTACAGACCATGAGATTATGATCAGGCTGGATGCGAGGAGTGTTGATGATGATAATAAAAATAATAGATTATTACTTCTACTACTACTACTACTACTACAATACCTAATATTCAAAACTGAACTATTCAAAATTGAAGCACTGCATGAAGTATGGCCATGGTCTTCAAAAGGGCTCATAGCTGGACTCACGCTTACAGAGCATTTGCAACAACACAGATTTTAAAAACTTTCTGAGTATTCTCAGCCTGAGTACTGAGAATACCTGAATACCCTACTTTCTGGATATTCTGAACTGGTAGCATCAAGAAAACCCCATTTCCACTTGTATTTGAAGGAGTTCTCTAAGTTGTCTTATCACCCATCTCTGTTCAGTGGTTTGCCTCCTTACAATCCCTATTCTGCACACCCTCAGCACCAGCACTTGTACCTGGAAGGTGAATTCTCTGCCACCTTCTGCTGTCCCCACTGCAGGAATCATCTTCCTGCATTTAACAGAGAGGTTTTCAAACTTCTTCCTGCAGCTCTGACCCTTCAGTGTGCAGGCAGACACAGAGAAGTGGTGGGAAGGGCTCTTGCTGAAGGAAGGGCATCTCACCCCAGATCATCCCCCCTGATATGATTCAATGTACAGATGAGTGTTGGCACGAGGCAGTGTATATTCTCGGGATTTAAACGTGCTTTTTACAAGGAGGTAACTCTCATGTCTCTGGTGGGAGGGATTATGTGCACTTAGCAAGCTGCTGGTTATTATGACATGGACACGTACACATGAAGCTTGCATGGCTGAGTGTGTTATGTCATGGGCCATCTCCTCAACTGTGTAAGCAACTGCAGAGCCACTTCACCGTCAGGCCCATTAGCACTTCATTCCTTAAGAGCTTAATCTTGCAATCCCTCCTACTGCTAGTAGCCCATACTCATGTGAGTAAGCAGATCTTCCACTTCAGCCCTTGTAGCCTGTAAGCTGCTCCCTGTTCCTAGAAAATCCTCAGTGCCAGGAGGCTTTCCAGCCTCGGTGTTGTTGCTGTCATGTTCTTTGCAATTATAATATTTATTCTCTGAAAGCTGCCTCATTCACTCTGACCTGGCTCTTCAGTGAAGGTGGTGGCACAGAGCCTGCTGGCTTTGATCCCCGGACTCAGGGGCCTTATCTAAGGAGCTGCATCCTTAAAGTGCTGAGCATCATTGTCAGGTCCAGGCAGAGGCTAAAGCATGGGCCAAAAGGGGAATCACACACACTGGCTCCACTGCCACTCTGAAAATCACTCCCATGCCAAATTCCTGGCAATGCCCAGGCTTAGCTCTGGTTGTCAATAATTTGCAAGATTTCATAGCATAAGATATGAACCTTCCCAATTTAGTGGTTCTGTGCAGCTCCAACCCCTTCAGTAACACCTCTGCACAAACCACATTACAACCCTCTGAAAATGCAGATTCCTGATGAAATTCAGCTTTAAAACATGCAGGTGTGGCAACACCTGTTTTTACTCAGTCAACACATTACTGCAATTAACTTACTGTATGGGGAGGAATGTGCATGAGAACTCGAGGCGTGGCTGTGAGCAACAAGTATCTCTTTTCTTCCTGGTGTCAGAATTAGGGGACAAAAAAGTTCCATGGGTGGTCCACAGGGAAGGGAGAAATCTTTCCTTTTCCTTTTCTTTTCCCTCCTCCACAAACAAGAAGTAAAGAATACGTGACTTTCAGCCGGCAGAATGTCCCTATCACTTTTAATTGCACCTTTCAGCAAATTTACCAACTGCTCCTTTGCCATTTATTTGCCAGGGGCTGAAGCATGAAAGGTGGTTATGCAAAGTGTGCTCTGGGAGGTTGGTGATATCCAGCCCTGGGGCTTGTTTGATTACATTCTTACCCTGCCTAAGAGGGATGTTTTAGCCCTGGAATAAAAATAAAACCAGGAAGTCAAAGGAGATTTTGTTTTCTTGATTCTTAGGGAAAGCAGTTGCCCACATTTGGTTGGATTTGAAGTGAATTGCATGTTTTGTGTCACATGTAATACATGGTCACAGGTTCACAGATCTTGGTGTTTAACTGATACCATACCATCCGCATGCCGTGTCTCCAGGAAGGTATCAGCAGTGTTTGACAGATCTCACCAGTTTAATTCCCAGTGGCAATCCCTTTAGCTGTCCCCTGGAGCAGGATCCCCATTGGAACACGCTGCTGTACCTACCTGGTGACTGTGGGAAGACTTCTCTGCGCTCTGGTGTTTCAGAGTGTTCCCATGAACAGTGAATGTCTGTGTCCAAGCCCAGGCAGATTTTCGTTGCACGTGAGGAGAGGAGCAGCTGGCTCAGTGGTCAACCAGCAGTGCTTTATGGTTGGCACAGATGTGGATTGTGAACAGAGATGGAGTTCCAGGAAGCTGGCTCATCCTTGGCTTTGCTACAGGCTCCCTTTGGGGTTTTGCCCGTGGCACATGGATACCTTTGCTGTCTCTGAGCACCAGGTACCCTGGGCTTTCCCTGGGGCATTTTGTCTAATCACTTCTTCTTCAGAGTTAGATGTGGGCAGATGGGATAGGTACCTGCTTCCCCTTCTTGACCTACTTTGATGTTCACCCCATCACAGAGGGAACTTGGCTCCATCTCCGAATTCTGCAGCAGAAGCAGATCCAGAGCCTCACAGCTTGTCCTGTGCTGGGGACAGTGTAACACCCTGGAGAGCCACCACGCTTGCCTTGCTTACAGCCCTCAGAGGAAGAAATGCTGCTCAGAGCTGGCACAGACATAATATTTAAACCTGTAAAACATTTTACCCTGTAAAAAAACCACATTTAACCCTGTAAACCCTCACAGCTGAGGATGGGGTTTGGACCTTCAAGGGCCCTTTCCAACCCAAACCGTTCTATGATTCCATGAAATCCAGCCCTGTGGAAGTGGAACCTGTTCATAGGGGTAGCTCAGGTCTGAAGGTTTTCTACATGTGGAAGGAAGTTGCCATTAACTTTTTAACACTTTTGAAGGGGAATTTGCTGTTTGCTGGAGTGTTGGATTAGCAACACCCTCAGGACTTGCACACCCAGTCTGAATGTGACCTGGACTACACCTAAAAAAGTTACTTAAGAAAATAGAAAAAGGCTGACAGGTTAAAATGACTTTTTTCACTACCACATCTGTGCTCAGCTCAGACAAACTCAAGGAGTGCTCTGATAATCTACAGTCCTTTTGGAAAATAACTACTACCCTTACCTGAGACACAGCTGCTTAAAAATCCTTCCCTGTCTTCTTTCTACATTCCTCCAATGCTGCAAAATGCAGCTTCCCCAGCCAGATTTTTGTATATGCTGCAATTCCTTTTTAAAAATGGTAATTTTACAATATTTATAAATATATGCTTATATTTTATACATAGCTACTTTCTAGTAGAGTTGTATTTTCAACACATTTCTTTTCCATTTCGTCTGTCCTGGATGTGTGCTCAAATGTGTGCCATTTCATCCCGAGGATTTTTACACTGTGGGCAAAGAAGACTCAAAAGAATAAGGTTTTTCAGGCAAAATATCCAGGGGACAATATCTGCTTTCATAAAGCTCTTAAAATGCTGTTTGCCATTTCCTAATCTTATTCCCGGTTGGTTTGGTTTTTTTTTTTATACTACTGGAGACTAACTTCTGGTGGCAAAGTCCGTGTACAGAAAAAAGTGAATATTTTAACCAATAGCCTGAAATCACACATTCTTTCATTGAAAACAGTTAATTAGGAATTGAGCTCCGAAGTTAATTTCACCAAGGTCATTCCCTGTTCTATTGGGTCCAGTGACCCTGTCTTAAGTAATCACGGCATTAACATACAAGGTTATAGCTTTCTTTTCAGTTGATGACATAATCTCTTTAATTGGTGTCAGGAGGCCTGCTTATGAAAGGGCCATGGAAAACACCTATAGACTATAATTTTACTTTCCCCATTCACAGAGCAAATGAAACAAGCCCTAAGAATGTACTAGAGGCTCATTACATCTCCCAGCCTGTCAACACAAAGCCCCTCCGTTTCAGCCAAGGCATTAGGAATGATCAATTCTGTTTACTTCTAACTTCAGCCCGTGAACTATTAACCTTTTCAGCAAAACTGGTGAATAGTAAATGTCAGATAATCCTCTCTGAGAAAGTTAAGAGGGTAGATAATGCATTTTAATTGATTAAAACTCGCATGAACAAAAGTTTAAAATATCAACAGGAGAATCCCTCGCGATTCCTATTTTTGGTGGGACGTGATCCAACTATTCTGGGCTGACCCCGGTGTCTGCTTTAATTTTAGCTTTTCTGAGAGAAAACTTTCCCAAAAGCTATACCTGAAAATTAACATTCTGCTTAGAAGAAATTCTGCTTTTAGGAGAGAAGGTCCCCTTCACAGCTTGTGTGCAGGGGCTACCCAGGGCTAAGCCAGGGCAGGATTCAGACCACTTGTTATTGTTGGTAAATTTAAACAAATATCCCTGCAAACCATACTTACAAAGCTCCAGAAACGGGTGTAAATATTTTTTTTCATATGTTCTTTTTATTAAATAGTACTGGGAGTTACTACTTGGCTTTTTTTTTCTTTTCTTTCAGGAGTTTTTGCTCCTGCATATTCTATGATCGAACTGACTCCTTCACAGAGTATTTTCTTTGTCAGTCCTACGAAATCTGTTGGCGCTCTTTGAGTGACAGAGGGTCTTAAATTCTATAGTAACCAACACTACACTGTTTCTGGAGAAAACAAGATGTGTTTCACCCACACAACAATTATTCACATCTTCTCCTTCCCCCCCCCCCATTGCATTCCTCTAAACCTTCTATTATTTCTGGGTTTTAGCATCTCTTTGGGGGAGTTCACATAACTCTCTTTACTACTGCTGCACATTACCTCCTGATCATTCCCAGCTTCTGAATCTGTCCCTTAAGTTCATATGTTGAAATCATCTTCAAAATTTTTGTACACCTTTTATTTTCCGATCTAAAATAATTTTTGGTTTTGTTTAAGAAGGGGAGGAAAAATTGTAAATTACTTTATTGTTTTCAAACAAACAAACCTTTTTAGGGGGGAAACCTTTAAAAATAAAAGTCTGGTTTTTTCTAGGTTGTGGGTGCACAACACACTCATGTCAACCCTTCCCAATCTTTTAATTTTCACAAAATCACAGAATATTCTGAGTTGGAAGGGACCCACAAGGATCATCAAGTCCAAGTCTTAAGTGAATGGCCCATAATTTTATCAGACTGTGTTTTATTCTTGTTATATTATGGCTTACACTAACCCTCCTGATCTTCAGAGCCATAGCTACTAAAATAAAAGAAATAAAGAACACAGCTTGTTATTTGTTACAAAACAAAACAATGCAAAAGACTGGCAAAAGTGTTGGTATGGAAGAGAAATTGTTAAACACATTTCAGGGAATAAACTCATCATTATCCATTTCTTATTAGCAAAGCTTTATTCCACTATTATCCTTATTCTGTGAGGTGTTCCCAAAGGAAAACCCACACTGTTTGCCACTGGCTCTGCCATACTGAGCACAAAAATGCACCCCAAAATCTGGGTGTAAGTTACCAGCTGAGATATGTCCACTGACAAGTTTTTCCCCCAACTTTCTGTGGCTCAGAGCAGCCTGGTATGACAAGCCCTGGCCTGTCATAGTCCCTGAGTGATGTTGTTCTGTGAGCATCATATTAGAAATCATACAATCACCTTTCCCATCTTCTCTTATTTGGGGCCCCAAGGTGTTTTTTCAGTGTTTCATGTAGCTTTTTGGGAGAGAAAACCCTCTACTGCATTTCCTTGTGCACAGGCACATGTCTGTTTTTTTAACACTGTGGAGCATAAGATGGGGACAAATTTTTAGCAGGACCTGTCATGATAGAACAAGAGGTGATGGTTTTAACCAGAAAGAGGATCATCTGAAATTAAATATAAGGAAGAGGTTTTTGCAATGAGGATAGTAAAACATTGGCACAGGTTGCCCAGAGAAACTGTGGCTGCTCCACTCCTGGAAGTGTTCAAGGCCAGGTTGGATGTAGCTTTGAGCAGCCTGGTCTAGTGGAAGGTGCCCCTGCCTATGGCAGGGAGGTTGGAACAAGATGGCCTGTAAAGGCCCCTTCCAACCCAAACCATTCTGTGATTCTATGAGAAGGTGGTTCTGACATCCAGGAAGGAAAGTGCTGTTCCCCCTGCACCACCAGTGCTTTAGTCAGTGAAGTGATGGGTCTTCTGTCAGTGCAGCCTGCTTTGCTATCCAGGGCAGCTGGGTTTTCCTGATGTTCCCTATATGTGCTGTGTTCTGGGACTCACTGGGATCAGACCCCTCTCCTCTTCAGTCTCAGTGTTGGATGTAAGGATGTGACCCACACCAACATGCCTCATTAGTCTTTCTCCACAAGGAACTCCAGATAATTTCGGCCATTACCTCTGGTTTACCTGGAGCTGCACAGTTGCAAAGTTAACTGGTTGATGCCGATGGAAAAGCTTGTCATGAGTTATTGCCATTATCTGCACTTGTGGAGCTGCCAGGATGCTGATCCTTCACTGCTCTACAAACGGGGCAAACAAACCACTTCCATCCCAAAGAGCTGACCATGTCACCTGGGCTCAAACTCCTTTTCATAGGGCTTCTTTCCTTCTTCTGACTTTGCTGTGGGCTTTTGCCTGAGCTGGGTGGGGTTGTAGTTTCTCTGCATTACCTTCTCTCCTTCTACTACCTTGTGGACTTGAGACCAAACAATAAGTCTTAGGAAGACAGTCAGCACTCCTGGTCAGCAGCCTCAGCCCTCCCCATGGTGGCAGCAGTGACTCTGTGAGAAGCACTCACCCAAACTTCTGACACGGACCACAGTGTGAAAATTTAGGTCTTTTAACATTCACCCCATTGTTTATTCTTCATATTTAGATAATCATTATGTCAGAGCACAGTGCTGACTTCAGGGTAGAGGTAGGGATGTGTGTGTCTGGGGGTGCACTCTGGGGATCAGAATAGGTTTAGACTAGATACCAGGAAGAAAGTCTTGCCTGTGAGGGTGGTGAGGCATTGGACAGAGTTGCCCAGAGAAGCTGTGGATGCCCCATTCCAGGGATTGTTCCAGGCTGGGTTGGATGGGGCCTGGAGCAATCTGATCTAGTGGGTGACATCCCTGCCCATTGTAGGGAGGTTGGAACAAGGTGATCTTTAAAGTCTCTTCCAACCCAGACCATTCTGTGATCCTGTGATACTTGAGCTTGCTTATAACTTATTGCATGGATTTGGTAATAAAACAACTCCTTTTCTCAGACAACAGTACTTCTTAGTTAGCCAAATAATTATAAAATATTTTCCACCCTCCACACCCCAACCTCCCTTCAGGAGAAGGCAGCTTCCCTCCAACACAGAAACACTCCGGGATTTTCTTATTTGTCTTGCCTTTTTTTCAAACTTGTTTAAGTCTTCAGGAGCCCGTCTTGCCCATTTAGCCACAAAATGCATGTGCGTGCATGCGTGCGCGTGTGTGCTTCCAGTGAAAAGAAGGGAAAAAACCCACAGGTTTGAGTTTGTACAATGTTTGCCCCTTTTCCCAGCAGGGATGGGTTTTGAGAGCCAGGAGACAAAAAGCGTGGCCTCAACAAGCTGAATTTAAAAAAGAACATCATTTTCGTTATGTAGTCAATCTCAATTACAAGCAAATGTTTTCTCTGTTGAGACTTTTCTCCTTTCAGAGCATTATGCAAGGCTCTTTTGTGGGTTGAGAGAAAGGATCAGTGGTCAATAGGGAGCAGAGTGTTGTGTACAGTGGATTTTTGTATCCTTTAGTCTGCTACATAATGCGTTTTGTCAGGAGAACAGCCCAACATCCTGAGCAGATTTGCTGAATTAAAGAGCACAGCAGGGATAGGAAACTTGTTGCTAGGTGACTGACAACTGCTGCATGTCACTATCTCTGCGCCGGAGGTTACTCTTCCCTTTTCTTCCACCACTCAGTCTTGCCTTTTAATCTGCATCTATAATTAACTCCCTTAATACCGTGCAGCCATTTCTCTCCCTTTTGCTTCACATAGTTCTCTCGCTGTTATTTAACCTCGGATGGAGAGGATAAAACTATTTGATTTTTTGTGCTCTGCTTGGTGGGGAGAAGTTGGGAGGTTTGGGCGGCACAATGTCTCGTGTCGGCGCTGGGATGAGATGGCCCTTAAAAGGCATTTCAGAAGATATGTGCTCTTTGTTCAACTTAATGCTCAGTGAAACATTTCTGTGTTTACCATCCTCTCTAAAGCCTGTTTGTTTCAATTCAACTTAATTGAAACGCGATTGCTTTTAACTGTTTAGGTTTGGTGACCTTCCAAGCTCTTTCGCTTGTGCATTTTGCAAAATAGATTTTCTTTATATGAGGCTCTTTCTTCAATGACTGGAAATCCAGGGCTGCATCTGGCCTAGATTTGTAGTGGCAGAAGTCAACCAAACAGCAGTGTTTACCCTGCTTATTTTTACTCCTATTTTTATCCTTATTTTTCAGTTGCTCATCAACCATTAGTCTTATTTGTGAAGCTCTGTGTTGTTCCGAGGAAGGATCTGTGTCTGAGAATTACATCCCTGGTTTACACTCTAGAAATACATTTATTTTAATTTTAGTTTTTATTCCAACAGCAAGTCCAAAATACAGGGTATTTGATGATTGTCCTAATTGCAGGAATGTGATTATTTTCTTGGGTTTTTATTTTAAAAAATTATGACAAGATGTGTGCCAAGGCTTATTCTGGGCACTCTTTAGAATAGCACTTTTTTTCCTTCATTTTATGTGCGTGTCTTTTTGGGGAAGCTGAATTCAGAAGTTCCAAGGAATTAAAACAACAAAAGCTCTTTTTTCTTCTGGCAGGTTTGTAATAAAGCTGCGATCATGGGAAGCGTGTACCTTAGACACTCTTTATGCTGAAAATTAGACAGCAATTTGAGAAGAATAGCCAAGCAGATGGGAGAAGTGCTCCTGGTGAAAATAGGTGGCAGTTGTTGCTTCTGGGGGACTGTCCCCTCCTTGCTCAGTAGAGCGCTGGACTTGAGCAATTTAAAGGAAAGGGAAAAAAAATCCCTAAGACTGTTCAGTAGCTGTTTCTGCACAGAAACTCTTTCCTCACCAGTGCAAAAGGTATCACTGACACCAGGAGCTGTAAATTATATCAGTCTCTATCAGTTTCTGTGGAACAGGTCACTGAGGGCAGCCTCAGTCACTGGGAACAGGTGGCTTAATGAGCACTACCCAATTAATGTCCATGAGGAAGACGGTTTTAAAAAGGGCATGGAGTGATAGGACAAGGGGGGATGGCTTTAAACTGACAGAGGGCAGGGTTAGATTGGATATAAGGAAGAAATTCTTGGCTGTGAGGGTGGTGAGGCCCTGGTACAGGTTGCCCAGGGAAGCTGTGGCTGCCCCATCCCTGGAAGCATTCAAGACCAGCTTGGATGGGGCTTGGAGCAACCTGGTCTAGTGGAAAGTTGCAGGGATAATCTGGCAGGGATCAGGTAGATCCAACCATCCATCTAGAGGATCCATTTAGATCATCTAGTTCCAGCCCTCCTGTTGGAACTAGATGATCTCTAAGGTCCCTTCCAACAAAATCATTCTATGGTTTTCTGATTAAGTGAGCTTTGACTTCAGCTCTGTAGTCTGGGAATGTGAGTGGAGTCCCTTTTGTCCATAATTGTGGTGGTGTTTCTTCTTCCAGTTAGCCAAGGGCAAAATCCCACCTGAGGAAACCCTGCTTCACAATAGAGGAGAGGAAAAGAAGGTAATGTGTGGAGGAGCAGCACAGGCAGTGATAGGGAGGACAAAGAGTGGGCAAGCAGTGAGAAGACATGAGCGTGGGGCTGTGTTGGCATCCAGGCCTTGAGATGCAGCAGGGGAGAACTGCAGGGGCTGATCAAGAAGTGCCAAACACCCATAAATGATCCACCTGTTCAAAGGAGGCTTTCCATCCCAAACTGGGCATAAATCTAGTCACAGTCTTATTTGCTTCTTGAAGCCAGAAAAATGAGATAAAGACCTTATCCCTCAGGCTTGGTGCGAGGTCCAGTGTGCTGGGGCAGGAGTACAAATCTGGGGCTGCAGGATCTGAAAGGTTGGCTCTCAGCTGCAGTGTGTGGTGGTAACAGGGTTTTGTTACAGTGCTGTTCAGTGTGTCCCAGTGTCTTCACACAGTGGTGTGTCACCCACATTGGTGCTGACACATTTTGCAGGGAATTTTTGCCAAATAGAAGCAAACACCAATCCTTTCGTGTTGTGTTGGGGGTCAAGTCCTGCTCCCTTTACTCAGCTAAAGAGTCTCTTTGAAGCCACCTGGAGAAGGAGAGTCGGACTCGTGCTGCTGCTTGGAGGCCTGGCTATGAATTCAAGTGGTTGCATTAGTCTGAGTTGAAATCTTCACAGTCATTGTTTGATATTGAAAAATTGGTAGTTAAATTACAGTCTGTCAGTGACAGGGTCACGGCACCACCACAGCATCGGGCTGGTGCTCTGAGCACAAAAGCAAGTTCTTGCCTTTCTCTCCCCAGCTCCAAAAGTGATGGACACACAGGTGTTATGGCAAAGTAGATGAAAGTGGGATGTTCCTGTGAAGTAAATAAAAGGCTGTAATTTTCTTGAGTGCAAGCTCTAACACCAGAGAAAGCAACAGCAGCATCACACAACCCATTCACGTTTGCCTTTACCAACTCCTGCAGGAGTGCATTACTGCAGGAAAACAGGCTCTCCAGCCTGGAGAGGTAATATAGACAACCTCCATTCTCATCTGAAGCCTTTCCTCCCTCACATCCTTGGCTTCCAATCTTCCTCTTAGCTTTCTTAGTTTTTAATGCACTCCTTGTTACAGACGCAGCCATCACCAGAATCTGTCTCTGCAAAGCTGAGCCCTTTGCAGGCACCAATCCCTTGGCATGAGAGGGAGAAGAGAAAATGAAAGGAGATGGTGGGAGAGCAGGAAACATCATGGACAGGAGGAGGAGACAACAGGCAAATGCCTTTGTCCCTCATCTGACACTGACCAGTCTCTGGACATAAAGTTTGCCCCACATGGGGTTGTTGTCCCAAGCATTACACATAAAACTGTGATAAAATCTATGACCCTGCTGGCTGTACCTGTGTTGCCATTGCAGGAGCAGTGCATTGTAGGGGGCAGAAAGATCATGAGAGAGATGGAAGACATCTCTCAAGGCCAAGTCTAGTGTCTAGTGCCTGGAGAAACTTTCAGGCTTCTTCGGGAAGATTCTTGCCATGCCATGCCATGCCTGTGAAGTGTAAGGACATCATGAAGAGTAGTAGGACAGACTATGCCATTAACTACTTCAAGGTGACACCTGCTTCCTGCTCTCCTCCCCAGGGGAGATGAGATTCAGTTCCCTTCTGTGGTGAAGGGAATAAATTCCCTATTCATATCCCACCTCTCTCTTTTCCCACCGTGCCATACAGTGGCTCTTCTGCTGGGTTATATATTTATTTATGCAGTACTGGAGACAGATCATTTTTCCTTGCTGTGGATTTGTTTTCTTACCCACAAAAACATGCAAAATACCCCCATACCATGTCTGAGATAAAAAAGTCGGGAACTGTGTGGGGAACACGACTGAGCATCAGTCATCACACCTGCTCTGCACAAAAATGCAGGTGTCAGCAAAGGATTCAAATACACTCCCAGGAACTCCTTTGCTAGGGAACACAAAGGAAATATTACTTATAAAAGAGGATGTTACCCACACACCATTGGAAAAGGCAGGAATCCTCAGGGTAGAGGGAAAAGTGTGGAGTTGTAGATCTGGAACAAGCAGCCCCTCAGCATGGGAAGTCTACTCAGGGCTGTCCACTCAGTTGCTCTTCCTCAGTGCAGTTTTTTCACAGTTAAGAGAATAAATCTAGACTTAGACATGTAAATTGGAGAGTACAATATCTACTTCGTATCCCAAACTATCCTTGACCCAGTAAAAGAAGCAGCAGCTCTGCAACTCAAGGATTCTCTCCTGACTCGTCTTGATCTCACTTATTAATAAATTTATGGACTCTGAGATGACTCGGCCAGACTGTATTCTTGTCTAAATTTAGCAGTCAATTTGGTTTATTGCTTCAGGGCTGCACTGAGGAAGAATCAACAAAAAAGCATCCCTTCCTTTTTCTTTTTTTTTTTATCACTGGAGTTAAAAGTGCATTTGTGTGAAAATGGGTCTGAGCTTGGAAATAACAGCAATTAATTATTTATTAAGCACACACTGGGGATAGGTTTTCAAAAAAAAACCCCACCACATCACACCTCTTTTCCTCAGAGTCACTTGTTTCTCCTTTGTCTCTTCATTGTCTGTGTTTTGGACTGGGTTTGCAAACAACATTCCCTGGACCCAAACGATGCTACTGGAGATGGTGGGAAGGAAGTGCATGACCCAAGGGAAAGAAATGCTCCTGGTGATGCTGTAGCTTCTTCGGGGCAGGTTTCTGTCATTTCAGAAGCCTATAAAGCATCTCACATATTTCAATCTGGTCTGCTGAGAGCTAAAATTAAATCCTGCAGTGAAATCAATAGGACCAAGTAAAACATATCTGGAGCCATCTGCTGCCTAGTTAGAGCACAAAGAGAGACAGTTTCCCAAATTACTCTTTCAATGGAAAATGAGTAGCAGGTTTTATAACAGAATTTCATCTTGCAGGAAACCAATCAGAAACGCTTTTGTATCCAAACTTAGTCACTGGCTGCATCTCTCATAATCTCTTACTGAGGCTCCAGCTCTGGGAACTGTGAAAGAGTCTGCTGTTTTGTTTTGTTGAAGGAAAAAAACCCAGTGGGAATTAGGTGAAGATCTACTCTCTTTGCCCCATTTCTCAGTCATGTGAGGAGTTGTTGGTTCGGTGTCTTATTTTAACTCATTTTCAAGGCTGATGTCGGAGTGATTAAAGCCCTCACTGCATCTTCTCTGCAATCTCTTTTTGAGCAACCAGGTTGCTCAAAGTCCTATCCAGCCTGGCCCTGAACACTTCCAGGGATGGAGCACCCACAGCTTCTCTGGGCAACCTGGTGCAGGGCCTCACCACCCTCACAGTCAAGGATTTCTTCATCATTTCTAATCCAAACCTACCCTCTGTCAGTTTAAAGCCATTTCCCCCTTGTCCTGTCACTCCATGCCCTTGTCAAAAGTCCTTCTCCAGATCTACTGGAGCCCCTTTAGGTACTGGAAGGTGCTCTAAGGTCTCCTCAGAGCCTGGAATGTTCTGTTGAGACCAGATTTTTCTTACTCTTTATTTCAAAACACTTAAGAATGTCAGAAATGCATAAAATTATCAAAACTGGAATTTCCATTCATTATTTTTTGTTCAAACATTAAACTCTTTAGAAATGTAGCCAAACTTGTGTTTGTTTGTGGAGCAGGGAGCTTTGCTGCCATTAAATTAGTTGTGACATTTTAATGTAATTAGACAACATTAGTGTCAGATAAGATTCATTAATGGACCTTGATCTTTGGTGATTGTTCAAAATTGATTTTTGCACTGGAAATCTATGTTGGATGGAGAAAATAAAATCATAAATTCACCTTTCTGCTAAAATGCTCAGCTAATTGACATAAGTACATTAATGAGAGCAACACACTAATAGGATTATATCAATATTCCCCCTGCATCAGTTAGAGACTCAGCAGAAATGGTCATTAATTATTGCTTTACAGTAATCCTTGGCAGGTTTTGTAGGAGTTGGATTGTCCTTCCTTCAGAAGATATTTCTGCTTTGTTATTTTCCCCAGATTTGGGGCTTTGCTGTTGTTTCTGCCAATGTAATCCCATCTCTCAAAACTTCAAGCCTGGGTGCCTAAAATTAGTCTCCTAAATCTATAGTTTGACGTGTCTCCAAAACAGAATTGGATTTTCTCCTCTCAGAACAACTGCAATTTCAAGGCAGCAGGAGAAACATATTTAAAATACAGGATGCTTTTGAAGTCACAACATAACTACGCATTTGAAGGGCATTTGCAAGACCAGGAAATACAGTGGTTCAATTCTCAAAGTCAGATTTTCTGAAGAAAAATACAGAGATCCTATTTTTCCACCTCCAAGACGAAAATTTCGTTTAAATATTTCAGCAGAATCACTTCTAATTTGTGCTAGCATCTTTATATCCCTTGCTTGGCTGTATTAAACCAAAAGAAAATTTCAAAACCAGTGAGTTTTGTAAAACAGGCCAAAAGTGATAAAACAGTTCTGGTACTTTAGAATGGACTTGGTTTTGTAATGTTAAAAGCCACAGTGATATATAAACAACATGGGTTTAGTGATCCCTGTTTATCTTTTACACCAGGTTTTGTTCATCACCTCATTCCGTGTGATTTTTACTCCAAATACTGTAAAATAAAGCAGCTCCGTGTCTGATAGCACAGGGAGCAGCTCACAGTGCAGCATTTTAGCTACATTTCTTCCTCTGGGCTTTCCTGAACTGAGAGTATCTATATTTATATAAAACAGCAGAGATAGGAATAATCCCACTGCTATGCACAAGGATCTGTTCATTTATTTCCAATAGTCTGCTCAGGGAGAGGTAGTCTAAGAACGGAGAAGATTCCTTTTGTTTATAAACCAGCTCATCACAGTTAGATTTAACTCACAGTGTTTGGAAACCTCAGGGGAAAAAATGCCATTAATTCCAGGTAGCTTTGGACCAGGCTCTGCCTGAAGGGAAACATTCCCCCTTGCAAACACAGCTCCAGCAGCAGTTTTCCTTTCAGAGCCTGACCATGGCGCACAACAAAACTGAAATCAAGGAGGACACGACTCCCAACACCGATCTGTGATGAGAGAGTCGTTTCTCAGTAAATATTTTGAAAGCAAATACTTCAAAATATCGTCTTATTATGAGTTCAGGAGATTGGCGTCAGTGAAAGTAAAACCCTACAACAGGTACCAGACACCTTTGCACCAGCAAGCACAAGCCAGCAGCTTTCAAACAGAGAGGAGTCATTGAGCCCATCCAAGGAGATTCACAGATAACCCTCTCCAAGGAGGCAGGACAAAACTGTGTCTGTGCCCCGACCAAAAAGAGACAGAAAAGTAACTCAAATATTCAGTTAGTTGCTCCCTACAACCCTGAAAAGAGGTTGCAGTGAGATGGAAGGTGGTTTCTTCTCCCAGGTAACAAGTGATAGGACAAGAGGAAATGGCCTCAAATCGTGCCAGGGGAGGTTTAGATGGGATATTAGGGAAAATTTCTTCACTGAAGGGGTTGTCAAGCCCTGGAACAGGGCAGTGTTGAAGTCACCTGGAGATATTTAGAAGACGTGTGAATGTGGCACTTGGGGTTATGGTTTAGTGGGGGCTTGGCAGTGCTGGGGGAATGGCTGCACTCAGTGATCTCAGAGGGCTTTTCCAACCTGAATGATTCTGTGATTCACGATTACAGAGTTATGCAATGGTTTGCTCATGCAAATGCACGAGCCAATTAAATGCAGATAAAAATGTAAACCGGGGTAACGAAGTGACACTGCAACATGAAGTAGTGATGCCTCAGTTGCAGTGTTATGGGATGTTATGTGCTCTTTGTCCCACAGATTTCTGCCCACTGCAGTGCCCCAGCTGCCTTCCCGCTCTGAGGGGGGCGGTGATGCTTCCTGGCCAAACGCTCACATCTGGACATGGGATAACAGCTGTATCCTGCCTCTCCTTCCTTCAGTGAGGGACTAACCTGCCTCTCTCTTCTATTCCTTCTCATCAAAACTGTCAGGAAATTGACTGTCAAACATGATTGAAAACAGCTGGTGAGTTCAGAGGGTTGGAAAAACACAGTGTGGTTCCCTCAAAAACAAATCCAATGAAAAGGCAGGATATTTTCCTCAATAAAGTGACAGTGAGGGGTTGAACGTGCCCAAAGACCAGCTTCACTGCTGAGTCCTTTCTTTACATAAACAACTCAGGTGTTTATTGTGCTAAGCCTTGAACATGAGCTTTGAAAACGATGGTGATAATGGCACAAATTCACACTGGGAGCATGGAAGTCTGCTAAGGAGAGAACCAGACTGGCAGAGAGGAAGAGGGGAGGCAGACTTTGCTTCATTCCCAGTCTGCAGAAGACTCAGTATGCAACAGACTGGCTGGGTAGGCAGATACACAGCTAGAAAGCCAGGGGCCAAATGTACTGCTGAGCATATAGACATCTGCTTTCTATTTTGGGTGATGATCCTAGTTAGAGCATCATCCGTGCAACAAATATAATGGCCAGTGAGATTTCTTTTTGTTGTCTTATAACTTACACGGTATCTTGCATGTGTGCAAGGGAGCATGAGAAGCAGCTGTCTGGCTTTATAACCACTTTAAACTCCCCTTGCAGAGGAGATCTCTGCTCATTGCTACCTCCAGAGCACATCCTCGCTGCCGAGGGAGGCCCTCAGCTCCCACAGATACCTCTGCTCAGGCAGCTTCAGTAATTTGCTTGATCGGAGGAGGCCAACGAGTGAGTGGTAAACACGTTCCCAAAGGTGGTCTGCAGGTCCTCAGGGAGTCGTGTGTGATGCTTCAGAGACCCACAGAGGGCAATTAAGAAAAGTCAGACTCTAAAAGGCATTGTGTATTGGTGCTTGCTGTTGCTGGAAAAAAGACATTTATCAATCAAAACAAGCTGAAAGTGTTTTTGCTGAGATGGCTTAGCTTAGGGGAGTGTGTTCTGTCTGACTTTATAATCCACATCCCAAAACTCTTCTGTGTCCAGGACTCTCCAGGCACAGATCCTGTCCCATAGAGGTCTGTGGGCAGCTGATGAGACATCAAGGGCTTCCAGCTGCAGGCAGGGGACCAGCAACCATCCCAGGCTGACCCAAGAACATAGAACCACGGAATCACAGGAGGGTTTAAGCTGGAAGGGACCTCAAAGACTGTTTTATTCCCCTCCCTGCCATAGGCAGGGACACCTTCCACTAGAACAGGTTGCTCCAAGCCCCGTCCAGCCTGGACTTGAACATGTCCAGGGATGGGTCATTCACAGTTTCTCTGGGCAACCTGTGCCTCACAACCCTCACATAAACAATTTCTTCCTGCTTCCCAAATCACAGTAACCCTTCACCCTTTCCCAGCCCCACTGCCTTTCACAGATCATTCACTGCTGCAGGAGCCACAGCTGGAGTCAGAGGCACCCAAATCCCTGTGCTGTTCCTCACAGCACAGGGGGGACCCCACTGCCGGTCACTTGTCCTGTCCCATGGAGCTCAAAACCCACTTCAGAGCAGCCACTGAGATGGATGGGCTGGGGAAGCAGAACCAGCACTGAAGTTACAGGTTTGGAGAGGGTGATGCAGAGGAGGAGCGACAGCCCCTGTTGTCACGGGGTAAGTGGATGGAGGCACCAGGGGTTGCGTTTATTTAAGGTCACGGAAGAAAAGGGTCTTCAAAAAGTGCTGGAAGTCAGCGAGGGGATGACTTTGTGAAGCACCTCGGGAGAGCTGTGAAGAGTGGTAGGAGGGGAAGGTGCAGAGAAGTTGGTGTGGGGGGCACGGAGGATGAGCGGGGGGTGGCAGAGAAGTGGGGGAGAGCTGGGATTATGCCGGGCACAGGGACAAGGACAAGGAGCTTGAACAACAAGCAGTAGAGAAAGGTGAGTTAGTGAGTGGTTGTAAAAGGCTGGGCTGATCTTGGCAAAGGCAGAAAGGGATTTCAACAGCTCTGTTCTGACTGGGTCTCAGAGAGGATGGAGAAAAGGAAGTTTAATTTAATAACTAATAAGCAAATAATTACCCTGGGGTTTTAGCAGTGCAATTTGAAAGGCAGAATTTAGCCCTTTCCTTTGCTTTCTCCAGACACACAGCCTTTGATTCCTACCATTGCTGGCAACAGCTCTGGCATTTTATTCAGCCTTACTGTCATTTATATTGAATTTTTCTTCCTCAGCCACATGCGTGGTAAATGTTTCCATTTCAGCCTGGCTCAGAAATGCTCAGGACCCACTCTGAGCTCTTTTACCCCAGCTCTGCATTGCTGCAAATCCATCAGTAACGTTGCACTTGCCTCCAGTTTTTTACGGATGTAAATGCAAGAAGCATCAAGCCTTGTATTTGGATCAGGAGGGCTGACTGCCTTTTAATAGAAGCATAATGAAACCATCAAGAGTTTTCATTCAATTAGACTTTTTCTCCCTCTGGCAAATGATTATAACACATTTATAGGGTAATGGGCAATTACTTTATACTCCTTGTCTGTTGACATCCTATTAAGTCTACATTTTCTGTCCCTAACAAAGAGATCAGATATAATTGTTGGGAACCACAAGGAATACATAACTACCAGAATACATTTAAGCATAATGAATATGGATCTGCTAGAGAGATGCATGATGTGCAGTGGCAGATTTCTCCACTCCTTTCTGCTCTGGGAAAATCTCAGTTACATATTCTTTTATTTCTTCATACATTAACTTTTCCTCTGGTGTCAAGAATGATCTTTGTGCTGCTGAGTAGGTGTTGATTGTACATTGAATTCTGTGCTTATGAATATGAGACTGAGGGATGTGATGAAGGCCACAGAGGGAAGTTTTGCCCCTGGAAGCTTTGAAGATGTGTATCACTGGAGTCTATATAAACCTGTAGCTGGGGGGCAGGGAAGGCAGGGCAGGGGCAAGAGCTGATGGAGGTCAGCTCTCTTGTGAAGGGTGGTGGGTAGTTGTAATGATGCTGGCTGATGTTTTCTTTAGCTCAATAACATTTCTTATCCAGCCTCTGAAGGTACCTAAACCTTTCCGTGGTACTCTGTCACCTTGGGATGTCCTATGTCAGGCACCAGGCAGATGCATTCAGCTTGAATGGGTGTTGGTGGGAGCTGTGTGTGCACATCCCTGAGAGCAGAACACAGCCTTCAGGTTGGGATGTTTGGCAAAACCCTCACACAAGGATTTTAACAGTAGAAATCCAGGTGATCACCATTTTGGAGCAGCAATCTACAGAATCCACTCTGGTCACACACAAGCTGCCACTGCTCTGGGGTTCACCCCTCTCAGCATCAGTCTGGAGATCTCATGTGCATGGCAATAATTCCCTTTTGAGTAACCCTGCTCATCCCACTCTAGGGCTCCAGTCTCAGGGATGCTGTTAGGTGGGGCCCAGGAATCATCTCCAAACTGCTCTACCCCTGGATGTGGCCACCACTGCTGAATTATTCTGCTTGGAGATGTATTATATCAGTAGGACACGAGGCCACTGGTTGTGGCAAACTGAGTGAACTTGTGTGGGACACATACAGGCTTTTGTAGACTGTGGATCTTCACCTTAATGCTTCTCTCCCAGCCCTCGTGGTGTTCCAGCTCATTTAGAGTTCCTGATAACTGCAGTGTGACTGTCTGGTTACTGACACATTAAAGGGTGACAAACAGTACAGACAGAGACCTTCATCACCTGCTTGGTTTTAGGATCTTTCATTATCCTCTGGGATGACATCCCCATGACTAGCAGGATAAGCAAAGCCAAAATCCAAATCAAAAAGAAACCAAGGTGCTTCTCTGTTTTGAACACTCTTTGAGACTAATTTTGACCATTGGAAATATTTTGAGAGGATTTTCTTTTCACTGTTTATCGCCAGTTTTGGTGTTGCTTTTCTCCAGCTTCTTCTGAAACATCCACATGTGGATGGATGTTCGTGCAGGTTAAGTTGGTGCTTCTGCTGATTCCAAGAAACCTCTCAAGAAGTGGGTGATTTATCACAAAGCCAGGGTAAAACTGATGGCAGGTTTGGGGTCAAGAAGGAATTTGTGCCATTGTTTTGGGGCTACAACTTTTACCTTTTCCCCGCAGCACAGGGTGAAATACTCTCCCCAATGTCACCCAAGTTTTCACTGACACGCAATAAAGATGTTAAACACACTGAGGGTGCAAATTTAACACACTGGAGGTGTTAAAATTGCTATTGATGGCAGAGAGGTGGGCAGGGACATGTCACAATGGCACATGAACTGTGCTGGGAGTCTCTCCGAGCCTGACACTTGTCACCAAACTGTGCGTCATGCCAGGGGTGGACTTTGGTGCAGTGGGGTTCCCTTTCCACACCATTCTCCCCATGTATCTATGCATTTCTCTATAGAATAAGAATGCAAACATCTGTTGGCTCTCGGTCTCTTCCCCCTGCAGGCTTAAGCATTACCTTTTTTCTTGTAAATCCTCCAAATCATCCATTTCACACCCATTTGTCACGTGTTTCATTTCTAAGGCAATTATCTGGGTTTTCTCGAATCAAATACCTGTATGCCTTCTGTTTTCTGAGTAAATATGAATTTAATTGTATTTTATTATTGTTCAGTAGCACAGGGGACACGACGTTTGGAGGCAGCTTGAATTTTGATTCAAAATGTCAGGTCTTTTTCTGAATAGCTCCATCAACTGGAGACCTTCCCCATCAGCTCTTTCATAAAGCAGAAGGAAACAAATGGGAAAATAAGCTAACTAGGAAAGAAAGAGATATTCCTTCCCTTGACCTAGAAGCCTGGCAGGACTCTTTTTCAATGCAGTGTATTATGTAGTGGTTTTCACTATTTATGCATATATTTAGCAGCAGCCACTCACCAACCTGCAAAGGGAATAGGCTGGTGAAAGAGGAAATTCAAGGGAGGAAAAAAAACACAGGAGATGTTTTGTCTCTGCTTTTATGTTGCAAAGATTTCACTGGAATATACACAAGAATATCTCCCCATTGAAACGTGGGACTCCATAGCTTTTAATGCCTTTAGTATCTCTCCATTAATGTACTTCCTGGTGACATTGCTCAACAAAAAAACCCACTTCAAACTCTCAGGACCAATCTGAAAGCAGCTCTAATTACAGGCAAAGGTAAAAAGATGCACCACAGTGCAATGAGGAATGCAGGGGCCTGTTGGAGGACATATACCTAAACAGTCCCCATCCTCCAGCTGGAGAACACATACCAGGAAAGACTTTGCCCAGAAGCTGCATTTTTGAGCAGCTTTTAGGCAGGTTATTTTTGCTGGGTTCCTACTTTGTGTGCAGTGTGTTTTCTGGCTTACAAATAGCTTTCACCAATAAATTCTGGCATTTTCAGTGCTTGGTATCTACTGGCATTTAGATTCTCTGCTTTAAAGTCCCTCAAATGCTGATGTGTTGTTACATACCCCAACAATTGTGACATCCACTGGCAGATAAATCACTTCTGAGCATGGGCACTGGGCAAAAAATAAATAGAGATGGAGATGGTCTGGTCTAGTGCAGTCACAATAATGATGTTCCACTCTTCCTGAGCTGCTTGAATTTCTTCACACCACTCAGTTCAGAGCTGACTGTGTATTGTAAGGCAGCTCATGTGAAGAAGGCTGATAATGAGCAGACCTGGCCACACAATTCATCCTGCTGGAGGTTCCCAGGTGTGTCCTCAATTTACACTATGATGAGTAATCCTTCAAACTGGGATTTGGTTACTCACCCACTAGTCTTAAAATATTACAGACAGACCATGAAGGGAGAATTTGGTTCTAATGGAGGATATGAGAGTAAATGTCCTGCTGAAGTCATCATGTCTCTGGGCCTTAATAAGGGAAAAAGAAGAAGACAAGGGAGATTTGCTTCCAGAAGGCAAAATAAACCCCTGAGTCTCAGGCCTTGATAAGCAACAGGGGGGAATGCACATCTTAAAAGCACGGCTAAGCCACAATAGACAAGGATATGAAGGTAATTGGAAATATAATGCAGGTTAATAACATAGGATAGTCCCTTTGAGTAAAGATACGAGCCAAGAGGAAATCAAGTCAAGAGAAGAGAATTTTCAGTGTATGGTGTATTTAATTAACATGTGGTAAGTGTGGAATCTCACAACATGTCTTACTTTGTGTGTTCAGGTATTTGATGTTATTTTTTCAAGCTTATTGCAATGATTTTGTTTCAGCTCCCGTCTGGTCAAAGGCAGTTCATTGTGGATATTCAGGTTTTGGTATCAGGGAATTATTCACTGGATTAAACTGAACCTTCAGTGAATGTTTGATCATCAGTCACCATCCTTCCCCATTCCTGACCTGCTGGAGTCCCTCTGCAACTGCGGCGTGAATTCCTATGCAGGAGAATTGGAAATACAGTTTCTGGACACAGAGGAACTGGTACAGAGGGGACATGTGTGGCCTGAGACCAAGCACAGGAATCAGCCCTCAACCAACCAAACTCATAGAGTAGAGCCAAGTGAAATGCTGGCATTTGTGGTGTCTCTTCACTGCGTTCAGCACTGCACTTGCCACAGCAGATGAACATTCCTGTGAAAACATCCATGAACAGAATAAACCAAGTGCTCCCCAGGTGTCTACCAGGTACCCTTTCTCCAGTCTTGTAATGTTCAACCCCAGACAGGAGAGGAAAGGCCTCCAGGTGAGCCCCCATCACACCCTTTCCCTGACCAATGGCCCTTACTGACAGTGCTTCTTCAGGGGCGTTTTTGTTCATATTACAACGAAAGCCCAACTCATTTATGAGGTGTTCAGTCTCCTTTAGAGGCTTTTAGAAACAAGATGTGTAGCTCAAGTTAATTCTTTCCTTGGCTCTGTACTAATCCCAGTAATGAGACCATCTCCTTGGTTATCTACCAGCCACTGCAAGGGTTATTTTTGAGGGGTCACTGAGGTGACTGAGAAGTTCTGTAACACCTTGGTAGGTGCAGCATTCAGAGCCCAAATGAATGAAATCCAACCTTTCAACAACAACAAGAAAAAAAATTAAAACCCAAGTTTATTTTTCTTTGTCAAAGTGATTATTGATTGGCTTAAGGCAAAGCTGGGGACTAACCATATGGGGATGTCTGTTATACGATTGGATTAGTGTTTGGATCTAACCCCACTCCAGCTCTATCTCTAGGATCAATAGAAGATGCTAAAGAATGATTAGCCTTGTGGCTGCATTGTATGTTGTAATTCTTCAGCCATACAGGGGAAAGAAAAAAAAGAAAAGATAAACTAATCAGGGGATTTAGAAAAATTAGTATTGCGTCTAAAAAATACCGTTCTATTATTTCCTAGGCTGGGAATATTTAGCAGTAGTCAGCAACATAGAAATATCAAAGAGAGATTCTTATTTAGTTCAGCTTGCTGTCCCAGGAGGTGCCTCTAGTGCCTAGAAGATGCAAAACCTTAAATGTTTTGGCTGTAATTTTGCCTGTAAAAATTATCAGGGAATTAGATCAGAGTAATTTCTTTCTTGAAGGATGGAGATGCAAAGGTTTCACTCAAAAACACAAACTCATGAGGACATCATAAAGCTTTCCCTATATTCTTTCAAAAATCTTCTTTTCCCTTTATTCTGCCTTTAGAATATAGCACAGGGCTTTCTGCTTTAAGATGAACATGGAAAAATAGGTTTTAGTACAAAAGGACCCCCTACCTTCTAATACTAGGGATGGCTTGGGTTACTAATCCCTATTTCTAGGAGCAGATGCTGATTGTCCTATTAATCAAAGCAAATCATTAGGCATTAATTACACTTAGTAACAGAATAATTGCTTGGTTTACCTAAACTGTGGTAGGAATGTTTTTTTTTTCTTTCTGAGCAGGATAAGCTTATTTAAGTGATGTCACAAGCACACACACACACAAAACACAATGAAAGTAGGGAAAAATCTGGTTTGTTTTGCACATGCATGAGGTGAGCTGGTCTTGGGAACAGCATCAGTGGGACTAAGAAAAGATAGTCTCAGCTGTTCTGGCAGAAGGGATGATTGTCAGGATAGGAGACAGTCAATAAATCTTGTATCTTGACTAGTGGAAGTGCTGGGAACTGGTTTTTTTCCTGCTTCCCCAGGTGAGGCTTGAATGCTGAGTGATCAGCCCTTCACCACAGCATGGGAAGGTGAGTGGGTCAAATACACCCCCAGCGTTAGCAAAATACCTTCCCTGACCCAACAAGGCAGGAAATAAAGACACAGAGGTGCCTAAGAGCACATTATTGCCTCTCATATATTCTATGGTTCAAAGTTTATTTACTGGGGAGAGAGGGGACCCTTTCTGTCAGTCTGGTGCCGTAAGAAAAGGCTGATGTGCCCAGGATCATGCCCACAGCAGCTCCAAGTGCATGGCAGAAGCAGCAGTTGTGCTCAGAAAGGTTGGAGCTCCAGCACGAGTACACACCTTTGATTAAACAGCCAAGTGAACAGTGTTGGCTTTTCCTGACAATACCTTTAGAGAGACCGTGTGTTTCTCTGGGAAAGAAAGACTATGCTCCTGGTGAATAAGAAACCCCCCCAAGAAATATTTTCTCAATCAAAGCTTAGCATTGCTTTAACCTAAAATTCTTGGAGCTAAAAGTTCAGCACAGTTTCACTGCATTTATTCCCAATAAAGGTCTTATGAATGTGACATTTCGGTGGTGAATGGGTCTGTTTTCAGTGGGAATCCTTGGATGAGTCGTGCTTATGTATTACCAAGATCATAATTCAACTTTAGCAGAATCATGACTGCATGGACAGAGGCTAAAGCCTCCATGTAAGAGACACTCAGCTCGCTTCCAGGAAGAGATTAATCATGCCCTGCTTGGTTTGCAGCCTAAACAACCAAAGGATGCACCATCATATCTGAATTTAAGCCCAGTGAACTAACTTAGCTTTATTCCCCACTTGTTCAGTCCAATAGAAACATTGGAACAGGCTTCCCAGGGAAGTGGTGGAATCACCATCCCCGGAAATGTTCAAAAATCGTGCGGATGTGGCACTTGAGGACATGGTTTAGTGGTGAACACGGTGATGGTGCTGGGTTGATGGTTGGATTTTATGATCTTAAAAGGCCTTTCCAACCTTAACAATTTGATGATTCTATGATTGTCTCTTCTTGCAGACTTTGTAGCACACAGAAATTACAACCATGAAGAGAAAGCCATTCTTAACATGTTAATTTTTACATCCATTGAAAAGAGAGATACGGGAAGACTAGTGCACATCCAGAGAGAGGTCTAGCTCTCCAGAGACTACATAAAACAAATAAATTTACAGCTTTGCCACTGACCTAAATAAAATAAGAGTGGCCCCAGAAATGGTGACATGCTATTTATATCTGTTCTAATTAGGAATTTCTTTAATGGCACTAACACCCCAGGATGCTGATACCCCATCCCTGGAAGTGTTCAAGGCCAGGTTGGACGGAGTTTTGAGCCACCTGGTCTAGTGGAAGGTGTCCCTGCCCATGACAAGGGGGTTGGAAGTAGATGATCTTCAAGGTCCCTTCCAATCCAAACCATTCCATGATTCTACATTAGTGGCTTGCATTCATCAGCAGTTTATTTAGACTCTGCACTGATACCACACCTTCCTGTACTCACATGTGCTCTGGGAACCAAGAGGCTGACAACTGAAGTGGATGTGGAACAGGGACCCTGCTGCTGTCTGTGTGCACACACCTCTGCTTGCACACATTCAGTTTGTGGAGACAAAGTTCCTGCTGATCCTGAAGGCACAAACAGCCAGCACAGGAGTGTGTGGATGGTGCTTTTACCATCCTGAAGTACCAGCAAGAGGAACAAAGCTGAAAAGCAACATGTGCTTTGTCCTTGCACTGCTTTCCTGGGCTCTGGGGTATCAGGAATGCAACCAGACTCAGAAAATACTTGACATGAAACAAACTCTTCATATGAAACAAATTTATCATATGATAAATATTGCCACTTGTGGACAAGTCTGTCAACAAAGTAATTTGTTGAGTTCAGCTGGTGCCTCTAGGTGACACAGGGATACGGAGAAGGGAGTGAGCTCCGAGTTCACGGGTTTGGCTGCATCCATCACAAGAACCCCACGCCAGTGACACTGGCATCCTCCATTTGTGATGCTCCAAGTGTCCTTGCATTCCTGAGAGCACATGCAAGAAGCTGGCCGGACCCAAGTCCTGCTCTAGCAGCGTGCGAGCGGCTCGGCCGCAGCCATCAATTTTCCCGGAGCCTGCGGGGCTGGAGCAGTGCCTGGATTAAGCGCAGCCCACTTCACAAACGAGGAGCGGCCGCCGTGGCGTGCCCAGGTCAGCACTGCAGAACAACGGGGCGCGTTGTGAGCCAGCACCACGTGAACAGACACTTCATGCCGTGGTCAGGCCGGGCCAGTGTGGCAGCGCCCGGTGCCAGGGCTGGCACTTGGCGCGGCGGGGCAGTTACGTAAGTGGGAGCACACGGACACTCGGGCATCTCTGCATCAGGATCTCCAAACTTCTCTGCTGCTGGCCGTCCCAGCAATGGTTTTACTAGCTGTGCCTTTACCTCAGCGTCTCCTCAGATCACTGCCCATCTGAGTTGATGTAATCAGCCATTGAGGTCCTCACAATGGGCTATAAAAGCGGGAGGAAAGCAGAGGTCCCTGCCTGGCAGGAGTTGGCCACGTCCTCAGAGTAGAGCCCAGCGCTCTCTGGAGCCAGCACACAGCAGGGAGGAGACACTGAGGAGATAAAGCATTTGGGTCAAAGAACAGTGACTCAGCTGGAATTAACAGGACCCATTTGGGCATCTATTTTCCCAGACAGTGTTCCTTCTTTACGCTTCATGATCCTGTTCTTTTTCTCATATCCTGCTTTTTTGCTTTTTTTCTGTTTTTCCACTTGTCCTCCCCTGCTTGAACCTCTGTCTCAATGCCCTCCCTTTCACTTTGTGTCTGTCATTCTGCTCCAGATCTTACAACACATGCAGGAACTAACGTTGCATCTGGCCAAGTGATACTCTCAGCAGCTTGAGAGCTCACCAGCAGTGAGACTGGAGGTGGCATCAGTTAGTTTAGTGAGTTACATCTACTTCCCCAAAACTTGTTTTCTCTCACAGGGGATGGAAAAATTGAAACTGGTGGCCTGAAACAGTGGCTCAATCCTGCCTGTCTGCAGGTCCACTCTGGCCCGGGTTCCATTGTTTTGGGAGAGTAGGTGACAACAGCATATGACCCCGTGTTTTCCACAGGGTACTGCACACATCTGTGACACTCCGTGTATAATGTAATACAAACAGAATTACCAGGGATTAAGGTTTTGTTTCTGCTCCTACTAATAAACGCCAAAATCCCCGTTGCCTTTGCTGAAACAAAATCAGGCCTTAAGTGACCCTGCACTGACATCTGTAAGGATCTTCCCCAACGCAGGGCACCTTTGGTAGGATGTGCAGCACCATATGTTCGGCCTCCTTTCTGCCTCCCGCAGCAGCTGCCAGAAGCTGCGATGCCGACTGGAGCAATGACAACAAAAACAGCCCCAGCAGAGTCAGTGTTTAGTACAGGGGAAAAAAAAGGCCAGTTTCCCAGGCCACTGACCTGGCATCTTGCTGCTGACTGGAGTCCTTTACCCCGAACGTCACTGCCCTGCACAGGGGCTACTGATGCTCCCTGTGATATAAGAGAACGTTCCAAAGGCTGGGGATGTTCACCTGGGCTGCAGGCCCACCTTACTCTGCTTGAATCCACCTCTGAAACTTGCAGACACTGGTTAATGTATTGATAGTCTCACTACAGTCTCGGGGTAAGCAGGAGTAAAAGTGTTACATCTCAGGCACTAATTGTCAGTTGTCTCTTCTTCCCCCATGACTTTTTCCTTCTTGCCATTTTCCTCTCTATCCCTCATCAGATTTGTTCTTTCATCATCTTTCTAGACTGACAAGCACTTGAAAGGACATTCAACACTTTGAAAGCTGCTGTTTTTCAGATTTTATAAATTTCTCCCAGCTTAAGTTCCTGATGACAATTCTGCTTAGAGCACGGCTTGTCAGGAACATTGATCTAGTGGAAATGGCCTGCTTTGAATCTGGTGCACGATGCTTTCCTGAGATATCTTAATAAAACCTGGCCAAGGAGACAAATTCCATTATATTTCCAACTACCACATTTTCCAAAGCCCTGGGATTTATTTTAAGGCTTCTTCTGCAATGGCTATGAAACCATTGGGAATTGTTTATTCTTTATTATTTTAGTTGATACTTTCTTTTGAATGAGTCCTACAGGCTTGATGGCTCAGACTGATTGGTACTGAGAGGTGCTGATTTCATTTGGTTTTCAGTCAAGTTGCTTAACACCTCTGGGAAACACTCAACATTTTATTATCCAGACAATCATTGTCTGCCCAGTCTTTAAAGCATAAAATCTTTAAGGGCTGTACTCTCTTACTGTGCATAACCAACGAGTCCATAAATGAAGCTGTACCCTGTGGGCACTGTAATATAAATGAAAATTGCCTTGTAGATCTCCCAGCTGTAACTACAAAGTAATTCAGACACATCCTTGCTATCACTGATGGGGATTGGGAATGATTGCTCCCAAAACAATCTTTGAAGTCATAACAGCAGCGATGTTTGCCCAGCTGGGAATATTTATGGAATGCTTTGGGTTGGAAGGGACCTTAAAGATCATCCAGTTCCAACCCCCTGCCACAGGCAGG
The DNA here is from genome assembly GCF_001715985.3 of Manacus vitellinus. Taxonomy (NCBI): domain Eukaryota; kingdom Metazoa; phylum Chordata; class Aves; order Passeriformes; family Pipridae; genus Manacus; species Manacus vitellinus. The sequence continues at coordinate 38,133,347 of NW_021940750.1, read as the reverse complement.
GACACCTTCCACTGGACCAAGTTTCTCCAAGCCCTATCCCACCTGGCCTTGAACACCTCCAAGGATATGGAGTCCACAGCTGCTCTGGGCAGCCTGTGCCAGTGCTAATATTCTAATATCTAATCTAAATCTATCTTCCTTCAGCTTAAGGCCATCCCTCCTTGTCCTATCACTAAATATCCTTGTAATATCCCGGTGCATTAATTACATTTTATTCATATTACAACCCTCAATAACAGAACTTTCTATATAAGGACTAGAGTTTCAGTGAGGAAAATTTAATGGAAAAGTTACCTGTGTAGATCATTAGGTTATAAAACTACACTAGTAATAGAGCCACTGTACTGTTACACATGACAAAACCAGGTAATAGAAGCACACACCTGTTCTAATAAAGAGACTTCCACTCAGGAGCTTGCAGAGATCTAAATATTTCCATAACACTACAAGCCTTCAAGAGGCACACTCAGCATAAAAGTTTTGTCTTCCCTACTTAAAAAAAAAAGACCACAACAAAAAAAAACAAAAACAAGGCAAAACAAAAAACCCCACCATAATCCCATGGAATTAACTTTATAAAAGTGGAGAGATGCATTTTTCTGCTCCTTTGTTTTGTAATTTACAAAGACAATATATAAGCGTTGACCGTCAACTGTCAGCCTTGATATGATGATAATAACAGATAACTTAACTATTTCTGAAGCTCTGGAAGAAATCACTAACCCAGCAGCACTCCCTTGTCAAAAGCATCACCATAGCTGACAGAGTAAGCCACAAAAGACAGAAAGCAGAAATTCAAATCATTATTTTACTTTATGCCAATACTTGCAAAAGATAAAACCACTCTGCCCAGCCTTTGACAATCTACTTTGTTCCAGTAGTGTCAGCTCGGATAAAACTCAGCAGAGGAAACTGAAACACATACAGTATCCACTGGAGCACCCTTTTTTTGTCTGTTTTGGTTTGGTTTTGTGATGTTCTCTGTTAAAACATTGACACTGCAATATGTGAGTGAGCTGTGACAAACGTGCGGGGTGGCATATGCTGCTGCCAGCCCTGCACTGCTGTGAACGTGGCATTTGCAGACCAAAAAAAGCCTTGTGTCTCAACCCTCTGCTTCTGCTGTGGATCACAGACATGCACAAATGCCCAGGAAATTTTGGCAACACGGGAATTTTTCAGCTTTGTATCATCTGTGCCTCCTTCCCCAGTCAGTGCAGGGACATGAGCAGACAGCATGTGTGGATCTTGCACACCCAGCAAATCCTGGTTAGGATAGTGACACTGACAGTGCATGGACTTCAGGCCAAACCCACAGGTGCTTCATGTACAAGGAGATTTTATCTGTACCTCATCATTCTGAAGCAATATTTCCAATTCTTCAGAAAATAAACCCTTATGGTCCCTTGATGCTACCACAAAAAACCTCTTGACTACCATTAATACTTTCAACTCTTTTGTATGAATGCACAGATAGATGATGGAAATATTGCTATTGACAGTCTCAAAGATAAATGTGCTTTACACACCCAGAGATGGTTCAGGCAGCAGCAAGAGCTTCAGAAGATCTGAGCTAATATTCCTGCTTGTAGACCTGTGGGAAGTCTACAATAATCCAATGTCCCTCAACAATCTGACCCCAAACTCAGTTCCTTGTTACATTACTGAGGATTGTGAGATACTTAATGACTCTGATAATGTGGCAACACTCACCCAAGGCTGGTCTATAATTCCAGTGCAACAAGTGATCCAAGTGTCCTATTGATAAGCTACAAGAACATCTCAGGGTTGTTTAAAACAAAAATCTGGAAAATTGACCTCCCCTGACCATCAAATTATTTGCTTTAACAATTCTTCTAAAAATTGTCAGTACAATAGGTAATTTTGATACCACACTGCATACAAAGGATAACAACACTACACCCTTACCATACGTGGCACCAAATATTTGTCAATTCTCATTTGGCCAACAGGAATTACAAACTTATGCAGCAACATCTGGCCCCCAGCCCCCTAGGAGAGGACCACTCTCAAAGCTCTCAGGTCTATGAAGTTTGCCTAAAGCAGAAAAATATACCCAACAGTTATTTCCCTGATTTTGCTATCAGAATGCTTCTCCTGTGCTAGCAAAAAAAAAAAAAAAGTCTATATTTTGGATACCTGGGAAGAGCAGAATCCAAGGTAAAGTGGAAGTTTACATGAAGTCATGACCTACTTCAAAGAACCAGCTTCTTTTAAGTGCTCTGGCTGGATGGCCAACCTGGGTTTAAAAGCACCTCTGAAGTTCAGCCTTAGTTTCCACATAATTTATAATTTACATCTTTTTTTTTTTGGCAGAACTCTGCTGCTCTTTGGTCTCTGATGATGAGTCACAAGTATTAGGTCAAGACGAAAACAAAACAGCAGCAGTGGCAGCAGTGGGTGTGCAATGAGCAGAGGTGGTCAGGGCTTTGGTTTAACTTCTCACCACTCAGATCATGTTAGTAACAACTGGCAGATTATCCAAGAGCCTCTTCTAACTGTGAGGGAGAAAAATATACAGGCAGCTGCCTATGATAACTCCTTCAGTGTATGTAACAGTGAGATACACGACTGGTGAAGTGTTCAGGGAAAGATTCCCAAGGAAAAAAAAAATCACCTTGCAGTACTGTGTCCAGTGACACTTGCAAACACACGAGACATGATTTAAAATTGTGGTGCACACCAGTCCTGCCTGGGTAACACCTGGAGTGCTTCAGAGGCTTGGCAATTCTGTGATTGTTGAGAAACATTTAAAACCACTTCTGGTACCTGTAACTTCGGGACATAAGCCCTTTGCAGCTGTGGCAGTGGGCACTATCCCTGACCACAGCATCATGCATTTTGTGGGAACAGCTAAAACGTGCCACACGTGTGCCTCGAGAAAAAGAGAAGAGCAGCAAGAGCTCAGCTCGAGGCAGTCCTGCTCTGGCAGAAGGGAGCAGACAAGAACTGCAAGCTCCAAACTGAGTTTCAGCATGGACTGTCAGCTTCCAAGCTTCCCACCGGTCGGAACAGCTGGTTCCCCACTAGCAAGAACTTTTTTTTCACATTAGTTCTTCTTTCCCTGATTTTCCCCAGCCCAAGTCTCAAAGGGTTATTGAGTAAGTACTCTGCTGTGTGAAATAATTTGGTGGCTTCTTTGTGGACTGTGGTGTGATACAGAAAATTAAGTTCGTGCTATTAAAACATTTGACACTGTTTCTCCTGGGGAGTTTTAACAGTCAAAGTATTTGCCTCTTGCATGTGTCTAAACATTTTATTAACATGGGAATGTCCATCCTTTGATATTTCCTTCATACCCTTCTGGCTGTATTGCTTGATTTGAATGAAACAAAATGCAAGCTATGCATTGTTGCTGAATTCAAGTGATTCCTGGAAAGAAGAAAATCTGGGATGTAGCAAGGTGGGGGGAAAATATTTACCTTTCCAACGGTAACGTGTTGCAAGTGCTAAAAAGAGCATCATCTTCACATCAAATCAAGCAAGGTACAGGATTCAAGAAGCAACGTGCCAAGAGGCAATTTCTCAGCAAGATGTTGGCATCAGAACACAAAGTGATGTGTCTGGAAGCAGAACTGCTGAGCTGCAAACAACCTGGGTGTGAGTCAGAGGATATTAGGACAGTGCCTGTCCACCAGGAACACAGACTTGATTGCATGTGACTTGTGTCAACTCTGGAGACATCAAGAGCAGAACATAAAAGCAAGGCAACAGAGATATTTCTAAATGAGCCATTCAGCCTCTAAGGCAATGAATCTGGCAACAACTCAAGTTTCAGGAGGAAAAAAAGTCAACATTCCAGGTTTGTGTTCCATGGTTATATCCTTCATTCATTTTTTTCAGGCGAAAGGTCACCGAAACATCATGTTTTAAATCATTAAAAGACACAGTCAATCCCCTTTGAAACTAGCCCATAACTTTGAAACCAGAATCCAATTGCCTGTTCAGGCTCATTAGTGTCTTTGGATCCTAATGACCCACTCAGTTGCAGTAAATGAAAAACTAATCCTTGTTTTATGCCATTGGCCGAAAAGGATTAGCCAACTCTTGCTCCCCTTGCAATCAGCCTTGCACTGGGGGGATTACAACCATCTAATACTGTAAGTCTACACATTCCAATCTGTTACAATATGTAGCACTTAAAGCTTATTTCCTTGAAATGCTTAAACGTACTAATGCCATAGTGTAAGATTGTTTTCTTGGGATGCAGGGATTCTTCCACCCCTGCCCCCAAAGCCTGCATGTTGCCCAGGCACAGGCAGAGGTGCCCCTGTACTTCCAACGTGAAGTTTTAATTATGTTCATAGGCTTGAAATGAAAAATTAAATAGATATTTTTTCTTCACGTAGGGCCCAGACTGGGGAGGCACAATGTACAATGAGGTTATGAACTAATTATCTTGAACTGTGTGGAAAGTCTGCAACTAGGGCTGCAAACCACTGACACTTTTTTTTTAATTGACTTGTCATTAATTGTTAGATGTTTAGAATACAGGTGATGTTTTTTGCATCCTATTAATAATATGAACATAGAAACAGAGCCATTACTTACTTTTAATGTTATCTAACCAACCCTGTGGGTTGTAACTCCAGTTTTGTAGCACTTTTGTCACTGTAGCTTTTCCAATCCAGAATTCTGGTTGCTCTTGCTATATTACACATAAAATCATTGAGCAATTAGATGAGTCTACAGTGCCATGCCATATGCTTTTTTTTCCTCTCAAAGTATTCAGACAACATATCACTGGCAATTTAATATGGCAAAAAGCCAGTTTTAACACTCTCAGATGCCCTACTCACACTCAAATACTGAGCAGTGTTTCTGACATAAAATATAAATAACTCCTGTGGTTTTATCACCTTAAGTATTACATATAACAGCACAACAAAATTTGTCCTACAGAGTGTTATGCTGAGCATATGCACTTTATACTGATAGACTTGGACCGAAGTTACAGAAAATTCATAAATTGCTCTTAACATAAAATTTGATTTTTGAGTGTGAACAGTTTGCTGAAGGTCTAATTTCCTGCCAAAAGTGGTGGGTGAAGTCACAAAACAGCATTCCATGACGATAAGTCTTGTATCCCAAAACTGCTGGAAGTCGTTACATCAGTCTTTACCTCATAGTTGCTACTTTGATTTTTGAGCACCAAATTTATCCAGCTGTTGCTTATTTGTTAGCCAAATACCCCCAACTGCTTATAAACATGCTTTACATTTATGCATCAGTAAAACTAACAGTAAAATAGTAGATGGTGCTCCAGACAAGGTGTTGTGTTACTTTACAAATTATAATGTTGTGGGGTTTTTTTACTGGAAGACCACTTTGCACAACAAGGCATATGGTGGAGACATGCTGTCTGTGTTATTTCTGAGCAGAAGAATATCATCTCCATATAGCTATTATGTCTGAGGGAGAAACAAAACTGAGGCATCAGTGTCTGTCTCGTCACAGCAGCAGTAGGAGTGTGAATGTCAGTAGTCACCCTTCAAACATTTTACTCAAGAAATTCGAAAACTGATTTCTTCAAATATCATTTTATTTCCTCACAATTTGGTGACATAAGATATTTGTTATAAATATTTATTTAACCTAATGCAGGGTGGTACACTATCTTTTACGAGGAATTTTTCAAGTGAAGTCGTTTTCAGTCAAAAACTTCATTAAAAACTTAAGTGGAACAGTAAATATATCAGGGCTCTGAACAAACATTTGCCTTCTGAGGAGGATACTCATATAAGAGTCAAAGCCAAATCCCTTCTCTGCCTATTTAAGAGAGGTTTTTTGCTGTTAGTACCTTAGGGCTCAGTTGTGAACCTGAGCTCTGTTTCATGAGGTGCAATACAAGGACAGAACAAAAAGGCAACTCCCCCTCCAAGGATTCACAGCACAAGGGCACAGCACAACCCCATTGCCACCTTGCTGACAGCTGCACTGCTTTTAGGAGATTACAGCTCCCAGCTGCCACTGCCACGGCGCTGGTGGAGGTTCCTGGTCTCCAGCTCAGCTGGAGTAACAGGTGTAATACCTGGAATACCTGGAATTTTGCTCTCAAGCAGCTGTCACTGCACTGACAAGAGAATCTCTGTCTACACAGCTTTCAGACCAGAGGTGGATGCAGTCAGGTGTGTGTGTGAAGGACAAATTAAAATGATGTTGGTCAGTGAGATACGTTCTGTGTCAGCAATCCAGTAACATGACTGCTATTGATTCTAGAGGCCAACAAGAATGTGACTGATACTCATGAAAAAAACTCAGTGTGTGTTTATTAGCAGTTCATGCTCTTAGACCTCAGTAAAGTATCCCAGATGCTGAGTGGTTGCCTCTTCCAGAGCTCTTTTTCAGCAGCTTTCTCTTTTATGTTATTAATCAGCCTATCCAATTTTGGTCAGTAAACATCCACCAAGAGCCAGAACCATGGTTTCTGCCACTTCAACCTGCAGCCTTGGCTTCTGGACTTTAATGTCAGAGTCATGGATGACAGAATCCATCAGGAGAGGGGAAAGAAAGCTTCAGCCCTAAATAACACAGTCTCAAACTTGCCTCTCCCTTATGTTTTTCACATTGCCAGGTATGCAGCAGATTAGAAAAGCTGAGTCTCACTTCTTATTAGCTGAAGTTCAGCAGGACTTCACTAAAACTTTCTGATTCATCTTCATTAAAAAAAAAAAAAATCCAAATTTCACAAATCTCTAGGTACTAGTACTTAAGAAAATCTGGGTGTTACAAAAATGGTCCTGAGACATTTAGGAGTTTGGCAGAAAAGAAACAGTGGCATAGATAACCAAGCTTCTGGTCATTTAGGGCTTTGCAGGTGAGCAGAAGGAAAAGGGACTCTACTCCCCTTCTGACATTGTTGACATTTTTTGGCAGACTGTGCAGATTCTATGGACAGGATGCTTTTAGTCCACTTGTTCCACTCAGTCTATGTGCCCCCCTAACTAGTTTGTGCATTTGCAATGTCTCTGTGAAATCTGCTGATTGATGTGGTCTTCTATTTTGCTTGCCTGCTGTCAGGAAGGGTGTTTGCTTCATAGTAAATGACTGAGAAACCCAATTCCCTCATAAATTCATAAAGAGCATCCAAAATTAGTAACCTATGCTTCATATGTAACAGAAAAAAAGATATCTCCAAAGTGATCCGGTGTTTCCTTCAAAGGCCATAAATGTGAAAGTTGTGGTTCTAGAGAAGATGGTTCTGAGGGATTCACAGGGCACAGGGCTGTGCTGGCTCAGAACAGTCAGAATTCCTTGCTGAGTAACCCTCATATTGTCTTAAAAGCCATTCTTTCCACAAGGAAAGGCATTTGTGGAGAGCTGAGGGATACACTTGTGCTGACCACAGTTAGACTTTGGGAACTGTCTCTGCCTTTTTTTGAAAGACACTAGATAAAGAGGAAAAAATTTGCTTTCAGTATGTCGAGTGGAAAGACTGAATTTGAAATGTTAAGTATTAGAATTGCAACATTGTTTCACTCCAGATATTAAGAAATAACTACAAAACTTTACATAAAATTAACAAAAATGTTTATTTCAAAATTATAAATCAGTTGTTACACACAGAATACTTAAAACAGTGTCTAACTCAAATTCAGCTTTTACTGCTACAATAAAGTCACTCTTACTAATACAAGCAATTTGTTTTATTTCAGAGGCTGAAAGTAGTCATCTAGATGTTTAGATGCTCTCACACAGATATTGAATTAACTCACTACTGTAAAATGATATTTCTGCTGCTTCTAAGTGCCAATCTGGCAAGAGCATATCATAACATTTTATGAAAAAACACCTTCAGAAAATAAATAAGAAAAATAAATCTGCATCAACACACACATGTTCTTGCAGCAACTACAGTAATGTATTCTTACATTATTTCTTACAGAAATGAAAGGAGAAGATGAAATGCTTTGTACTTTAACTTCAGAAACTGAAAACATTTGTCAAGGCTAAGTAGGAAAAGAATTTAAAAGGAAGTCAAAGGCATTCAAAAGAGTGTAAATTGCTTTGTATTTTGTAAGGAAGAATGAAAACCTTTCATAGAAGGAGATTGTGATGATCTCTGATCCTGTCCAAATGCAAATGGAAAACTAAAGTCATCTTTTCCATCTCCAAACGCATGAGAAGTCGATTCTGAGGCGAAGGGAAAGGCAAATGCATCCTCACTTTCAGGTTTCCCAAAGAAGCTCCCTATATGGAATACACAATTTATTTATTATTAGATTAAATCTTACTGAGAGAATATTGCATTCAGCATATGTTCCTTTAAAAACACATTATGCCCAATGTCCTGCTGAGCATCAATGTACAGTTGTGTGTTTATTTCTGCAGTAGAAATGGTATTTCCAGGAGGGCATTATTAGAATCTACATCAAAGGAAGTGTGAAGTGCTGGAATGATTCAGAACAACAAAACACTTGTGCATGATATATTTTGCAACAGAGTAACAGAGGTCTTTGTAAACAGAATCTACAAAAGTGTTTCTTTAGAGAACAATGTGATCAATCACTGAAATACTTGGAAAAACAAAGCTGCTGACAGAAAAACACTTGAATTTTTATTTAGTAGCACAGAATTCACACACTTAACAACAGCTACATATGCATAAACCCTTATATTCTATACTCATCCAATTTTAAAAAAAAGTAGCAGCACCTCAAAAGAAAAAGATTAGATTACAGTTCCCTTCAGGGAAGTGCTTGATCAGAAGTTTTGATCCTATTGATATAATTAAAAATTGGCTTTTCCTTTCAGAAAATCCAGGACTTCACACAGATCATGCAAATGTCTGTGGCTCACTCATACTGAGTGAAAGATACTGTGTATTAAGTCTGATTCTGCTCTTTTGTGCCATTTTTACATTGTGTACTTTCAACAGTTTACATCGATGAAAGTTAGTTTACTATTGAGATTTCTTTAATCAAATGGAAACTTTATTTTCATTTCAGTTGAGGGAGGAAACAAAACCCAAGCAGATGTACTCTTTCCAACTCTAAGCTGGTATCTTTAAGTTAAAGTAGTATTTACCAAGTACTACAGCTTTTTACATTAAAATAACTGTTCTTTTTATCTGTGAAAAAGCTTTGAGAGTTGAATTTTTCTTCTCCCTTGCAGGTCCTCTCAATTTGCTTCAAACACACCTGCCACTACTGCTATTTCTTTCTTTCTCATACCTCTTTTTCTTCCCATGGTGTCTCAGACATTTGAAGCCAAACGTGCAAGGAGAGATTTAAGCTCATCTAAACACAAATGAGCACAATAAACCACTGAGCTACATTATCACACCTGACTGTCCTTTCAAGACAAACAAAGGTGCTCTGCTAAGCAGGATCAGGAGCTTGTCAGTCATATAAACACAAGCAGAAGACAGCTGGTCTACACAAGCACGTCTGAGTTTCAGACTTACCAATATCTTTGTGTGGGGACTGAGTGTTCAGGTTTCCCACAGGAAAATTTTCTTCTGCCTGAAAATGTAAACAAATATTCTATTTAACAAATGAGAAAGGCAACAGATAAGCTCTAATGCAGGTATGTAATATGCTCTTTTGCTTTTGGTGAGAAAGACACTGTCTCAGTGTTGGCAGCCTTCACAAAATCTGTATTCAAAGGTGTATATCAGCCCCTAAAGTTGCAAAGGAAACTCTTTGATCAGATAGATTTCATTATAGTTGCACATATCTGCAAACACACTCCCTCCATTCTCCTAGAAAAAAGACCCCATCAGACTGGTAGCTGTCCAAAAGCTGATCTGGCTAACTGCTGTTGTTTAAACTGAAAAAAACCCCAAAATTATTTCGTTCTGTGACATTTTAGAAAACCTCTAAGCAACAACACAATTAGTTCCTACTGAGTAGGACCTGCCATTGCCAGAAAGAGTAGCAGGGTAATCACTTGTCACTCTTGAGGAGAGTTCTTACACCACATTTAAAATAGATGCTGAAGTCCTTCAAAACCCAAATCTAATGGCAGAGAATCCCACCTCTGATACAGTCTGATAATTCTTAGTTTCTGTCACTGAACAGGCACAAAATAATGTGGGTTCTGACAGCACTGCATGACTTAATATCCAGCTCATTCCTCAACAACTCACAAACCGCTCACCAGTGTGTTCTCTCCTACACACAGCTCATGCTACAAGACACCAACAACATGTATCTTGCCAAACACAAAATTAAATGGTGCTTTCCCTCACCCCTGTTTCAGCTTCTGTCCACTGAAACAGGAGATACCTGAGCTCCAATCCCTTATTTGCATAACGGGGTCTGGATCTCCACTGCCAAGTGGTTCCTAACCCCTGTCCTAGGCACTGACACACATCCATCCTGGAGCCCCAATTATCTCCCTGTTAACCCAGGAGAGGAAAATTGACTGGGCAGCACTGCAGTTGGGGAATCTGCAAGGAAAAGGAAGACCTGGATTCCTTTCCTTGTTCCAAATAGTTGTCTACATAGCTCCTCCATTTAAGTATAACTATTCCATATTTGCTGTTCAATGCCCTTAATAGATTGTGCTTTCTTCCTTTCTCACTGTTCTTCATCTCATCAAGACCACAGAGGATGTGTGTGTGAGCTGGGAATTCTGCTAGAGAACCTAAATTTTGCACTGCAACACTGAACCAGAAGCCTTTTGGTAAATCAAGTCACCACTACATTTGCACAAGATCCATCTGAGAAAGATTCATACTTGGTCAGAAGTCATCATAGGGGGAATTGCCAGGAAAGGAGTTAAACATTTTCAAAGGACAACAAAGTAAAATTAAGCAAGATATTAAAAAAATAAATTTACTACAAAATAACCAGTCTGAAAAATCTCATTCACTGTCCGTGCTGTTTTCTTCACTTATTTTGCTTTGTGGAAATGTGGCACTCACAAGTAATCATTTTTACCTCATCAGATGAGTTTTGTGCCCCAAACACAGAAGAACCAAAGAAGTTAAAGCCAGGTGACTTCTGGGAGAAGTTCATGAGAGAAAAGAAAGCAGGAGATTTTGATGTTCCTTCTTCACAACCTAAATTTTGAATGCTGTAAATACAGAAAGGAATAAACCATATTAATAGTTTTCTAAGTAATGATGGCTTTTTTTGTTCTATTTTTTTTCTTTTTCTGTTTTTTCACCTTTTTAAATCCCCATGGCTTCCATCAATAATTTCTTTTTGCATCACAGCACAGGTAACACAATTCTTTAAAGCAAAAGTGGTATTCTTACCAATTCTCTACCTTTCTAACAACAACAACCTATTTAAAGATAGAAATCAGGGGTACAAATATTACTGCAGGAAAAGACAATGTGTCTCATATTTCTAAGCAGAGTCTTGCTCTTTCAAACAGCCTCAAGTGCAAAGGATATTATAAGAAGAAAACCTAATAAATGCCTAGAATAAATTGGAAAAAAAAAATCTGAATATTTTCAGACGAGTTTTCTAGAAAATTCTTTTTATAGTATCTTCCAAGAACAGCAGAAAGGCTTATACAATAAACATCAATACAGCTTTTTGCTCAAGATCAAATAAAAGCTGAAATCATACAAGTCAAAGGGAGGTGTTTCAGAGAACTGCATCTTCTTCCCCTTTAAGTCAGGTGTTTTAGGTGCTCTTAAAAATGGTTCTACACTTTCTTCTACTGTGTCAGGATTGTCTTCATTTGGATTAAAACACGTGTGTACATCCTATTAAAAAGAAATATACAACAATGTTTATAACGTATAAAATTTCCCAAAATATCATTAGCCCATTTACCTATAAATATGTTCATGATATACTTTAGGTCTAGTGATGTCTCATGAGAAATAAAAGGATTTTAATAAAATGCTCACAGTGACATATTCACCATCCTTAAAACTGTAACCTTAATTTACCCAATTAAAATGGACTTCCTGTGAGTTAAAATTTTCATCCAAAAAATAAAGAAACTTGTGAAGTAACATTTTCAACGAAAGATGTAATTCTAAAGTATGTCTTAGCATAATGTTTAAGGTCACACTGGAATCCTCTTGATGCTCCCTAGTGAGAAAAAGGAACATCACCAGCAGAATGTATTTCAGTTGACTGAGATACTTCATCTTCCTCAGAAAAGGTTAAATGAGAATGTACACTTGGATTCTGTGCAGCAATTTCCACCAGACTCAATATTGTTTTAAATATTTCTTCTCCATCAGTTGGTTTCAGGCACCATTCTGTAGTGAATCAACCAGAGGATGAAGAGCATCTCAGACTTGATCTTGTCTACTAGTTGTAGCTGTGTGCTGCTCTGGGCTGGGGTAGAGATTGTGTTCTTCACAGGGGATGGCATAGGAGATGCAGTGATAATTATTCAGGGATGTTTCAGTTACTGCTGAGCAGTGCTCACACAACATCAAGGTCTTTTCTGTTTCTCTCCCACTGCTGAGTGGGCTGGAGGTGCACAAGGAACTGTGAGGGGACACAGCTGACCCCAACTGACCACAGAGGTACTGCACACCATGTAATGTCATGCTCAGCAATAAAAGTCGTGGGGAAGAAAGAGGAAGAGGGGAATGTTTGGAGTCATGACATCTGCCTTCCCAAGCAACTGTTATGAGTGATGGAACCCTCTGTTTCTGGAAATGGCTAAACAACTGCCTGTAGATAGGACATAATGACTGAATTCCTTATTCTGTTTCACTACATGCACAGCTTTTGCTTTACCTGTTAAATTGTCTTTATCTCAACCCACAAGGTTTTGCATTTTCACCCTTCTGACTCTGTTCCCCTTTCCACTGTGGGGGGCAGGGAGCAAGTGGCTGTGTGGTGCTCAGCTGCTGGTGGGTGTTAAACCACATCTGGATACCACCTACATGTGCAACACAACTGGCTTGAATATTACTTGAATATTATGTGTGCTTGATCTCACATCCAGGCACACCTGGTAAAAGCAGTGGCAATGGAGCCAGCACTGAGCCTATTTATCACAGTTCTTAGTGAGAAATAAAGTTTCAAAAGCAGTCTTTTTTTTCAATGTTTCATCAGCTCACACTGATGAAAATGTTATGCACCAATTGATACAAAAAATATGATGTGCATAGGATAGTCATCCTAAATGGTCTATTGTTAAAGCAGCAAAAAACCCCTCAGAACACTGATGTGATCAAGAGCAATGATCACTATATTACCAACCAGAGGGTATTGGTTGGCTCCTCACCTGTTGTGTGCCTTATAGTGAGTCACTTTGCCAATTTCTGAGACTCACCTCTTGCCAAACGATTCAAACATGTCTAAATATTTTGACTATTGTAAATAAATTAATTACTTATGACACAAGAAATGCTTTGCTTACTTGAGGTATGTGTGAAGATTCCTTTGGCTCATCTGCTTCTTTATCACCACGTTTGGCCTCTTGGTTTGCTGCACAAAAAAAGACAGCACTGCCTGCATTACAGCAGCCTTTTAAACAGGTACATAAAAATTACATTGTGGGAAAGGATCCCTGAGGAGGGTTTACTGAGTTGGCATTGCTATTGCTGAGGAAGTGTTCTGACTGTGGTTTTCATAACAACCCACTCTGTGGCTACATCCATAATAATTACCTCTTGTTCTGCCACTTACTCACTATTGTCAGAGCATTACTCGGGCTGCTTCACGTGTTTTGGTGTGTTCTCTAAACCTACCCATTGTTCCCTGAGAGTGCTGTGTTTGTCTAATCCAGCCACTGCCCTCTGAGAGCGCTAAATAGCAGTCAATAGAAACCAGGTGGGGACAATATAAAAAGCACATCCGTGTGACAGTGATGAAGTGTTTAAAGGAGGATGAGAAACGAGAGGGAATGTTATCAGACTTTCTGCTCTAAGCTTCAGGTCGTGCAACATCTCAGGCACTGTGGGTTAAGGACACTGTGTTTCAGGACACAGAAGTAGTGTCCTATTTATAAAAAAATATAGACTATAACCTTTTACATGCATCTAAATTGGCAGTATAATTAGAAAAAAAATATTTAAACTGAAGTTCAGTGCCTTGTAATCTCAAAAACTGTAGGTGTGTTTCTAACTACCCTGTTTTGTTTCTGTAAACATTCTGTATGTTTTTCTCCAGTTAATTTTTGTCATTAATAATCTTAATGTGATGATTCCAGATTCCTAAATGACTGGGTTTATTATACCCCTTTTCTTTGCATTTTCTCATGCCTCCTGGGCAGGTTTTGAGACTGGATTTCATTTTACCCAAGTAATTTGAGACTAGAGTAAGAATTTACAGGAGCTGTTGGAAGCTTCCATTCATTGGCAATGGTCAATGCAGAATGAATCTGCCTGTCTGCTATACTCAAAGTTTGAACTAAATGATCAAAGTGGGAAAGGAATACAAATGGTGGCTCTCTTAACACCAGAATGAAAATTTGGTCCATAGAATTATATGATCCAGCCTTATAAAAAAAATTGCAGTGGTACCTTACCCATTACTGCCTTTTTACTCTCAAACTGCTGACTGGAAGTCAACTGCTTTGGAGGATTTGTCACTCTAAAAGACAAAAATTATTGTTTGTCTAAATATGAATTACTTCCAAAAACCTCAGCCTTAAGAATGAAAACTACTTTATTAAAGTTACCTGAATTTCATTGGGGTTTGTATGCTTGCTATTGATGGAACTTGGGCAATTCGTGGGTTATTGGTCCCTGCAGTGTCAATAACCATCTAAAAGGCAGAAGAAAAATTCAAATGAGGCAGCAAATGAAATTGTGACATCAACAGTATCACTTTAATTTCTTCTTACACTGTGGAAGTCCCTTCTTTTAACCAGGAATTAAGGATCAGGCAATGTAAAAAAACCCCTACCTTTTTGCTATATTTCCATTATCTACATTTTGACAGTATGATACCCAAAATCACTTTATAATTTTTTATAAAGTCTTAGTCACAATACTGATAACTAGATGTGAATAATTAACTCCTCTGTGACACAAATAATGTTATATAATTCACAAACTTTATCCAGGTTTGCTGCTGCTGCTTCTCAACACAAAAAGGGCTGGGCCAGGCCTGCCTCTGCCACTGAAGGCTGATGTGAGCATGTACATCAGCCTCAGTCAGCACAGATCTCATGTGTGGATTGAAAAACTGCAGAAAACATGAAGTACTCCCACCTCACAGATTTTTATCAGATCAAAAGCCCTAACTCTTATATCTAGGGTGTCTTTGTGTCTGGTGCAGAGTGGCACCAGGGTTCTTTACCTCTGCATCAGATAACACATTATTTCACAGGGAGCATCTAGTTCTAGTTTATTTTTAATTTACAAAATGTATCAATCTGAATTCAGTTCAGGATAGGGGACTAAAGGGCTGGTTCTGCATTATCTGTCTGCCACTCAACTCCTGAAGTTTACAGCACACCTTCTCTGAAGCATAGTAACCTTTCTTCCAATCTTATTTTGCCTCAGACTCCATCTTCTTTTCCTTGTTGTCATCATCCTTTCTGAAAGTTCTCTTAACCTTGACTTACTGCTTCTCAGTATTGTCTAAGTGCAATTCTAAGTCCTAGATTTCCAGCCTCATCTCTAGATTACCCTGGCAACAGCCCCTTCCATCATCCTTGTCATGTCCAACTCCCTCAGCCAGTCACAAATGAGAATTGCTTGAAATTTCTTCTGGCCTCATTCCACTCAGCCTGGCCACTGCCCTTCGTGTTGTCTTATATTATGAAGACACTGTCTTCTCCCACAAGCTCCACTCTACATCATTTAGTGATTCCCTCTCTTAGTCCTTCAGTTCCTTTGAAATTCTTAAGAAAATCACAACTGGTTCTGTTTAATTTTACTTTGATTTTTATTGTTCAATAACATTTGGGTTTAAATAGAATGAGTGAGGTGCCCCTTAGAAAGAAGGTTTTGATATGGAAGCTTCCCCGAGCTTCTGCACAGCAAACACAATCACAAACTATTTACTTTGTCTCCTATGGCCTTCCCTTATCTGAGTACTCCTTCAATACCTTAACAACCTATTGCTCCTATCAATGTCCTTGCTCTCTATGAGACTTAGTGGTTTTCACAACTGTGCAAGCTGTTCCTCCAACTTGATTCTAGGTTGGTTGATTGTGTTTGAATATTTAAGATACGAATACACTTCACCATTTCATAAAAATGCCATATGAACTCTGTGTTTACGGGTGAGAGACAGAAAATGGACTTGTGGATTCCTGTAGTGTACAAAGCAAGGTTGTTCATGGTTTTATTCCTGTCAGCCCAGATTTTTGTCTCTGGTTAAACCTCAGAACTGAGCTGTTAACTGTAGGCACACCTGTACAGCTTCCTGCACACTCAGTCCTTTATGAAATCCTTCATTATGGAGTAGATGGCTGACAAGTCATCAGTAAGAGAAGATTATGCTCCTCCTTTAAAACTCCAAAAATTTGCTACATAAAACCAAGTGAATCTACAAAGGTTATTCTAAATTTTAAAAACTATTACACAAAATTAGTTGGAAAGGTGGAGCACCTCAAGTTTGACATGAGAATGCTTTGCAAGAACAAACATATTTTCAGAATGAAAAGGCAGCAAAGAAAGATTTTTGTTGTCATTACCAAATAATAGCAGATTACCAAGATTACAGGATTGGCAGGTTTCATGTAAGATATTATAGCACAAGGCATGTTTGAAGTGTTTTAAATTTAAACCACCACATAAACCAGATTATATAATCTCATGTTTTTACCAGTGGGAGAGCTACATACCTCTGACAAATTTTCTGCAAGATTGGAGGAACTGCTAGTGGCAACTGAAAGTTCCATTGTTTTTTCTTTGTCTTCTCTCCCTAAATTAATAAATATCATGTAATATTGTCAAGAGGATTAAGTATCCAAAGCATGGCATTGTTAAACTAAACTTGGGAACAACGATTATAAATTTTCCTTTCAATACAGAGCGAAAAGAAAATTATCATAAAATATGAAAGCATTAATCAAATAATAGTTAATATTTGCTGTACTAAGGCAAAACAGTGCTAAAGGCATGTTTCAGATTTTTCTGGCAGCATGCATCAGGTGTATCTGTCATGTTACTTTACTCATTGCATAGGTACCAGAGGAACCAGACAGAAGATTTCCTGAACATAAAGATGGGTAAGCACCCAACTTCCACTGAAAACCTGACTTCAACTGTCACAGTAGGAGCAGTTCACTAGATTTGTTGTTGTGCATTATCCACTCATTTACACAAAAATAATCCAAAATCCTCACTGAGAAATCATTAAACACACTGCACCTGTTTCTGGTTGTTGATTTGAGAATCTAATACTCTGTACAGACTGGACCAATTTCTGAGGAATGTGTAGGACAGGTAATGGTTTACACCACTGATGTTTCTCTTTTGGCAAAGGTGAGTGTTCAGGCTCTTCAAACATCCTAAACAGAATTAAATTTAAAATCATTAAGTTGCAAGAGAAAAGAAACCATAAAATATAACTGCTTCAAATAAGTGTAGTTTTCAAGGGAGTTGGATGTTGTCAGTGAGGTTCTACCACTTTCAGCACCAGTAGTTGATAAAAATTGACATTTTCTTTAAATAATATCAGACAGAGAATATCACTGAAAAAAAGAAACCACCAAGTGGTAACAAGCCAATCATAAGAACATTGATGACTTAAATTTTGTCAGTATCAAAGAAAAGAATTAGTAGTTTGAAATTTGACACTTTGAATAAAGTACATCATTATTGTAGTTCTGAAATTACATTTTCACATTTAAAAACACTTCTCTCTCTCTGAGATTGTCTGGAATACTCACACTACACATACACAAAAGAGAAAACTGCAGCAAGTGTTTTCACTTGTGGGGTAATTATCTGTGTAGGGTAAATAGCTCTTTACAGTGGAGAAAGACAGAGGTTAGCAGAACAATGAAGGGTAAAGTGGCTATTTGGCACAGGAACGTTTACCATTTTTTAAAATAATGAGTTCTATTCTATTTTCTCTCTGGCATTCTTGCTTAGTGCCTCTGTGCTTCTAGCTACAACATCTGGTCTGTTACTGATTGAACAATGCTGGTCAGAACAAATAAAGAACTGAGTCAGTCTGTTGGTTCTTCTTGAAATGTTCCATAAACAAAAATAAGATAAAATGTAGGATGCTCTTTATAAGACCATGTGGAGTAAAATTAGCGGTACTAATAAAAAATACCAATTAGAAGCACTGGTTAAGATACATGGGCCTAACACATTAAACTCATATCCATACCTGTGCTCACATAAAACTGTGAATGCACCTCAGACAAGTAACTCTGATGAAAAGGACCATTTTCACGTGTAGTTACATATACACCTGGTGCTGTGCTGGACTGAGAGCTAACAAACTATACAAACCATACACCACCTAACACAGCAATCAAAAAAACCCTACGAATATTAGAGATTTTTTAAACAATTGTATGTTTTAGTTACACTGATTATAGATAAACCTGTGTCAAGACTGAATATTACAGGAAATAAGATGTGTAAACAGCTGGTGCATCTTTAAATTCAGATGCAGGGAGCATAAAAACGAGGAGAAATCAAAACACAGCTAAGCACAGAACTCTGGCTAAAACTGCCTCACTTTGTTCAAAGTGGCTTATTGGACCACTTTACCACAATCATCATTCAAAGATCAATGGAACAAGGCTGCAGTGGTTAAGGTCATCAGCTAGACTGCCATGGACAGTCTAATAAGGGTGGGGTTTTTTGTTGTTTGGGGTTGTTTTTTTCTTTTGTTTTGGATTTTTTTTTTTCACAGAATTTAGGATGCTTAGTTATGTTTTTAAAAGTTCTTGCAGTCACTTTCCATGTGCTCCTGTAAAGCCTAGCAGACAACTCTACCTTTCTAAAGATTTAGTCTCCATTAAATATATTCTCCATATTCTCCATAAAAATTATTCTTTCACAAGGCATATCTATTCAGAAGAATGTAGCAAAGGCAGTTACAAACCAGACTCAGAAGCTCTTAAATATGCACTTTTTGAGTAACAGAGCTCGCAGTCAAACTTCCTGCATATGCAATACAGCTGTTCCCTTCCCTCCCCAAAAACACTGTTGAAAAATAAACCATGGGCATCTTCTCTGACATAATTAATAACCACTGGAAGGAAAATCAAACTGCAAACTGAAGTTCAAAACAGTCCAAATTGCAGTAACCAGAAAGAGCATTTGTCTTCTTTCCCTGTTTCATTGTTAGTAGACATCTGAGTAGATAAAAAAATCTTTATCTTGATCCATACTGCAAAACAGGGAACGTTTTTTAAAGTGTAAAGAAAAAAAATAGATATTCTTAAATCAAAATAAAGTGGCATTTTCTTGGTAATAGTTTCTTCACTGTAGCATAACAAAGCCCAAAGATTAATATTACTTCATTTTCACTAAAGGAATCAAGTGTATTTGATCAGACATATGAAGAATCACACCTGATTCCTGTGGTATTTACAAGACTCTCCTGAAGTCATGCTCAGTATTCTCATGAGGAGAATGGCAGCAATTCCTTTGGGAAGCAGGACTTTAAATGACTAGTAACTAATAACTGCCTATGAGGTTTGGTGAGCACAGGGTTGCCTCTTCATATATGTTTACACTGGAAGTCCTGAAACAACTTTTTAAGTACTTTTCCAAGAATTATATTACCAAGTTTTTTCTTTGATCAGTAAAAGTTAATCTCTTGTCATGCAAAGGTACTGAAAGAGCAGCAATAATCTCCCATGGAATATCTTTTATGTGAAGTTTTAGCAAAAAGCTCTCTCTTGGAACATAAGAAGTGGAATTAATATATGACCAAAATGGAAAAATAATAAATACAGAATTACAGAATAATGAAATTAAAGCTCTCTCAAACATTTTAGAAAAGCAGAGAGAATGGACATGATATGTGCTGTAGCACAGTTCAAGATATCAGCCTTTCTACGTAATAAATATAATCTCTAATTGAGAAATCAAGACTAGGGCTTCAAAAGAGTTGAGTCCTATTTGGTGACTGATGAGAACTCTTGATTTGCAAATTTTACCTATGATGACTGTCAGTGTAACTGCTGAACTATGAAAGCCCACAAATCAGAGAGAACAGCTGGTATGAGCAGAGGAACCTGTGTTTTGCACTCAGCCTTATCAATAACCGACCAGCCAGCAGTAAATGATTCCAACTAAAATGTTCCAGGCCTTTGAAAAGAACATTTACCATTTCCATTCTCCTGCCCAAAGGAGAACATATAAATCAGCACCTATTTATTGACTTGCAAGTTGGTTTCTTGCCTTGTAGCCCTCCAAAGCATTTCATGGCTATTAATTTGTACATTGTTCTGCTCAGTGCTTTCATTGCTCTCTTTAGTTCTTTCCCCTGACGCTGCTGGTTTCATGCTGGTCTGGATCAGTTCATGGAGATTCACAGTACAATTCCCTTTTTTTCTGCTTATTTTGTGGCAGATGAAGATATCTCCTCTTCACAGAGATTTCTTTCCTCAGTAGTATCTTTGTAGTGACTGCAGGACAGCTCAAGAAACTACAGCCTTTAGCACCCACATTCTGCTGTTGTATTTTTGTACATTACCTTGAGTCTGCAAAAGTTTTATTTCACGTCTCGTTTTCTCAATATATTTTCTATTTGGGGTTTTTTTTCCTCACAGTGTTCATGCTCACAGCTTCATAATATGCTCATTTTTAACATCAGTAGTTACTTAAACAGTTACTTCAATGCTTTCTAGTGAAGACTTCTTTTAATAAATTGATGTCAAATAGGGGTTTTAAATACCATTTTATGCCATTTTCTACAGGCCTTTATGTTGTGGATATTTTTGACATAAAAAAATCCTCAAAACCCTTTAAAATTTACTCCAGGAAAAACTTATTAATTAATAATCAGGTTCTGGTCTGATAACACTTGCTGTATCACAGAAGTGCATACAGGGAGGTTAAAAGGCACTGTGAGTTAGGGTAGTGTAAAAGGTTTACACCACCTTCTATCCATGATGCAGCCCATGGAATTATTGCTGCAGTAAGAGCTCCAAAAAGATCTGCTGGTGTGCAGTGCAGACACAGCTACAGGTGGAGGTACAAGCACAGGGAGATAAATGTAGAAATGGCAGGTCTGGCAGTGCACCCCATGGATTCCTTTCCACGAGGAGCCTGTCTGAGGGATTCTTACACCTCCATACCCAGAGCACAGACCTCTGCCTCTTATAATAAGTCCCTAATTGGCTTTTTTTGCTCTGCAGACTGAACACACATGAGTTTCTTTGAAAATTCAAAGGGAATGCTTCCCATCTTTTATTTCGCTTTGTCTTAAAACTAATGGGGTTTCTTGTTTCCCCGTGTTTCTGTTCTTGCCAATTCTAAAAGCTTACATAAGGAGGTAGAATGGTGTAAAGGCTTAAAAAAAAATCATCTGTATGATTTGTAGGTAAGGAGATATTAAAGAACTAAAAAATCCCTGTGGAAAGGATCTTAGGGATGACATATTTCTACAGATATATTCCACTAAATCCCTGTTTAAAGCCCAAAAAATATTCTTTTTCAAGTGCACCATGACATAAAATCACTCAGACAAAATCTTTTGGACGTATTTTTGCTTTAAAGTGGATTTTGATCTAGAAGTGTCAGCTCAATGGGAGATATTTCAACATTCACAAGGACTCCAGATAAGTGCAAGATAGTCCTGATGGTGATTTTCAGTCATTGTAATTGAGCTCAAATTAAAGTGAGTCCCAGCTGTAAATGATCGCTGACTAATTTACTAAGCCATTAATCCTGTCTATGAAACTTTCACTCATGCTTGTTTTTAAGAACTAAATTAAGAGTTAAATTTCTGAAGTAGTTCAGAAGTGAAGACAACTGACTTGTGGAACCCTGCCTCTTTTCCCCAAATATGCATTTAATAGAGCTGATGTATTTTATCTCTGTTATGTATTTTATCTCTGACTGCACAGTCACTGTAGTTGCATTCAAAACTTGTAACACTACCCATACAGATTTCTCAGAGTAGCTGAGAAGCAAAGGTTTCTACAAAATACTTTAGAATAGTATTTTTTTCGATACATTGAGCTTCCAAAAATCAAAATTTGCCACTATCTTAATCCCCAGAAATATAAAACTTTTAAAATTGCATAATTAAATCACATGATCAGGGTTAGAGAAGCTTGCCACTTCATTTTTAGCAACAATCTGTGTTTTGTAGCACTCTCTGTGTAATGCTGAGATACTACTCTGAATAAAAGCAAGGAAAAAAATAATTTTGAAGTGCACCTTTCTTTAAACTCCTTTGGTTTCTCGAGACTTTTTTGGTTTTTTCCTTCAATCATTTCAGAGTTATCTTGATCTTCCGCAGCCGCTTCAAGTCTCTTAAAAGATGAAGAACAAACAGCATAAAAATTGACACAATTTTAAATATTATAGCTATGTGCTACAAAAGTTTTCTAAACCTGATGAATCCCTGCACAGCAGTAGAGTTTTTGCAGCCAAGACATTCTGAAGAAATAAACAGAACAAGGTTAAAGAGAGGAACTTCCATGTTTGTTCCAGTTCTTACAGTTTTGGAACATGGGCACTGTATATCTGTTCAGAACCTGGAGCTCCCTACATGGTTTCTTTCAAAGCTATGAGCAAATTCACCTCATCCCTTCTCTACTGTATGTTTATATAGCACACACCACCTTAGGAACTTTAGTCTAGGACTGTGTGTGTCAAACAGGATCACTAAATATTAAATATAAAACCAGAAGACACCACTTGTGCACAACGTGCTTCTATCAGCACGAGGCAGTAAATGGAGTCCTTGATCAGGTGTTTTAGAGAGGTAAAAGCACCCAGATGCAATGCTATAAAAAATTACTAAACCTTTACAAGATTGGCCTACTGGGCTACTCAGGCTTAAAACAGACCTTTTACAGAGGACTGGGTCCAAGTGCTGCACTGACAAAATCCCTTTTATTTTTTGAAGGTCATCCCTTTGAAATCAGTGCTTCTTCTAGTCAGTGGAACTGTATTGATCCCCTGTCTAAAATCAGCCAGTTTTACCTCTGAGGGTTTTATACCCACATATTTATTTGGGGGGGGGGGGGGAAGAAAAGAAAAAAAAAGAAGGAAAGTGGGAATTTCCATCATTCTTGTTGTAAAGCATATTTAGTTAAACACAAACCCTTAAAAACCAGCAGGGCCTGTGAAAGCTGTACACTCAAGCCCTGGGGCTCACCAAGGAGTGTCCCTGCACCGTTTTCAAGTGTCTTCTCTTGAGATAACACCAAAGTCCTCGTGACACAGTGCCTTGACAGGAACTCTGGCATAGGCTGAGGTCAACAGAAAGCAAGCTCCTAGAGCCTTTACACTCATGGACCCCTCTTCTCTAAGAAAACATATGTGATGCTACAGAAACATAAGACTGGAATCTTGGCCTGTGTGCTTGAAAATACACCACTTTTTTTTATGTTTCAGAAAATATGATGGCAGTATGTATAACTGCATAACGTGCATTTCTAGAAAATAAAATTAAAATACAGCTACCTTTTCTAAAGAACCAATCTTCATTTCTAATTCATCTGCTTCTTTTTTCAGTTTGACGAATTCTTGTGCAGCAACAGTGGCAAGATGTAACATTTCCTGTGTTTTTTGCTTCAAAGATGCACTTTCATGTTATGGACTATATATTTGAGCAACATGCATTTTTTTTTCTGGCAAGGGATACCACCAGATCACTGACCCCTCTGTGCCATAAGTACAAATACCAGAGGTGCAGAAAGCTCTGACAAATCTACATTTCTTTGCCAAATCTTCAAATCTAACTTCAATTAACCTTCTCCCAAAAAAGAGTTTCCATGGATATGTTATTAAATTAAATTTTTTATTCTCTCTCTGGAAAATGCTCCCATAAATTTAAACTGAAGTGTATTATTTGACCTTTGATTTTCTCGCAGAGAAATGCTGATGCTGCCACTCTAAAGATAAATATATAAATAATTAGTCTTTCCTAATAAAAAGTTGTGGAAGGTAAATTTAAACTTTTTTCCCTGCTAACTGCACAAACATTACAAATAAAGGATACATGTGTACAGCCCAATCATTTACAGATTTAAAAGGAACAGCCTCTGCAGAAATAAAATTTAATTTCAGAACATTAACTAACAAACCTAATTTTCTTAACAAATATAAGATAAATTAATAGATCAGGAGCACGTTACTTAGTATAGATAACAGAAATTGCAGTGTAACAGTAATGCCATTAACTTGCACTAAAAAGATACTAAAATTAAATTTAAAATTCTGAGAGCCTCGATCTAAAGGATTCTTAGAACATTTTTACCCCAAGAACCCCAATGACAAACCTCTCCCCATTACATTTAGGGGTTGAAGAAAGGAATATTACTATATATACTCTAAATTTTTCTTTGCCACAGATTTTTTTCCTAAAAATAGTGTAACACAAAGAATATATTTTATTAGCTTAAAGGAAACTGTGGAAAATGAGAGAACTTCTGTATGGCACCTTTAATGTGCAGTGCACTGCCAATAGGCTTTAGTGTAAAAGCATTGATAAGAGCTGTACCCAGATCCAAGCAAGCATCTTCCTTCCATTTGTATTTTTTCCAGTGTTTCAAAACTCTCTTTTGGATTTCTTCAACTTCCTCCTTTTTTTTGTAATGCCTCTGGGCAAGAGCAGTCTCTGCATATTTTTTGTGGTGTTCCTCCAAAACCTCCTTATACTGGGTTATGCAATCCTCATACATTTTCCTACAAAAATATACACGTAATTTAATTTTTCTTCACAAGAAGTCATTCTTCATAAGGAAAAAAACTATTAGTTTGTGGCATCAGCTCTGATGGAAAAAAAAAAAAAAAAAGTTGGATTATACTTAATATGCCACTCTTTGGTTTTATTTTTTATTTTCTAGCTATTTTCAAGGAATACTATGTTGTATGTAAAAAAGAACACAGTTGTGATGTAAAAACCAGTCAAACCTCACTGTTCTGAAAGGAATGTAGACCACAGCACAGTCAAAGTCAGCCTGGCAGATGACAAACATATTTTTTCCTGTGTCATTATCATGAAACTCACTTCAGGCCAAAGCCTCTGCTGGTGTTTATTGGCACAACTCCCTCAGTTTCAGTGGAATTGTATCAAACTTACAGTTAAAGAGAATTTGGCCAAACACCCCATATTTAGAGCAGCCTGATGCACCACTGGACTAAGAGCTGCCTCCAAGGAGATGCTGAGTAATCTCTGTCTGACTCAGGGAAGCCTTAAACACACATATGAGTCACACAAAAACAATAGGACTATTCACACTTAAGGCTAAGCAAACACTTAAATATTTAAATGGCAAAGAGCCAGAATGCTCAGCTTCTTGTAGGGCTGCCCTGTAAATTAATGTTACACTAATATAATTTCACTGGCATCATGTGAGCACACAGCTATGAGTTACTAAGGTAGGTAACATCAATTAATGTTCATGACATTCTTATAAAACTCTCAATCAGCTTTTTAAAAAATTGTACTGTAAAAACTAACAAATACCAGAAGTAACAGGATGCAACTCATCACATAAAGCATAAAATTTAGGCATGTGCAAAATACATAATAAGAGCATGATGGTAAGTGTTTCTGCAGATGGCAGATGTTAATAAAGAGGTATCACAGCTGGGTGTAAATTACTTAGGAAAAATGTTTAAAGTAGTGACAATTTCTTAAGGCCACTATACTATGGATGGCCATAAATACTGCTCTGTGAAAAACAGATTTTGGGAAAAGAATATGAAGTTAATAAAGAGGTTAATAAATGAGGTATGTTAATAAAGAGGTATCACAGCTACAGACATCCAGCATACACTGTTAACACTAAATAGTCATTTAATTGGGAAAGAAATAATACACAGAGTTCCTTGATATTACAATAGGCCAATATAAAATCACAGAAGGTAAAGGAAATGTCATCCTGTAGGAAAAGGTTAGGTGAGAAATACAGAGGGAGAAATCTAAAAATATTAAGTTATTAGTACACCAGTAGATTAGCAAGAAATTCCTTTATGGAAAAAATTATGGTTCACAACAGCAACTAAAGCCAGAGAGCCATCTCTTTACCTGCCCCATGAATAGAGGCTGCATTAAGGAACAGCTCTCTCTGCTTGCAAAGCAGACAGTATTTCTCTCTAAGGAACACATTTTACCTCAAACTTTTACTAATCACTTAATTGCAGCAGGACTGAAAGGCTGCATTTGTCAGTCCTGGCTGCCCGCTGGCAACCCCAGACAATGGGAGAGAGAAAAACTCGTGTCCGAACTCAGTGCTAGAAAATTCTGCTCTTACAAAAGGAAAACAAAAGTCACGGGGCAAAAAACAGGAAGATTTTAATTTTCAGATCAAACTACACTGCAGGAACTGGTTCCTGTTAAACTGATTGAAGTTCAATACACTTCAGGGGAAAGAAGTGGTAGGTCAACACTGTGAAACCTAGGAACTGACACTTCCCAAAATTCACATAGAAAATTACACTAATCTGTCTGTTTTTCTACACAAGTGGTCTCAGGAATCTAAGTTTCTTGATTTACTTGATATTTCTGTATAATGTACAAAATTTCCCAGCTATGAAAGATGAAAAATATTCAATTCTATTTAATTAAATAAATGCTACAAAACTAGCTGAGGAAAAAAAAATTGCTAATATAGAATTTAGAATACATTACAAATAAATTTAAACAATATAAATAAGTAAAATAATTTGTTGTAGCAGATAACATTTCAAGCTTCTGAATATAATCCTAAAACTTTATATTCTTTTCCCAGAATCTATTTTTCTCAGATTAATATTTATGGCCATATATAGTGCAGTAGTCTTAAGAAATTGTCACTGCTTTTAATATTTTTCCTAAGTAATTTGCATCTTACAGTTTGTGCAGATAACACAGAAGTATTTAGAATTCAGCACTGTTCACATTAAAGTCATTAGAAAAAGTTTTAATCTAATTGCAGTGGGAAAGGGGCAGTGCTCACAAACCCCCTAAACATTATGTAGATGGTAATTTATTTCTCTCTCCTTCTTCAGATCACTTTTTTCAGGATAAACTTCCAGTTCATATGAGCATTATTCTGTGTTCTTGAAACCAACAACAATGAAAAAATGTGGAACGTTTGTAAAACCTACATAAGTGCCTAATTAAACACAAACTGATCTGCCCATCTTTTAAAAACATCTTTCCATCTAAAGAGGCATGTCCTGAGTGCCCACAACTCCTAGGCTGAAAAGCACATTCAGTTCATAAGGTTCTAAATATACTGATTTTTCTTCCTAATTTAAATATTTAGAATTTGCTGAATGCACATTTAGCTGACTTGAGCATATCATCAAATGCTTCAGTGCAGAGGGATTGTATCTGAGGAAAAGTTTTGAAAAATATATGAATTAAATTTATTTCATGATTTTTAGTCATGATGTCTTATAATTAAGCTTAGGAAAACAGATCAAACACTTTCATGTTGGAATTGAAACTAGTTATCTAAAGAAGCAATTTAAAAGTAATGCTTCTTTGGCTTGTCAGCTCAAATTAGTGAAAGCCAAAATGGCTTAATCATATACTCATAGAAAGCTAATTTAGCCTTATTTTTCACCAAATTTAGAGCTCTGAACAGGAAGAAGACAGATAAGCTACTAACTGAGTTAATTAAAGGCTATCAGGCATGCTGTTTCTGCTGTCTTGGGCAACTGGCAGAAAGAACAGTTACAAAAGACCCAAAGCCAACATTTTAAATCACCTAAATCTGGGACTCTAAACTGGTATTTGGATATCTAGAGGGGTCTGCCGTGACTTTTGCACTGCAGGGCTAAGGAGCCTCTTCCCCCTCACGTGCAGATCAGTGAGGTGAGCAGCCTCTCTAAAATCAAGGTCTGTTTTACCCTTTTAAACAAAACTTTGGAGGGCTACTCTGGCACAGCACATTTGGAACTTTTCAGTGAAAATCTTCAGGGACTGCTCTTGGTCTCACTGAATGTAGGCAGCTACATTGCACAATTCATAATTTCTTTTGACTGCAGAATACAATTAATGAAGATGAAACACCTTAGGTGACACTTACTGAACAGAACTGCATTTGCATGCTTTGTGTTTATTTTGAAAAATAGACAGCAGCACACAAAAACTTGGTTTTGCACATTCTAATAATCATCTACAATTCGTATTCCAAAATAAAGAAAAGCATGAAACTATCTGGATGCTTCTAATTGTTAGCTGAAAAAATTGTCTTTACTTCTTGAGCTTCTCTTGAAACAGTAGCCAATTGAACAATGTTCTGAAAAATTGTAATAGGCATTTGGGAAGCAACTGAAGAACCCATATTGTATCCTATTCCATTGGTAACTACAACATAAGATATGACCTCATAATAATGCAAGCCAAAAAATCCTTTTAGTTATTCAGCCACTCATATTGTCCTGTAAAGTTTACACCAAGTTCTGATGCAGATTGCTGGGTTTAGTCAGGTTAATAAGAAACCTCATCTCACGTGACCACAGATACCTCTCATTTTCTGTAGCTTCCTCTAAAGCTTCAAGTTCATTTTTCACGTATTCTTCATGTTTGCCAAGAATTTTATAGGTGGGCTTCCAACTGTGGAGAAAGTTAAAAAAAAAATAGAAAGCATATTAGGGGTCTTTTCTGATGAAAAGCCATTCAAAAAATGAGACGTCAAGTTACTTCAGTAGCTTATTAGAACAAATAATTCATCAATGTTTTGAAAGTCAAACATAAGTGGGTTTAGTACAGAAGTCTTTCACATGCATACATTTATTTTGTTAAGATTTTAAAGCTGCAAATTCATTAAAATAGATATATAAAAATAATTAGGATTACAAAGCAGTTTTTAAGGAATGAATGGAATGGGCTTCACACAGTTTTTTGGAGCCTAGTGCTAAGCAATGAGGGATCAAAATCCACTTATTTGGTACTCAGCAGAGCACCATGAGTAAATCCTTTAGATATGTACAATCTTCTTGTTGGAGATGCCCAGAACTTCATTCTCATCAGTATCAGCAACACCCACCCCACACCTAAATGCAAGCAGCAGCCACAAACAGAATTCCCTCCATTTGCTAAGCCAGTGCTGCTCAGAAAACACCAAAGTGATTTTCCTAGAGCAGGATGCTGTGGAAGGTACTGAAAGCACAGCAGCTTCATGGAATACTTCTGACTACTAAACTAACAGTACTTTCTCAACACCCAGGTGTTAGAGATACCTCTTCCCTGGGTGTGAGAATATTAGAAAGAGAGACAGATAGACTTTCTGATTCCAGCGAAATTCAGATGTGAACTTAAGGAGAGGCATATAAAAAGGTGTTTGAAAAGAAAGAATCCTACCTGAAAAAAAAAAAAATAGTGTAAGGAGCATGTGGAGAGGCTGGGCTGGAGTGGGACAGAGATCCTACTGCCAATGAAAAGAAATTACATGCTCCCTCCAGTGGAATCTACTATAGAAAAAATTAGCATACCCTCTCTCTAGCCAGGACTGAAAGGGATCTATATATTCAGCCTTAGTCCAGAATGCAAGCTGTCCTAGGCAGCACCAACACCTACAGTGAAGTTTGAGAGCAGCTCTCTGTCCTAGGAGATGCACACAGAACACCCATACATAGATAATATCAAAGCTAAATGTTGAAGAAATAGAAGGAAAAATCCATTAGGACTGACGAGACCAAGTGAATCTGGAACAGCAGAGATACAGTTACATGGACAAAGAGGAGGGGAGAAATGGCAACACAGAACAAGGCTGCAATTGAAAAAAGCAAATAATTCAGAGAGCAGCTGAGGACATACAGCTCACTTTGCACTGCACAGCCATGAGTAGGGGAAGTACAGGGCATTTTGGGATATGAATGTGCCCCATGGTTCAAAGCTGGAGGGTCTGTGACATCCAATCACCCGAAGTATGAACGTCCATTTGAACAATCACTCCAAAGGTAGAATAAAACAGAGGCTTCAGTAACAGCTGACTTACTGCAATTTTCATCAAGGAAATAAATAAAGAGCAAAGATCTGGCAATTAATTTGCTGAACTGAAGTCAAATAATCTTGAACTCCAGGTGATGAGACAGCACAAGACACAACCAACATCTATAACAGCAGTAAAGTTTGTCAACAAAACAGCTCATTGAGGAATGACAGCCTCTCTCAGGAAATTTAGCACTGTGGGCACTAATTGTTTGACACCACTGGTGATTAAAAATGTAACTACAAAAATGTTACTTCGTCATATCTACTGCAAATGCAGCAGAAAGCTGAATTTCTAAAGGGTCAGATTTTTTAAAAAGCAGAAACCAACATACTTATATAAAAATGTGCTGGCACACCAACACTGTGATCTTCTTCTTCTTCTACTCAGAAGCCCCCATCCCTTTCTTTGGAGGAAAAAGTATCCAAGAGATATAAAAGTCAAAAAGCTTTTATTTATCAGAGTACAAACCATGTTTACATGTGTTCACAGCTACTCTGTAGACATGGAAAAAACACACAGTACAAGGACACTGGTTTGTGAGCACAACAAGATATGCAGGATTCAAGTAGCTCATCTACCAGTTTGCTAAATGCATCACTGTTCCAGGGATCACATCACATTTATGTGTCCTTCCTTTCATCAGCCAGGGTATAAAGAAAAATCTTTGTCCACACTAATCTGTGAGCAATAACATTATCCTGTCATTTGGTAGTTTGGCTGGAGGGACAAGACAACGATTTCTTTTCCAAACCAACAACATTTTGAGCTCATCCGGCTTTTTTTCTTATTATGTTTTTTCTATTTCCATGAAATCCCACCATCCTTGCACCCAAATTTAAAAACTGTAAGAGAAATAATAAAATTGAAATAGGTTCCACCAGAAGTATTTCACTACTTCTTACTGCTCTGGGATCAACATTTACAGTTTGAATCATTCAAGAAACTAAATATTAGCAAAATGTCACCACTTGTCTAAAAACATATGTTTCATTTGGCTCATTTTGAGCCAGTTCTTTGTTACATAGACCAATATGGATTTCTTTTAGAAAACACGGTATTATTCCAATATATCTGTCTCATATATCATATTTTCTATAGACTTGTTGAATATAAGAATCCTTTATTTTGTTCAAAGTCTTCTAATCTGCTTCAATACACTCATGATCATGTCTAGTAACCCAGACAAAACACTGTTTCTTTGAGAGCTCTATTGAGCATCACTGGCAATTAGTCAGCTGAGAGGGTGATTGTGACTCCAAAACAATATTTGAATTTGCAAAACCAACATTAGAATCATGTCCAGTATAGATGGAGTGTCAACTAGAATAAATTTTAGAAGTTTAGGATGATTCTACTGTGTAAGTGCTCTAATTGTCTGATCTTACAACTAGGGCTTGTTTATTGCAGTTTTCAGTGTGTTGTTAAATGACATTTCCAATAATTTAAGACACAAAGCCTCTACTCTTCTGCAAGCATTGTCCTTCTATGAATACATGTATTCATTAATGAGTCACTTCTCATTTTCAGTCTCTTTACACTAATGCCATTAATTATTCTTTGCAGGACTTGAGCCAAAACCCAGTGAATTCAACGATTAAAATTTAGATCAGATCCTTAGTTCTACCCTTAATTTTTTTAATCCATTTTTTTTTCATTTGCATCATTTAACAGTTTGTGATTTGCAAAAAAGATATCAAAGGAAGTGGTGTGAGTAGTTTCATAACCTTACATAAGTGTTCATTTTATCCTCCATTGGGGGCAAGAATGTGATGGAAAAATGGAATTTTCTTGCCAAGGTCAATTTTTTTCCTAACCCTTTTTATGATAAAGCTACAAACAAGTATGGTATGGTTATCCATTCAAACAGCCAGCCACTACAACCACTTCATTCACTAATGATTTCATTCTTTCTTCTGTTTTCTGAGGGTTCAAAATGAAACCAGAAAGGACCCTAATGCCATATTTACTTCCTTCTTTATTTTAGAAACACCCACACTCTCCATTCACATCCAAAACAACAAAAAAAATTCAAATGTATTTTATAGATATTTTTATTGAATACTTACCTTTAGATATAGAATTGCAAGAAAACGAAACAGAATTTGCCAAGAAATCATCACTTCAGCTGCTGAGGAACTAGAAAGATTGTGGAGAGATGAACACTGGGGTGGATTTTATCACCTGGGCCAAACCCTCTGTAGAGTCAAATACAGATTTGCCTTTTTAGCTACCCCTACAAACACCTGAGATTTCCATTTCTGAAAACAAAACATTATGTGTCAGGAAGAAAAAACTCCTTGCAACCAAACTGCTTCTTGAAAAGCTTCTAATTACTAAGATCCACAAGTGATCTGCATCTAAAACTTGCACTGATAATCTGACACAAAAATTTATGTAAAGAAAAGTGTGAACAGCAGCCCATTGCATTCACCAAAAGAGTGTGCCTGGGAGAACAATTCAGCAGCATGGAGCAAAAATTATACTAAAATCTGCTAGTAGAAGCACACAGAGATGTGTCAGGAAGACTTTTTTTTTAAGAGTACTCTTAGTGTTCAAATTTGACAGAGCTCAGATGTGTCCAAATATAGAAAAATTATGTTTCTATTACCTTACTACATAAATACTTTAGCATGCTGCAAAGACAGTACCTATGATCTCTGAAAACTGCTGATTCTAATAAAAAAACTAATCTGAAATTAAATGTAGTCTGATTTTCTATGATTAACTTTCTCAGGGGATGGGTAATACTGCCATTTTTTTTTACTTAAGATTTACAGTTTGAAAAAAATAGGGGAATCCTAAAGTTTTCTTTAACATCACTCCTGTCAGAACACACACACACACACACACATATTTTTCCATTACTTCCCCACCGACTTCCTTATTGCCAGGCATAACTCAGAGTCCAGCCTAAACTCTACTTACACATTACAGTTCTTCTTACTGCTCTCATGTTGCTTTTTCAAATCAGCTATTTCCTCATTGCCATTCTTTATATTTTCCTCCAACTTAGCAATTTTATCCTTTTTTTCTGCGAATTCTGCAGTATATGCTAAAATCAAAAATAAAAAAGTAAACATTCAACAGATCCACGAGATATAAAGCCTACACTCAGAATTATGAAAAATTTCTCCCAAAATACTTAATCTCCATACTGCCAGGTGAGTGGACAGCCTGCAATTAAGCAAAGCAACAACAAAGGGAGTCAAAACTTAGGGAGTTTCAGCTGCGTGGTGAGTACCTTTGTTATCATCTAATATCATGAGATTGGCTTTGGAAGAAAAAGTAATTATTTGTGCTTCTCTGTAGAAAACTGAAGTAACAATGAGTGGCAGAAAGCAAAGCACTCTGGACAGTTAGAGCTGAGCTCTTGCAGTCCTCAGGATCTGCAGACACTGTTAAGTAGCACACAGGGAAACCAAGGTAAAGGTACTTTGCCCTCATGAATGTTTCCAACTGGGGAGACTGACTGAAATGCAAAAGTTGCTAAAGATAAATGTCTCTTCGTTGTGTTTTAGGAATGGTATTCCCCAATTTAGTGTTCCCTCTGAAACACTTCAAACCACCTGGTTCCCCCTAAAGAAAGGTATAAAATAACCTGGAATCCTGGCCATGCCCCTTCTGACTACGACAAAAATTAACCCTGTCCTGGCTGGAACCAGGACACTCTTCCAAACATTTGTTTTCTCTTACAGAAGTCCAGAAACCCAAACGTTTTGAATGGGAAAGCTGACTACAAGAAAGGAAAAATAAAAAACATCACTAAAGGCACATAAGCAATTAGCAGAAAACAGAAACAGGTAAAATAAAATAAAAAGGAATTTTACTCAAGGTGTATGATACATTAATACAGGACACAGGTTAATTAATAAAAAAAGCTTTCTAATGACAAATTCTCAAGGACTTTGTGGAGATGCTGAAGGCAAACTTAATTCTGCCTTTTCTGAGAGCAGACAGCTGATAACACTTTCTGAGTGAGTGGTTAGGAGAGAATCCATGTTGCTGAACATGATCAGTTCTCTTTCACAAGTAAAAGCTGTGAGAGCTGTCGTGCCTGCTCACCTTGCAATGCGATGAGCACAGCTTGGTGCACTTCATTTTTCTCTCCGTTTCTTGTTTCTTTTTTTTTTCATACAAGCTTTCACAAATCATCCCTTGCTATCACTGCCACCCTGAAACACTAAATGCCAGAGCAGGTGACCCTAGATGGAATTCAATCACACACATGTATGTGGCAGTATCCCGTAGATGACTTTTTGATATTTACCAAGACATAACTATATTAACAAAATATGCACCTGACATTTCATTTAGTATTTTCTAGAGATGAGCACCTCTGTGATTTGTTCAACTCACCCTTTGCTTTCACAAGGACCTGGTGGGTGAGATCCATCTCACCCAACTTTACAGTGCAGGCACCTTCAGAACTAGACACTCATGGCTGCAGCTACGTTCAGCAGAGACAAGCTGACATTTTTAAAGCTTACTTTACCTAACCTACTTTAAACTCTTTCTTCAGGATAAGATAAATCACACCCTAAAAGTGCCTTTTCCCTCCACTGGAAAGAAAGGGACTGTATCCAATTAGCCTGATGAATCTCACACCAACAGTCCGAGGCTGAATGCTACAGCTGTTCTTCTGCCAAGTAATACTCACACAGAGACAAAATTACATCAGTGTCACTATTTTTTGGTAAGTTTTTGAAAGATTTAACCCAAACTGTTAAAAGCCTGAGTGTTGGCTGTGAGTTTACAGATATTTAGGCATCTCTGAACTGAACACAAGCAGCTATACCATGCTACCACACAGCCTTTGGATTTTCCCTAAGAACAGGACCATTTACCCTAAGCCTGCATAAATGTTGAGAAAAACCTCAAGTCTGCAGTTCAGTTATGTGACTGAAGAGTTAAACCAGACCTCTAGGTGTGCCAGATTTAGTGTTACAGGTGGTTTTATGTTTAAGATGCTTCAATTTAATAATGACAATCTTCTTAATGAATAAGTACTTGCTCGGACATATCAGCGAAGATCATTAGAAATGTTATAATCAAAAAGAATACCCATTAGACCAGAATTCTCTCTTATTCTTTTTCTTGGAGGTTATGAGCTTCAATATCTACCTATGAAGTACCAGTGGTGAGGACAGATGTCCTCACATTGGTTGTGGTAGAGAAACTATTCTCCAGACATTCCTATAAGTTAGTACATAGTAGCACGGTTAAAAAAAGCCAGTGTGTAAGTCCTGGGGGTGTGTGGAAATTTGATGTGGAGCAAGATTTTCTCTTTGGGTTTACTGTTTTGAATTTCAAATAAAATAACCAGCTGCTTAATTGCAAAAAAAAAAAAAATAAATAAATAAATAAAGAAGTACCAGGCTTGAGTGGGTAGTAGCAACTGAGAGAACTTTCATTATTTTAAGCAAACAGAAAGAGAGAAGAGGCAGTGAGGCAGAGGTCCAAATCTGGAAAGAACAAAAAACATGCAGAAAGAAAGGGAGGCAAGTGGCAGATGTATTGAGCAAGCACAGCTGAATCAAAGAGCTGCCAGTGCCTGTGAGGAGCTGCAGAGTCGGAGCAGGAAATGGCGCAGCATGAAACTGGCTGTCCATGAGGCAGCTGAACGGCGTCAGCTAAAAGTCGTGGGCTAAAGCAAAGTCTGCTGGGGAGAATGAGCAAGTATTGATGGCAAAAGATGAGGCAGGGTGAGAGCAGGACACGGGACAGCTCTCATTGTTCAGCTTGCTTCCGTCCCCGAGACACAGAACATGTCCCGAGACTAGTGAAACAAAATCAGTGTTCAGAATGCAATAAAATGGTAATTTATCACTACTCACAATTTATCTGTTGATTCACACGTTCCTTAGCAAAAGAACCTTGTTCTACCTGGAAAGCTTAAGAAGAAAATTAACACATATATATATTTGCATGTATATACATACATATACGTATATATATATATGAGTTGAGCTGAGAAACAAACATATGCTGTGCAGCATTAATTGCACAAACTCTGATTAACAATTATTTTAACAAAATATCTAAATAGCAATTTTACTATTAAATAGCTGTTACTACCCCGTCCATAACCTCCAAGCTAGCAAAACGTTATGTAGGTAAAGATCAAAATCTTAATATTATACATTTTCTTGAAGTTAATACAACTGTTTAAAGCAGAAAACATCATTACATGCACTGCATGAGTAATTATTAATTAAAAATATATGATATAACGACCTACCAAGCTCGACCAGAAGTTTGCCCAAGTTGGTCAGAAGTTTGTCACTCATTGTGTAAACTACAAAAGGAAAATGCAGTTCAGGGATTTACACAGTCAAAAGCCTTATCGATACAATAAACAAGTCAAAATTGCAAGACAATACCACACATTTTAACATAAAAGAGAGAAAAAATAGTTTTAACTGCATTTGAATTACTGTCTAAACCATGTTAGTGGAACCAAGTTTCTCACTGATAGCAGTAAGGGACTCAATGAAAGTCTAAACCACAGCTTGGAAAAAAGGAGGTTTATAATTTAGGTGAAGTGCTGCTCCTGGAGCAGTTCTACGTTTGAGAGGCTTAATGTTCTTAGAGGCAGGAAGGATGCAGGAAAAGATGTTTGTGTGCAAAATGTGTAGCCTGTAGTCCAGCTGGTTACTAAGCCTATGGACTGCAGTGCTGGTGATGGAAAAAGCTCCTTAACCCTCCTGCACACTCCTCCCGTATAATCGCAAAGTATATTTGAATCAGAAGGTGTAAATATGTTCAGTGTGATTAAAGACAGAACTCTCATACAACAGAAAGCAGGTTGTTTACAAATTCACTGTTCTGTTTGCATAGTGCTGCTGGGTGCAGAAATTCAGCGATGGGTTTTTAAACAGATGGGGAATAATGAGTTTTCTAAACAGGATGCAAACACGGTTTATCAGAACGCTCTGGATGCAGCTCGTTAGCTCAGGTACATTAACATTAGCCAAGTTATCTGATACTTAACTGCCTCCACAGCACAGTGAAAGAAGTAAAGCCACGACAAATCGGTGATGAGGATGAGATCCTAATCCAGGATAAAGTAGAATAGAAAACAACTGCAGAATTTAACTAAAGTGGCATTAAGGCTACATCCTGCAGCACTGAGACTGTGGAAGCGGGAGGGGGCGGGGGGAGCGTTTAAAATGCTGGATGTTTGACAGAAATGAATTTGTCTAATAGTTAAGGGAGGATCAGAACACCTAATCCAAGTGACCGGATTAGCACAGGCTGCGATAAAAACTCCGAGAAACAGATAATAGTTTTACCAAATGTATTTAGAAGATTGAAATCCTAGTTCCTAGTGCCTGGAAACACATGAGATAAAAAATAAAAAAATCTTCTGAAAATACTAAGAAAAATACTAAGAAATACTACCTCAAGCCACAGGTCAATGTAGAATATTTTTGCTTTTACACGATGTGAAAGAAAATCTGAAGTAATTCCTTTGGATTAAAAAAAAAATAGTTTGGAGCATGTATTAAAAATCTGTTCTCTAGAAACAGTTTAACAATGTTTGCTAGTTGTTTTTCTGACACTTCCCATAAAAACTGCAAGATATTGGGGCAAGGAAATTCTATTCATTGGTTTATGAGCTGAACACAAAGTTCATCAATAGAGCAGACTCTATAGCTGTGTATTATTAAGATAGAGACTATTATATCATCGCTTAAACAATTACAATTAATTTTATCTTTTGCATATTTT
Source organism: Manacus vitellinus (assembly GCF_001715985.3). Taxonomy (NCBI): domain Eukaryota; kingdom Metazoa; phylum Chordata; class Aves; order Passeriformes; family Pipridae; genus Manacus; species Manacus vitellinus. The sequence goes on along the minus strand of NW_021940750.1, from coordinate 38,095,679 downwards.
CGTAGAAGAGAGAAACAGAAGTACAGCGATTTTTCAAAATTTTTTACTGTAATTTTATAATACAATTTATGAAAAGTGTAAGAAGTTGAAGAAAATAGTGCTTCTGAAAGCATGGATATGTAAAATACTTCTTATTCTATTATTAACTTGTTATTGCTAAAATGAAGTAACATAACTGCAAATCACAAATGCTATTCTGTGCTGTGAATTAAGACTATACAGGTGTCACTAGTAGAAAGGACTGAGAGATTCAATGGCACTGGTAATACAAACGGTGTTTTAAAAACAGTAGTTAATACCAGCCTGAAACAATTTTTGGACAACTGATGTCTTCCAGGATTTGACTGGAGCAAAGACTGATCCCTGGACCTACCGCAGAAAAGTAGCATCAAACCATTATTGAACTCAGGATGACAAATTCAGAGGAAATTCTCACATATGGCTGATACTTTTGTAGAAGATAAACATGTAACCCACAGGACCGGGTAAAACAGCTTCAAGCCGCATCTGTTCTTTCTAATGGGGCTATTCAGAACGCTGCCAGGTGAAAAATATTATTTTGCATCTCGCGTTTTTGCACCGCATTGATGTAATTATAGGGAATTCAATTGCGGCAATAAAGTTTCGTATATTACAAGACTGCACTGGGTGAAGGACCCACAAGCAAAGTGCTGATGGAGTCTGTAGCCATTACAGCACTAACATTAATGCCACTTCTCAGCAAACCCATCTGGCAACAGCCATTTCTGGGTTCTTCATTAAAAGGTGGAAAATGCCCATAATCTGTGAGGTAAATATCTTCCTTAAAATCCAAGGCTCAATTCTGCCAATTGTAGGCTGGGAAACGGTATTAATTCCTGTTGTCTTTATAAAAGTAATTTTTATTCCGGCGAGGCTCTTTTGAGAGCAAACCGTATTTCTCCCGTGCTATTCATTACTGTTTACGACTGGAAAGAGACTGGTTATTTGATTCTTCATGAAATTTTGTGGAGTTCACATTTCTAGACTAACTTTTCATCTCAACTGAAAAAAAAATTGAAATGTACTTCATTTTAATGTATGTGCTCCTCTGCCTCTCTTTTGCCACACAGTTTTCGGAACCCTGTGAGGAGACCTGAACATCCACTGGATTGCCCCATTTCACTTAGTCCGGCACATACCAAACAAAAGGCTATTGCTGTCGATTATTCTCTAAAATCCTGGGATTCAAAAATTAAAACTACTTTTTGTCAAAAAAATTGGGGAAAACCCCTAACCTGTGGGATACCACGGGGGCTGAGGAGCAGCGCCACAAAATGGCGGCGCGAGAACCGAGGAGCGAGTCCCTCACGGCGGAGGGGGAGAACGGGGACGGGGCGATCGGGGGTCTCCTCTGCATTATGGGGGCCAACAGCACTGGGGAAGTGACCAGAACGTGGTGGCCCCTTCCCTCACCACAAGGGAAAGGGCGAGGAGCCGTCCAGAGACTCACTCAAAGGCCGCCAGAGGAAGGGGTCGGAACACCCCCGCTGCCCCCCTCGGAAAACTGGGGGGACTTCCCCATCTCTCTGGGGCACCTCAGCCCTATCAAAGGGTGCGGAGAGGGCGGCAGGTATCACCTTGTCACCTCCGCGCCGTGCCGGAGGTGGTGGGAGCCAGGGCTGTGGGGCAAGCCCGGAGCGGGTTCAGCCGCCGGGAGAAGGGGCCGAGGCCGTTCACGCAGCAGGTGAACGGGCGGCTCCCGGAGGGGCTCCCGGGCCGCAGCCCTGCGCTCCCTCAGGGCCGCATCGGCGGGGAGCCTGTCCCCCAGAAACCGCCCTCTTGCTTTAACAGCGGGAGTTATGAGGGAAAGACCAACATTTCCGAGGGCTTCGGGCGAAAAGCGATGAGGATGCTCCATCTACCGGGAGCAGCGCGCAGGAGGGGCGGGAGCCGGGCGGGGAGAGGAGGCAGCGTCGCTGGAACGGGGCATCGCCTGGAAACCTCCTGGGGAGGGTTAATTACACACGTAGGCACTCCGGGGTGTGGCACAAAAAAAAAGAAGGTGCAGAATGCAACTTGCTTTATCCACCCTCCAGGTCCCACGCGTGCTGCTGACCGAGCTGTGGAAGATCAGCCCAAATCTTCCTTCCCTCTTTCCCTCACGGGCCCGGCCCTCGGACAGTTTAAAAGGGCGCTAAAAACCATTAAAAAAACAGTTTAAAGAGCACTAAAGGCGTCTCCCTGGTCCTCCCGGAGCAGCTTCACACTGAGGATGCTGCGGAATGCCGCCGCTCACCTCAGCACAACCTGCGCTCACTAAACTGTGCGCGTTTATTTATTTATCGATGTGCAGTATTACAAGGCAAAAATGCAGAGCCCGGGCACGGAAGAAACTAGAACACGATGCTTCCTTCCACGCTGCGGTAGCCACGGGGGTTTTTCGCCCCCTCCCCCCCGTTGAGATTACTGAGGCAGAGGATGGATTTAAGATTATCAATAAGCAAGAGAAAATAAATTGGAGGGGAGGGTACAAGGCGGAGGGAAAACAATGGAACTGATGAAACAAGGGAGGACAGGAAAATTGAACAAGGCTGAGGAGACGAACAGAAAAGTCTCTGCCACCCGCAGTCCCGGTGTTGGTCAGATGCGACGCTGCTTTCAGAACAGTCAATTCAACCAACAAGAAATGCAGCTTCAAAGACAAATAGCTGACCTACCCGGCTTCAGGGCAGAGATGAGGAGAGGAAAGAAAAAAGAGAGAGAGAGAGAAAGGGGGAAATAGAAAGAGAGGCATGTTCTTTTGGAAGTCAGATGTCTGCGGCCTCTGCTCCGTGCACACTGCTGGTGGCGAGGCTCCGTCCTTTCCAGGATCATCTCCCACCTTATCTCCTTGCCCGTGGCGAGAGCCACCTCCTTGTCCTGCTCCCCAGAGACACTCTAATTCCTAGATGCCTCTTGGGCTCTGCAGCTGCTGTTTTGCAACCGGTCTTCCCAAATCATTGAATGTTCTTGCAAGGAGAAGTTGCTTCAAAGCTTTATCCTGCCTTAAAGACTCTTAGAGATCCCCCAACCTTCTAGAAATGGGAATCTAACAGCAGGTAACTTCACTGATGGTCATTAACACCTCCCGGTGTCCCGGTAATTTAAGTAGTGGTGCCAAGGGAGGCTGAGGTTCCCACAGATTCAGAGACCCCAGTTCACCCGGAAGGTGGTCAGTCAGTTCAACAGGCTTTGGATAAAGCCGGCAGGGACTTCCTGGTTAATTCCCCCTAAGGACTGTCCCCACCTGGACTTGTCAGGGCCCAGGAGCTCCTTTACCCATTTCTTTATTACAAGGACTCCCGTCCGACGTTATCGCTCTGCACCCACCTGCTGTGTCCCGCTGGTTGCACCGTGTTTGTTTTTTCCTTCTTCCCTACAGAAAAAAACCTCAACCAAAGCCACAAACAAACATTTTCATTACCGATGGCAAGCAGGAAGGACTCTTTCATAGTATTATCTCTAATCAATGATGAATGGGTTGCACCATGAAAAGAGATGTGGTCAATTCGGGGATCAAAAAGGGCTCCCAAACCCACTCCCTCTCGCTGTCAGACCCCCAGGCCCATCACTCCGCATCTCGGTGGGCTCCATGCCCCTCTCCTGTGGTTCTGGTGGCTCCCCCCAGTCCCGATTGCCGCTCCTCCAGCTGGTGGAGAGGGCAAAGTAACCCCCAGAGAGGACAAGGCACCCCAGTGCACCCAGCAGCACATATTATCGAGTTTGGGAAGGTCTCTGGAGACACCTCACCGAATCCCCCCAGAAGAAAGCAGGGAAGCTTCGCTGCCTAATTTATCGGGATAAGGAGTGGAAAGTTGTTGTCCTCCTGAAGCTGCTCGGGCATAAACTTGCTCCCTGAAGCAGCGCTGTAATACCGGAGCCCAAGCAAATGCCAACCTTCACCCATGGCCCCAGTCCTGTTTCCGAGCCCGGGGTGGTGCCTGACTCCCACATGGTAACCAAATCTAAGAAGGAGCTCACTCACAAGAAAAGAGGGACCCTGTTTCCCTCGCAGCCTTCATCCACAGCGAGTCACCTCCAGGAAGGGCTGGAGTCCAGCTCTGTGCCAGCACCCAGACCAGCCGGGACACAATATTTGTCCTGGTCTCAGCCCCGGAGCATTTAGACACGACACTACCTCAGGGTGTCTAACCCTGGTTCTTCACCTCCCCCAAACACGCGAATTGTCCCCATTCCTGCTCTCTGCTAAATAAGTTTTCGTGACAACCCTTGTCTCCATCCCGGAAGAAGATGTAATATTTGAAGGACTTGAATGTAAAAGAAAAAGGGAAGGGAAAGGAAAAAAGGAGAGGAAAGGAGAGGAAAGGAAAGGAAAGGAAAGGAAAGGAAAGGAAAGGAAAGGAAAGGAAAGGAAAGGAAAGGAAAGGAAAGGAAAGGAAAGGAAAGGAAAGGAAAGGGAAGGAAAGGAAAGGAAAGGAAAGGAAAGGAAAGGAAAGGAAAGGAAAGGAAAGGAAAGGAAAGGAAAGGAAAGGAAAGGAAAGGAAAGGAAAGGTTAGGTTTATTTAAATACTTTGGGAATTTGTTTATTGCTTTTGTCGAAATTGTCAGTGAAAACCCAGACAGAAACTGACAGAAACAAATTGAAGATTTTATATGAAAACGTCAGTGCAAAAGGAGATTTGGTGCCAGATGTATTTACCTGCAGGTAAAAGCAGCAGCCAAACAAATCCCGATGGATTTTAGATTTTAAAACCAGGTTCATGGCTACACCCTAAAGAGAACTAAAGATAAATTTTAGGTAGTAGATCTTTTCCGTTTGCAGCCATGGTCTTGACCAGAGCCCTGTACAAGGAAGGTCTTTCCTTACCCATGTCAAAATAATTCAAGGTTTTTGACGTTTCATTGCGTCTTTATTCCACCATCAGTTATACCAGCCATGGCCTGACACTTCGTAGTAAAAGTACCCTAAATAATACGCCGAAGGACAAAGATTTAATGAATATACGGTGTGAGAGTGGAAAGCGGGTGAGCATCTCTCTCTGTCCGACAGCATTTTAGGATCTCTTTGGTGCTTTCAACAGGTATCAGTAACTTAAGCGAGGATACAACCTGCTCACTCTTGCTAATGTCAAGCAGATCACAGCTTTAAATGTAGCTTTATTCGCAGAAAGAAAATGAGTGATTGATGGCTGTTATTTTGACAATCATGGCACTCTTAAAAAGAATAAGGTAAGTGTGCGAAACACATCGAAACACGGGTCGTTTCCCTACCAAGCACCCCCCAGCACAGCATCCTGAGCTTGAGGTCCTCCCTCCACCAAAGCTTCCGGATAACTCGGTGGGAAACGCTCCCGAGAACCCCGTCCCCGCTCCCCGGAGGGGCTGACATTTCCAGGAACCTTTTCTGTAGGAGACAGCGGGCACTGTCCTCGGGCTGACAATCCCTCCCGCCTGCTCCGGGGGAGCGGGGTAAGAGCCAGCCGCGGGGAGAGCAGGGATCAGCGCCGCTTCCCGGTGCCCGCTCCAGCCCTGCCCGTCCCGCAGCGCTCCGCGGCACCAGGCCGGGTCCTGCCCAGACACATCCAAGGCCATAAAATCCCAGATTTTCCAGGTACTCCTCCGAGGGACTGCGTGCACTCCGGCTCTCCCAGCAAGCATCCCTCAATGAACTCCCAAATCTCCGACAATCCTACCGAGAGTTTAAAGTGGGGCTTCTCCTTCCCGAGGCTAATTTTTAATGCAATACTTAACGCCAGTCAAATGTTTTAAAAATGCATTCGCACCTCTGCTGCGTTTGGAAGCTCCATCTAGATAAATAATCCCCAGAGACCTAGATTCTTGGACCCAAGACAGCTGATAACTGCTGATATGAAGGCGTATAGGTATGTTGCTTAGCATATTTTTGCTTTAAGGAGGGGAGAATATGCCCTGTCCCGAGGCCGGAGAGCACACTGCGTCCATGCAGGCCAACGGGAGGCTATGGATGGCTGGCCGTATTTTTGAGATATATATTTTTTCATGTGCGGTTCTCCTCCTTGTTCTCCAGTGGGTTCATCTACGTAGGGTAAACTCTACCTGTAGCAAGGGTCAGAGCCGTGACCTAAATTAAAGTAGTTGTCATTGCCGGCTGTTAATGTCACGAGTAGTGTCTCCATTATATGGGGCGAGAGGGGGAAGAATAAACTGCGGGGAAAGGCCGAAACTCAGCAGACACGCCTGAGTGCACCCCCCAGGCTCACAGGCAGCTCTAATAAGACACGGGGACTGAGCCAGGAGCTTGGGCGCCGCAGGAGACTCGGCTTTCCCGGACGCGGCACCGCGTCCCACGGGAATGGGGTCGCTCCTGGGGGTCGCTGCGGGTCGCGCTCCAGCGGGAAATCCCAGCCCGGCCGGTGTAGAGCTCTGCGGAGGCAGCGAGCGCGGGGAACCTGCGCGGTAGGTTCCCGGCGTGAGATAAAATTCCCAGAGGGGTGGAAAAGGAATGGAAAGGCCCCGTTGGAGCTGATCACTCTCTCTCTCTCTGCGCTGGTGGCACAGAACAAGGACACCCAGGACCTTCTCCAGACAGGGACAAGCCAGTCTCATCAGACTGTGCCATTTCCCAAATACAGACCCCAGCGTTCCCAGCTGGAGAGGGTGTAAAACCATTGGAGCTGGAATGGCTTCCCCTTTCCCTTTTCAGGTCACCCTTTAAGTGGTTAACGCAAGGTTCCTGGTTCCATATCGGTGTCGCCTTTTCTTTCTCTCCCTCTCCCCTCCCAGCATCGCCCCATCCGGGCCGGTTTCTGGGGAACAAAGGCTGGGGAGCTGGGGGGCAGCCCCTCGCCCCTGCGAGCTGCTCTTAATGAGGATTCATTTCTTTAGCCTACAGTCCTGGCTTTCATTATGGAGCCTGTCTCCCTCTGTTCATGGTCATTAGGCTGCAGCCCAGTAACTCCCTCGCCAGATCATGTGCATTCTTTAAAAAAAGGAGCAAAAAAAAAAAAAAAAAAAAAAAAAAGAAAGACCCCTTCAGTAATATTAGTAACCATCATCATCATCATCTGGCCGTTCTAAATTAGCTAGGCATTAACACAGGCTTTCCCCTCTTCCACCTCTCCCACAGCAGAGGTTTTCCTGCACCATTCCGGTCCCGGGACGCTGCCGAGGGCTCGGCGGGGCGGGCTGGGGGGCAGCGGGGCAGCTCCTGCCCGCGGGGACGCGCCCGGCGCCGCCGGGGTCGCCGCCTTCTCACCCGCTCGATGGGGAAGCCCGATGCTCATACCGAGGAGATCTGGGGTGCTTTTAAAATTCCTGTCCTAAAAGGTTAATTGGGATCTTTCGTTGAACTGGTAAAATTCCTGTTTTTCCCTGATGGACTGGACAGTGATGGGACGGAAAGGTGGAAGGGGACTCTACCCAGCAATATTTATAGATGATATTATCCTCTTCTCTATTAAAAAATATTTATTACATTTAAATTTATATTTATTTATTTTTCCCTAAGCAGATGGGCAAATCAAACCTGGGTGAAGGTGAAGCCGAAAAGTCTCTCCTTTTTTTTTTTTTTAAGTTTCTGTGGAGTGTCTCTGAACTCGTGAGTTTTGTGTGTGCTTTTATGTCTCCCCAGCTCTGTCGGGTTTTATGAAAATGAGCAGTATTGAAAGCTTTTCCATCCCGCTAGCTGTGAGCCTCACATAAATGATGTAAATGGCTCGAAGGGTTTTTTTCAAGTGAACTGTGTAGATCTGTGAAAATAATATCAGGGTTTTCCGTCAGAATGAGCTTAGCACTGTACTGAGGCGTACCATAATCTGACCCGACACCTCCGACCATCTGCGCTATCTATCTGCCTTCTGATTTACCAAATCTTCACAAGCAAAAGACAAATTGTACTTGATACTAAAGAAAAGACGGCAAGCCTCAGTCCGGCTCCATTTCTGCAGAGAAATGATTGGAGAAAATGTAAATCTGTTTAATTTCGGTCTACGGGCAACTAGCAAAGGAGCTTTCTTAAAGAAGGGAAGAAGGGAAAACAAAAACAATCAGGAAAAAGAACAAGGGGGGGAAGAGACAATAACAAGATATCAAATTAAGAAGGGATTTTTTTGACAAGCATTCTAGAGAAAAATGCATTGCAAAGAGCAGAGGGGAGAACATATTGAGCTTAATTCAAAATATATGCTGCCTTTCCGAGCATGGTCCCTAATGTTCCCGGGAAGAAATTGCCACTGAGTGGCTATATTTAGAATAAAGTGTGGCTTCTTGATTATTCCCCGATTTTCTATTAAGATAAAACGTATCCTCGCGGCTCAGAAAATGATTTCATCCCACCCTGAGACGACTGGAGCTGGCCCGGCTCCTCCGAAGAGGCGTCCGGGTCTCACCTCGCACCCAGCCCCGCAGTCCCTTTCTCGGGGCTCGGGGGGAAAGAAGCCCGGGAGGAATGATCACTACGAGGTGATCAATATTTCAAAAGATTCCCGAAATCTGCTTTAAGTCGCTTTCCTGACCTACAAATGACTTCTCACTCCTCGCGACTGTTCTCGGCGTCTATTCAGGACCACTGAGCCGAAAACAATAAGGTTTTAAACGTTAAAAAAATAAATAAATAAAGCTTTAGTTGAACGGGGAAGGGCACTGGGCTCTTTGCAGATAATTCCTCGTCATAACAAAGATGAGAAGTCACTTACAGGGGGAAAGGGGAGAGTTTTTCCCTAAATATTGGCTCTCCCTGCGGTCCTCCCGCTGCATCCATTGTCACTGACACTCCCAGAATCATTATCACTGTTATGCGGCCAATTTTTGTGTCTGATTTCCCAGCTCTGCCTTTATCCCCCTCTCCGCCCGCAGGTGCGCCGAGCTCTGTGCGAGCATCACCGGGCCGGACCCCTCAGCTTTACCGGGGCGGGTGGTGGGGTCCCGGCCGTCCTATCCCTGAACCTGCCGACAGCACCCCGCGGCGGGAGCCCTCTCCCGGCCCGCATCCGCCGCTCCCGGGGCGGCCGGGCGAGCCGTGCCGCTGCCCGCCGGTCGCGGGGGAGGGCGGCGGTCGCGGTAGCATGTCCGGGGGAGCGGGGGCGGGGAGGCGGGGCGGGGCGAGCCGGTGCGGGGGCGGTGCGGGTCCTCCCGCCGTGATTGTGGCAGGCGGCTGGCAGTGGTGGGCAGCCCCGCCATGGAAACCGGGAGCCAATCTGCCGATTCCGCAGCGAATCAGCCGCTCCCGCAGGCAGCGCGGCGGACGGCGCGGAGCTGCGCTTGTGCCTTTTCTGCTTTCTCTTTTTTTTTTTTTTTTTCCTGGCTAGCTTCTTCTTTTTTCCGCCTTTTTTTTTCCCCCCTTCGCCTCCTTCCCCCACCGCGCGCCCTGCCCTCCCCCTTCCCACCTCCATCCTCCTCCGCCTCGCCCCTGCCACCGCCCCCAGTCTCCGGAGCCGGCCGAGCGCTGCCCATCGCCTCTCCGCCCTCCCGCCGTCCCTCCCGGCGGCAAGCTCCGCCGGCGCCGGCGGAGCAGCAGCGGAGCGAGGGGCGGCCGGGGCGCTGCCCCTTCCCGCCGCCGGGGCGTGCGGGCATCGCCGGGGGTTGCGCGGAGCGCGGAGCGGAGCCCGGCGCCGCCTCCATGTTCCAGCTGCCCATCCTCAATTTCAGCCCGCAGCAGGTGGCCGGGGTATGCGAGACCCTGGAGGAGAGCGGGGACATCGAGCGCCTGGGGCGCTTCCTCTGGTCCCTGCCCGTGGCCCCCGCGGCCTGCGAGGCGCTCAACAAGAACGAGTCGGTGCTGAGAGCCCGGGCCATCGTGGCCTTCCACACGGGGAACTACCGGGAGCTCTACCACATCCTGGAGAACCACAAGTTCACCAAGGAGTCCCACACCAAACTGCAAGCCCTCTGGCTGGAAGCGCACTACCAGGAGGCGGAGAAGCTGCGGGGTCGACCCCTGGGGCCGGTGGACAAGTACCGGGTGAGGAAGAAGTTCCCGCTGCCCCGCACCATCTGGGACGGCGAGCAGAAGACACATTGCTTCAAGGAGCGGACGAGGCATTTGCTGCGGGAGTGGTACCTGCAGGACCCTTACCCCAACCCCAGCAAAAAGCGGGAACTGGCTCAGGCCACGGGACTTACTCCCACGCAAGTGGGCAACTGGTTCAAAAACCGCAGGCAAAGGGACAGGGCAGCAGCCGCTAAGAACAGGTAAGGTGCTGCCCGTCCCGTCGGGGCACAGGAACCCCCCTTAGCGAGCCTTCGTGGGGGGGGTGGTGCGAGACTGCCGGCAGAGGATGGGCGAAACGAGCCCGGGACGTTTCTCCCCGGGAAATGCAGCCAGATAAAGCAGGAGCAGCGGGAAAACCCTAGGGGTTTTAAATGACCTGGTTTTAATAGGGGAGGGTCCCCGCCCCGTCTCCCCCTTGGCCGCCCTGGAGGGAGCGGGGCGAGGGAGCGTGAGAGGGGCCGCCCGGAGCCGCCGCGACCCCGGCGGGAGCTGGAGTGTTCAGGGCCGTGTTCAGGGGCTGAGCGGAGAGAAATCCCCTTCAAAGTTTTGCCCGGACATATAGATACCCCTTCGAGGTACGTCCATCCTGAGCAGAGCCGGCCATGCCCTCTGCGGGCCCTGCCAGAGCCTCCATGCCCTGTTCCTCTGCTGGAGCCAGCTGCGAACATTCCTCGGGATATTGTTCTTATTTCTATTCTTTAAAAACATATTAAAGAACAAAATCGCAGCTCTAAATGGGCAGTGTTATCCCAATACTAGTGACACAAACAGACGCTCCGGGAAGTGTGGAAGGGAGCAGAGTCTCCCCATTATGTCCTCTCCATGATCCCCGGGAAATTCCCGTTGTCACCCCTCAGCCGGGCTGCCGCAAGTCAGGGACGCGGCTGCCATCACCTGCAGCCCCTTTTTGTAGGCTGAGGGAACATGTAAGGCCTGCTGGAGGGGAGCCGCCGCCCGGGAGATGCTGCAAGGAATTACCGACCGCTCGGATGAGGCCCGGTCTGGGGACAGGCTGCGGAGGAGGGGGACAGCCTTCCCCCGGGTGTGCCAGCCGACGAGCGGGGTTGACCCTGAGGTGGGCACCCAGTTTCTCATCTCAGCTCTGCCTGAGAAACTGAGTGTCCACCCAGCTCCTCCTCTCTCCTGTCGCTGGCGTAACTGGTGTGAGCTGGAGGCTGCGGGCAGCAGCTCGGGGGTGCAAGTCGGGGGAGCCCCCAGTGGGGTCGCAGGGGGCTGCCGGCGGGTCCGG
>NW_021940750.1:38068798-38083769 GCF_001715985.3 Manacus vitellinus | reverse complement strand
TATTATTATTATTATTAATTATTATTATTTTTGGCTTGTTCTCTATGTGCACAGGTGACTTGTAGAGCATGTGCAGGACGAAACTGTATGAAGCAGCCTAAAACCATAATAAAATATTTGGTGAACGACCCTCGCATCTGCTTTGAAATGACGGTGTCGGTCTCAAGCCCGCCAGTTTACGCAGAGCAGATCTCCGAGGCCACGGGTATTTCAGCATCAGCTCGGCAGGAACCGAACTAGCGGGTCCCCAGGACCGAGGGTGATGTCTTTGCCAGGCAGGGGGCGGGGGGGCAGCCGGGATGAGGGAAAGAGTGAGGGGAAGGGTCTGGCGGGGGATGCGGGTGCCCAGGGAAGGGAAGGAGGCGGCATCGCCGCGGCTTCTCCTCTCCCAAGGGCTGAAGCTTTGCGGATTATCGCGGCCAATGTTCGGACAGAGACGAAGAAAAAAGGGGAAAAAAAAAATTAAAATGGAGAGATATGGTTGGGGCACAGCCCAGCCGGGGAAACTAAGCCTCCTCCTTCACCTGGCAAAGGCAAGGAGAAGATGGGGAAATAACCACGCCAAGGAAGGACCCGATTAGGGGCGAAATAGCCCCAAATCGCGGCCTCTGAGATGTGCCAGGGGTTGTCCCCACCATCCGCCTCCGCCGCTTTGTCTTGCGGCGGTTTTGCTGGAGGAAACCAAACGCCAGGTTCAAGGAGCGTGCTAAGCTTTTTCCCCCCAGCAGAAGGATTTTATATTATACAATTTGACATTGATCTTTAAATCGCCTGAGCTGTGCTTTTTTTGTCTTCTCGGTCTCATCGCGTTTACTTCCCTGTCCTCAGAGAGATGCCTCCCCGGTAAGCTGATTGCTCGGCTCGTTTTATTTAGCAGCCGAAGCCTGGCACCGGGCAGCGCTGGGAGCGGGAGATGCCCCGGCTCCCCGCAAGGGCAGCGGCCGGGGAGGCACAGGGGCATTTATTTCAGCTCCTTGATAGTTTAATTCAGTCCTGCTGCCTTTTATCGGGAGGTGTATCTCTGTCTCGGCAGTGGCTTTTCCCCCTCTGCCTGAAATTGAATTTAAAGGCCGGATTCAAGGCGTTTGTACCGCCGATGCCTGAATCTGCTTTCCACCCCCAAATGCATGTGCCTTGGTTTTCCTTATAGACGGTTCCAGGGATAGGGCAGGTAGCAGGAATTTATTAGCTGTTTTCCAAGCTTATTTACAAGCAGCTATTTCCTTGGTGGGGTGTAATCGAAGGTGTCGGAGGGGGCAAATGAGCCGTATGTTGGGAGCGCGGGAGGAGCGGATCGCAGGGCGGGGAGCGGGGGCAGTGCGGGGGTTTCCACCTGCCTTTAGGGTACCTACCTGCGGGAGCGTCCGGACCAGCACACCTTGCACCCCAAACCCTGAGGGGTTTTTGCCTCTTAAACCCCACCGGATTAAAGCCGTGCAAGAGGAGCCCGGCTTTGCTGTTTGAACCTCAGACAAGGTGTGAGTTTTACCTTGGGTTTGGGGTTCGCTGGCGAGCAGTGCTTCTCACCCACGAGGTAGTTTTGAGAGCAAACTCACTCTCAAAACGGAATCTGCTGAAACACGTCGTGTTCTTCCTTTCTTTTCTTCCCCGGGAGTCGGTGAAGCGGATTGCGATTTCTCCATCGGCTTCTGCGGGCAGAGTAGTAGCGCTTATTGTGGGGAATTAAAGCTTTCAAAGACATATAAAAAGAGTGGAGAATTATATAAGCACATGCGCTCAGCGTCTGCTAACGTGGAATTTCTCTCCAACTTAAAAAAAACAAAAAGCTGGAATTTGGACAGTAGGCAGCGGGGATAATATTGTCTCTTTCGACAAAGGGTTTAAGTGTCATGAAGGATGCGGGATCTCCCGAGTGGGCTGAGGAGGGGCTTTCCCGCGGATGCTCGTGGCGAGACCATGAACCAACCCCCTTCCGAAACAGTGTCCGGGGCAGGAAGCGGAGCACGGAACCCATTTGGGAAGAGCAGCCCCGCTTCCCGGCCTTGCTTACTGTGGGTGATCGGGAGAACCGAGGGTCTCCCAGCGCTTATTCCCCGCCGGAGCTCCGCAGGGGCCGGAGTCTTGGGGCTGCACCGACGCCTTTAGTTCTACCGATAAGACTCAAAAAAGAAAAACACTTCCCACCGCCCCCCCCTTTTTTTTTCTTCTGCCCTTTCCCTTCCCTTATTGAAAGTGCATGCCCTTCTCGTGGCATTTTCAACATTTTTCCCCCTAAAGATCAGCCCAAGCTGTCGCCCTCCTGAGCCTTTGGTTGTTTTAAAAATAATGATAATTATAAACGGGGAAGAGTGGAGGAGCTTGTATTTACGTTAAACAAAACGCTCCGAAAAGGGTCACTAAAAAGTCTGCCTTGACCCCTCTCTCTCCGGTTTAACAAAGAAGGAAAATATTGTATCAAAAGTGAACTGAATGGATAAGGCGGAGAAGAGAAACAGCTTTTCCTCTCTTCAGCTGGGAAGGGGGGGAGAAATGTTTGAATATTTCCGTTTCTTTTGAGAAGCGGGGCAGCCCCGGGCAGGGCTGAATGGGAAAGTCTTGTAAGCGGGCTGGGAGGCTGTCAAACTGCTCAGAGTAATCACTGCTAATGAAGGGGTCTCCAGCCCTCCCTGGGACAAAGGATGCTTACGAGTGCTCGCCGGGGCTGAATACCTAATAAGTTTGCAAGGGGGAAAAATGAGTGAGCTGTCCGTAAATTGATTTTGCAAGAGAAAAAAAAAAAACAAAACAAAAAAACAAACCAAAACAAGACAAACAAAAAAACTCCCAACAACAACAAAAAAAGGAGATGGAAAGGCTCATAGGTTTGGGAGAGCCTGGCCCCGGTGCAGCTGGGGACAGAAGGCCCACTTATCCGGGGCGCATTGTCCCACCCCCACAGAGGAAGGCTGCTGCTGTTTGCAGTGGAGACTGGGGTGGAGAGAGGGCTGGGGGGGTTGCAGGAGCCTTGGAAAAGCCTCTCCAGGCCGGGAGCACTGCCCCAGCTGCCGCCTGGCACACGCGGGTGCTCCCCGCACGCCCATCTTCGCGCTCCAGTTTGCACAAGCCTTGCAGAGCGTTCCTCCCATCCCCATCCCGCAGCCCAGTCCCACAGAAGGGACTGTTCCCTTTTTGTTCTGCCACTGCCTTTTGTCCCTCATCTAACTGTGGTGTTTTCCTTGCCGAACAGAAAAAGGGGGATGTCTGGAAAGCTGCCAAATACCGCAACACCACCAGCACCCTGCTCGCCTGGGAGGGCTCCTGTACGAAGGAGCTCTGGCTCTGGCCTGCTGGCCTGGAGCTGGGTGCTGTCAGAGGTTAGAAAGGGGGCTGGGTTCGTGGGTGAGCGTCCTTGTGTGACAAGAAGAGCGTGTGTGTCGTGGCTGTGGGAAGCAGGAGAGTGAGCCGCATTTTGGACCTTTCACGCATCCAATTAAAGGCTTGGGAGGATCAGACTATCACAGATCCAGTTACCCCTGGCCAGTGCAGGGGTAATACCATGAGAGAGAGCATAATACTCCCCAGGGATGTCTGCACCCACATGTCAGCAATGCCAGGCATTGGCTTTTCCTTGCTTGTGTTATTTCTTTTCCAGGAGAAGATCCAAATGTGTTTGCTGGAGGGGAGGATGGAAGTGTGGGAGGCCAAAGGGAAAGGGCAATGTGGAATGAAGAAGATGCCAAACTTTGAACTGTCCTCTCCCTTGTCACTTCCCCAAGGCCATCCTGCAGCCCCAGCACCCACAAAGGATCCTGAACCCTGGGCTGACCTTGGTGTGCCCCTCCCAAGGGGGGCCCAGAGGGTGAGACCTAGCTGGGAATACAGGAATGAAAAATTTCATCTTAGTTCCTCTGAGGGTTACAGCACTTTGCACTCCATCAGCTTTTATTCTTGGCATCGGGGTGACAGATAAAACCTTTGGATTTCTGCTCCCTTCTGTTTCAGGACAGGCTGCAAGACCCCCAGTAAAAGGCCAAGAAAGGGCTTCCCTTCTTCCACCACTTTTTACACCCATTCTAGGTCCCCATCTCCCCCCAAAATGCAGAAATTCCCTAGAAAGCTCATTTTAACCCTGCTGCCTGTGACATGAGCCTCTCTGACACACATATTCCCCCTCAAGAAATACAGCTTGGAGGGAAATTCCCAGCTTCAAACTTTATAAAAGCAAAGTTTGTTCACCTCTGCCTCTTCTCAGAGGTGGGGGAGAGGCACTGATGGCCCATGATCCTGTTAATTGCCTCCCTACACTTAACAGACAGCCCTGGAGCATCACCCCTCATCACTGTTTCCACTATTTTTGTCCCAGAAGTCCTAAAAATGGTGCCAATCACCCAGTGCTCTCCTGTCACAGCTCCTCTCCTGCTGTATGGCGTAAAACCCAAGGGACTTGTCCTGTACCTTGGCATTGCCCCATAATGGTGAGCTAAACCCACCCCTGTGGGTGACCCTCACACACAGCATGGGCAGGATGGGATCCCCATCCTCCCCACTCACTGCCAGGGGAAAAGCATCTCCTCTCCAGCAATGCCCAAGGAGGGGCCTGGTGGGACCTCCTAGGCCTATCCCAAGCCAAATAAATGGTGTCAGACAAGGCTGGGAGCTTGCTATCCTCAAAGTCTGGATTTGCAGCTCATCTTCAGACAACCTGAACAGCCTTTTCGGAGGGTGTCCCTGCGGAGACAACATGCATGGGGTGGTCTCTTGCTCCCCCAGCATGCCTTCATCCAGCACCCACTGCTGACTGGAAAACACCTGGCAGGGTTTTAGCTCTTTTTTTGTCACAGTAGAGACCTGCCATGGAGAAGGAAGCTGCTCTGCCATGTCTGGGCTATTAGATGACATGTCCTGCCACTGCTGCCCCCCCGATGGGGGGCCCTGCTCCACGCTTCTCAGCCCTCTCACCCTCCAAATAAGATGGCTGTGTCCATGGGAAAGACTCTGCATGCCATGCTAGCTACTGAGCTGTTCCCCAGGGATCATGTGAGACAGCTCTGCCTGGTCTGAGGCAACCCTGAGCCAGGGACTCTTCTAACGTTTTAATAGGATAAGTGATGAACCTCAGTGCCCTCATATGCTTTAATGTACAGATACAGCCAGACTAAATCACTTGAGACATCCCAAACAGCCTAAAGGATTTAGACACATCTCTTTATTTCCATTTAAAGCTGTTCCTCCTGATACCCTTTTTTTTTAGTGGTCTAATTTAAAGCAAAGATGTGAGAAGAGAGGTTATTGCAATCTAGAGAGAGAAGCAGAACAGAAGCATCCATTCATCCTGAGCACCCACATAGACTCACAAGTTTGATCCCTTAGAAAACTCCACACAAGCTGGATGCATGTTTTGGAGTGGAGCTTCCAGGGGATAAACAGCCACTGCTGAGATCTGCATCCATAGACACGGGCATTGATCAGCAGCACAAGCTTCTCAGCCTTTATTCAGTAACTCCATAGTAACCCACAATGATACACTGTTTGGGTCTTCTCTCGGACTAGTAGGAAGTTTTATCCTAGCACTGCCTTCTCTTTCTAAGACCAGTTGAGTTCAACAGGGAGCTCTACAGTGGGAGAGCAGGACATGAATTTTTTCATCTGAAAGTCTTTTGCTGGGTTGAATCTTCTTTTGATGACCACCAGTGGTGCCTTTCAGGGCAAAACCATCCTGTTCCTCCCAATTTTACCTACTGAAATGCATGTGCTTCTTCAGAAAAGATTGTTGGAATGCTTTCATAACAAGTAGTTGTAATACCAAGATAGCTGAGGACAGAATGACAGCTCTTCTGGAACTTCGTAGGATAGGCTAATTCCCCCTTGGTGAAGTACAGTGAAGCCATGCATACACAGGGACATACAAATCCAGAGTTTTTCAGGCACTTCAAAGAAGTACAAGTACACACAACCCTTCCTCAGGGAGCAAATTGCTGTGTCTGTAAGCTGGGAAAAAAAACCTTCTTGTAAACATTCCTATCAGGACATTTGTGTTGGAAACTGCTCTTCAGGCCAGGTTGTTTCTTATGTCAATTTGAAGGCTTTGTGGGTTGTTCTTCAAAATCACCTGGGCTTCAAATCCTTTTGTCGTGTGCCTGCTCCCGTGCAGGTCCACAGCCTGGAGCCTCCGTGGGGACAGATGTCCCCAAAGCTGGCATGGGGGAGGTTGATCTCCACAGGCTGCCAGCACGGTCAGTGGGAGAGAGCAGCTCTCAGGTAGGTGACTCAGGGCACCTAATCCCGCTCTGGTTACGCTAGTGCAGTAATCCAGCCCCGTCCATCTGGATCTGTTGCCCGGGGAGACGGTCCCACCCTCCTCCCCCTTCACCCTGAGCAGCAAGGAGATCCAGGCAGTTTTAACCAAGATCAGCTCTCTAATCAAGTTCACCGCCTGCGAGAGCTTGTCTCTGCCCACTGACCGCGGAGGGACAGGAGACTCCTGAGGCCAAAGTTGATTTCTGTGAGTATTGTTCCCACTCAGCCGGTGATCCTTTTTATCCCTTGACAGCCCCAAGAGCTGAAGGAGTGGGGATAACCAATTTGGTTGCTAAGCTTAAACTGCTGGAGTGTTTCCCGGCAGACTTGTGTGGCAGGTCACTCGTGGGTCAGGAGGACTTTGGGGCTCTGGTGGTGGGATGTCTTCTGCAGGGAATTGCTCTTGGAGCAGTCCTAGAGCCTCATTGGTGCTTAAGAGCACAAAGTTCATGGCTTCCTGGTGGATCTGCTCATCCTTTTCCAACTTTTAAAAGCTATTTTTTCCCAGTAATATTTCAATTTATCGCTATTCAACACTAATAAACATTCCTATTACGGTATTTTAGCTGGTCTCTGCCATTTTTTTGGGCTTTGCTTTTGATGGAAAATCACTGTTTCCAGGAGCTGAAAGGTCAACAGATTCATTTTTCTATTCCAAAAGCTATTCACTAAAGAGATGAGCCACAGGAACTCTGCTAAAAATCTTCCTTGTGGTGGCATCCTTGGTGTGCTTTGGACTTGATGGATATGGTTCTTCACCCTGTGCCCCTGTGCCTTTCACCCATCCTTCATCACCCCTTGGCTTTCGAGTGTCTCATCTCAAAACTAAGTGTTTGTAGGACTGGGGCTTTAAACAGTTGAAATATAAAAAAATTAAGGTTTGTAATGCAGCCTCAGAGTAAAATGAATGATCTGGTCTGCCTGCAGCTTGATTTTTTTAGAGACAAGTATTTGTTCTATTACTTATTGATGTTGCTAATTGCCATCTGAGGGTTTGGAGGAGCAGGCTGCATTACTGGATGTGGAGCCCTTCTGAGACAAATGAGCTCTGAGAAGAAAAGAATTTGCTGTAGTAGTTCCAGAATATGTGTTGCATTTTGCAAAGGCACCCAGTGCTCTGCATCTCCTTGCAGAGAGAAAGAGCTGCTGGTGCTCAGCTCTTTTGTTTAGGAAGCCACAAAATGCAGTTGCCCCATTTTAAAATCCTGAATTTCAAAATGCTGAGCCAAGAACTTAGGTTTGAGTCATGCTTGAATGCTTGCAGGTTTGCTTTCCTGAATCAAAGACAAACTCTTCTCCCTCTCTCATGCCCACACACATCACACACATCTACACACACAGAGGGAGGAGAGAGAGGAGGATGTGACAGAGGGAGCTCTTACTGTTCTGTTGAAACTAAATGTCCATTAGGGAAATAAACACACTCAAGGAAAAAAAAAAAACCAAATCATTGCATCCACATTAGACATTGAAGAGGTTATTTCTTTACATGTACAGTATACATCTTTTCATATACCAGATCTCTCTTGTATTGGAGCATGAACATTAACCTCCTACAATTCACCTTGGTTTGCAAACTGTAAGAATCAATTCTCCTAAAATGGATGTTCACATCTAGTTAGCCTTCTGCATTATCTCAGCTGGAGAGGTCACTAAAAATAGTTGTATAGCACTTTAAATTTTCAACAGGGAGACTTTATTATCGTTTAGATCCATCATCGTTGCTTTACCTACCACGGTTCTTCCAGCTGAAGTAATGCACAGAGCTGGTAGTGGCTAAGTGTTTTCAGAGTTCATGCACTGATGAGCAGGACAGCTTGGACAATATCTGAATTGCTAGCAACAGCAAACTGAGCAAGCTGCATGGGCAGCGTAACACTGGTTCAGTAAATCCCCGCTGCTTCAACTATTTCAACAAAAATGCCCTTTTTTTTCTGCTCTCCTGCACTGCAGAAGCAGGACTGAGTTGTCACCGTGTGCTGCCCTGATCCTGCACACAGTTACCTTCATGAACTGCAGTCCTCAGCCTCTCCCCAGTCCCGCTGAAGTCAATGAGATATTTGTGCCAGGAAGTGTTGAGGGGCTGAGGGGTCACACCCACATTGTGTGGGACAGGGTGACAGAGAAGAAAGGCCATTCTCAACAGTGCTGTAGCACAATTTTCACTTGTCTTTATTACTGCTAACAATTTCCTGTGCTTTGTTAGGAATAACTCACCTTGCCAAGGCTCTTGCAGCCTTCCAGGCATTACAACTTGCTGTTCACATGTCACCTCTGCATGTCACTACATACATGTGGATGTGGGTGTACATTCTGTCTGTTCAGGTTTGTTTCTGTTACAAGACTGACTCAGCCATTACAAGGTTTCTGAGTTTCACCTTCCAAGTACACACACATGAGGCCACAGTGCCTTGGCCCAGCCACTCACACTGGCATTGCTGATCTTGTTTGCACTTGGAGAATATTTATTTAGGCAATGAGAGCAAGGCTCAGAGAAGACATGAAATGCCTGGCAGCATTAACAAAGTGTCAGAAGGCACAAAGAGCGATGGAGCAGACTGACTCCTTCGTTACATTGCAAAGTAAGTGTAATTGAGGAATTACTTCTTTCATTTCTTTGATAGAATGGTATTAATTATTTGTTGTGCAAATAAATAAAAAAATCTTTCCTTCAGTCTTAGTTGCTGAGCTCTACATTGCATCTCTCTGTCAGTTCGAGCCAGAACCAAACACATCTGAAGATCAGCAGAGAGATTCCCGTTGACTTCAGTGGCCATTAGATCAGGTCCTGCTACAGCATCACAAAACTACAATATTCAGGGCTTTGATTACCTGGACATGAAAAGTTTTGTAATAAGCCACACAACAGAACCTGAAAGAAATCTCTTTCCACCCTTGCAATCCTGCATCATAACTCCAGAGGAGGCTGTGCTAACAGGCATTCAGAAAATCCAGAGAGGACCTCACTGTCTTGGAGCTTGGTGAAATGTGGTACAGCTTTCCTATTGGAGCTACAAGGAAAATCTCTCATGATGGGTATCAACATGGGTACAAACATAGAATCACAGAATGGTTTGGGTTGGGAGGGACTTTAAAGATCATCCCGTTCCAACCCCCTGCCAAGGGTAGGGACACCTTCCACTCTCCCAGGTTGCTCCAAGCCCTGTCCAACCTGGTGTTGAACACTTCCAGGGATGAGGCAGCCACAGCTTGTCTGGGCAACCTGTGCCAGGGCCTCACCACCCTCACAGGGAAGAATTTTTCATAACATCTTATATCCAGTCTAACCTTGCCCTCGGTCAGTTTGAAGCCATTCCCCCTCATCCTGTCAATCCATGCCCTTTTCAAAGTCCCTCTCCAGTTCTCTTGTAGCCTCCTTTGGACTTCAGCTGTGCCAAACAGTGAAGATATTGATTCAGATTTCTCAGTCCAAGTGCCATGTAAATTAAATGAAAATTACCACCATGCAGAGGTCTGGGAATATTTTCAACTGCCAACATCTCTGTGTGAGATGGAAGAAGTACACAGCTTTGGGTGTTGTGTGATCTTACTCATGTCTCTTATTTCTGCCTCAGAGGAGGTTCAGGAAGTGGCCTTAGAAAAATGAGCTACCTGTATTTTTTTATCTTGCAAATGCTTGCTCACAAGGAGAGTCCTTCATTGAATGCTGTTCATACAGGTCAGGCCTGATCATATCCAGCTGGCATCTGCTAACAACCCAGGATGAAAGCTCTGGATTCCAAGGAAGCTGCTGGACGTTTAAGTCAGGGATACACCAGATTAACAAAGCTTTTAGTAAAAGTCAGCAGAGGCAGAAATCTGTGAACTGGGCTATGCTGGCACAGTGGGCTAATAATGGCTCTTATGTCCCTCAAGGACAACCACACAGACATCCTGAGAGTACCCACACTCACTTAGCAGCTGTGGCCCTGCCAGAGCCCCAACTCACACCCTGCCACGCTCAAACTTCCACTCAGCCCAGGGCACTGGGATCCCTGTGGCACTGGGACATTAGAGATGCCAGACCTCACAGCCCACAGGATTTGGGGCAAGGCTGAGGCACTTGAAGGAAGCACCTGGGTGTTCTCATGATGGATCCCCTGCCCTGCAGTGTCTGTTTGCTCAAATCATACTCTCCCTTGTCCATGTGCTCTTCGCTTTAGCATAGTTTCAACCCTCATGGTCCCCTTTTTTCTGCTCCTCCCTTTTCCCAGCTCCCTCTTTCCCATCGCCCACGGACAGTCCCTCTCCCCATATCTCTCTGGAGTTTATCTAATCCCCACTTATGCTCACTAAAAGACCTGGCACCAACGTGGGGCTGCCAGGTGGACCCTTCTGCTAATGACACACACCTTCTTCACACCCCGTGCTTGTCCTCATCATAACGAGCCCGAGGTCAGAATGACCTGACCTAAGAAGGAGATGCCAGGGAAGAGCAGAACACCGTGGTCCTGCAAGGCTCCACCCCAGCGAGGGACTTCCTGAGCCAGAAGAGGATTTCTCTCCCACAAACCTCCCTTTGAATGGTGAAAACTTTTATCACCCACAGCATCTTGTGTCCCAGCACAACTAAACATGGTGCTAATTGTCACAGCATCTCCTGTCTGGAAGCGCTGCTGTGATCACCTTTTTTTTTGCATCACGTGTAAGAAGGAAAACAAGAAAACAAAGCACTGTTTATCTCCTGCTGTAACCATCACCCACTTCTTAGAACCATATAAACCCCATGAATTCTTGAGTATTAATTCAAGGTTTTTACCATTTGATTATTAACCATGAAAGCATTGATTGTTTTCAATATGGGTGTCTTCTGGATGCAAAATATACAAGCAATACAGAGGCCACCACACATGGGAGGGATTGAGTCTTGGTTAAAATGTGTTATCCACAGAGTTTATGGGCACACTGGGACACTCCATGGATAAGGCATCTTAATTTTATGGGTTATGAGCTGCAGGTGAATGTTTTAGCTAGCTGGAGAAGAGCCCTGAAAGAAATAGGGAGGCTTTCAAAGGAAAGGAGACATTCTCCTAATGGATTTTCAGTCTCTCCAGCCTCGCTCTACAGAAAAACTCCAATTTGTATGTCTTATCTCAGAAGAGCATTTCCACACTGAATTGCCAGCAAAGTGGTGGGACTGCAGATGCCCCAGTCCGTGCTGAATGCAGAGCACAGCAGAGCCCTCAAGATGGTCTTGGTGGCACAGAGGAATAGACATGATGGTGAGCAAGGCTTGGAGGAGCCAGTGCCTGGTGAACAGACCCTGATGGGCACTATGACACATTCAGGTGTATTTGCACCCCACTTTTCATCTATGGTCACCTGGAAGCCCCTCTGAGTGTGTGCAGGAGGAGAGGCTGGCACCAACCCCCACGTCTGTGCAGCTCATTTCAGAGCCCAAAGCCAAGTGTGCCATTTTTCCACTGGCATGGGCAGGTCCCCTGGTGCTACCTCTGGGGCAAAAACGGGTAAATTCAGGCTGAGGAGAGGAGGTGGTGCCAGAGCACACAAAAAACCAGCCACCGGGGACTGTTCCTTTGCCTTTTGGGAAGGGGCAGCAGCCTGGATTAGGGTTAAACGGATTTGTGCTTGCAGGACCCTGGGTCTCTAATTGGGTTTTTTTTTTTTAATTCCTGTAATCCTGGATGATTTGGAGCAGATGCTTTGAGATTACTGCCAGGGCCCAAAGGTGACTGCAGGAAGAAAACAGTCGGTGCCTGGCTGGCAGCAGTGCAGTGGGCTGGGGGTGTTGCTGTCCCTGGGGAGCTTCTCCCCTGCTTAGAGAGGCTGCAGCACCAGCAGGGGTTGGCCTGAGCTGGGTTTTGGCCCTGCATCAGGATTTGGGGTGACTTGAAGTCACCTTTGCCCTCCCAGCAGCCTGCAGGTGGCAAGGGGACAAAGCCCATTTCCCAGGAGACGGCTGTTGGGAAAGACAAAACCATACGGAGTTGCCAGAGAGAGTTTATTTTTCCTGCCTGCTCCTGAGCATGTGTGAAAATCTCCTGGGTGTTGGCAGAAACCCTCACACCTGAAACCCCAATGTGAAGCTGTGAAGGTGCCCCACCAGCCAGCCATGGCCTCAGTGGATCCCCTGAGTGAGATCTCTCTGTAAAACCCATCAAAGGATGAGGCTTCAACTGCTGCTGAATATCAGACATCGAATATTGATGGGGACAGACTTTTTAAAAGGCACTAGGACAAAGGCTAATGGTTTTAAACCAAAGAGGGCATATTCATTCTGGGTATAAGGATGAATTTTTTTATGATGAGGTTGGTGAGGCCCTGACACAGGTTGCCCTCAGAGGTGGTGGATGCCCCATCCCTGGAAAAATTCAAGGCTAGGTTGGACAGGGTTCTGAGCAACCTGTTCCATTTGAAGGTATCCCTTGCTCACTGCAGAGGGGTTGGACTTTAAAGGTCACTTCCAACCCAAACCATCCTATGATTCTGTGATTCCATGAAAATCTTCTAAACAAAGGCTTGATCTTGGCTTAGCACCATCCTCCAGCACTTTTCCCAGGCCCTGCTGGAGCTGAGTGGCTCTTGTTTGGCTTTTGCAGGAAAGACCAAGGGACAGCATTGACCAGAGGGACAGCAAGAAGCATGGGAGAGGAGGACAATGAGTCTGGCCCAGGATACAAGTGAAGGGGTTGTTCAGCCTGGAGAAAATGGGCTCAGGGGGGACCTTATTGCTCTCTACAACTCCCTGAAAGGAGGCTGTAGCCAGGTGGGGGTTTGTCTCTTTCCCAGGTTACAAGGGACAGGACAAGAGGAAATGGCCTCAAGTTGCACCAGAATAGGTTTAGATTGGATGTTAAGAAAACTTTCTTCACTGAAAGGGTGGTCAGGCATTGGAACAGACTGCCCAGGGCGGTGGTGGAGTCACCATCCCTGGAAGCATTCAAAAGGCGTGTGGATGTGGCAGTTTGGGACATGGTGCAGGGTTATTGGTTGGACTTGATGTTCTTAGGGGTCTTTTCCAGTATTAACAGTTCTGTGATTCTATAAAAATGAAGTTTCCTGTATACCAACTCAGGGAATTCTGAGGATATTTAAAAAAAACCCTTACCTATAACCAGCTTCTGCACAATGTAAAAATCCATTTAGGATGATGTAGAAGAATATTTGGGTTTTCTTGGCCCAACAGGACTCTTTACTGTCCACTCACCAGTTCTTCCTTCCTCTGTCTCTTCACAGCTCCAGGTAGGATGAGCTGTAACCTGTATTCAATCCATGGGAAACTGCCTAACCTGATACAAAATGCTGGGACGCTGGATCCAAAAGCAAACCTGTGTTTGTCTGTGGGTTCCAGCAGCAGTTTTGCAAACCTCTAATGCTGCAACTTCAAGCAGCCATTTAGGCTAAAATCTCTTCCCTGATCTTAAATATTTAACAAATACCATACAAAGGCGTGTAATATCTGCAATATTCATAGCCTTGGCGGCAGGCTGAAAACACTTGGATTTGCGTGGGGTTATCTGAGGTTTTCCTTTGAAGACCAGTAGATTTCTGTTGCTCCTTTGCCACTGAACATTGCCATACAACATTAATAGCACATAACTGATTATTCACAGGCCATTTGTGACAATATGACGGCTCAGAGGTGGTGGCAGTAAACAAAAGCACATCTTAAAAAGCTTAAGCAAGATGTGTGTACAGGCTGACTTGTACGAGGCACAGATTAACCACGATTATTAGTAAATACAAGCCCCAAGCCAGGAAAGCACTTAAGCACAATCTTATGCCCCATTGGCTTCCCAGTGCAGCCTCTCCATCAATGCCTGGGAGACTTCAGCGTGTACCAGTGCTCAGTGTTGGCCCATGGTGTGCAGGAGCTGGGACGTGGAGCCAGGGCTGCAAAGACCCTCTCACATGAAAGCTGTCATGTAGGTGGATACCAGCGGCGTCTTCCTCATGGAACAGGCATTGTCATCCTCCTTCACTGAGAAAGGCAGAGAAGAGTTTATCTGATGGCACTAACATTAAATGTTTGGGTAGAAAAGCTCGCAGCCAGCAATTGCTGCTTGGCAGAGCCAGCTGCTTAGAGAGGCATTGGGTCAGGCTATTTAAAGGTGCTGTTGATCCCCAGCCCACTCACGGCATCCACGGATCTCCATGCCTGGAAAGGAGTGAGACCTCAGACCTGCTGGGGGTGGCAAGGAGAAAGGGGGTCCAGGACAGCCCAATTTGGGAAAGCATGAACACTCGAGTGAGGACTGCAGAAGTGGGTGGTGGTGATGGCCACGAGAAGGAAACACGGATGAGCAGAGCTGTGTCTGTGTCCCCACGTGCAGTGTCAGGGTCCAGAGCTGTCTCGGGGTCGAGGCAAGGCTCACCAATCTTCACTGCATGGATCAGCCACGGAAACAACCTCCTCACCCATCCTGAGCCACACCAGGGCTGGGCCAGGAGAGGTGGCAGCAGGGACAGGCAGCAGGAACAGTGGGTCACTGTGCTCAGGCAGGGGGGGACCATGGCCAGGGCAACCACCAGTAGAGGAGCTGGAACTGTTTGGGTTTTTCAAATTTTATTTCCCCCTATACAGGTATAGAAGTATCATAGAATGGTAGAAGGGTTTGGGTTGGAAGGCACCTTAATGACCATCTTGTTCCACCCCCCTGCCATGGGCAGGGACACCTTCCACTAGACCAGGTTGCTCCAAGCCCCATCCAACCTGGCCTTGAACACTTCCAGGGATGGACCATCCACAGCTTCTCTGGGCAACCTGTGCCAG
>NW_021940750.1:38064252-38067363 GCF_001715985.3 Manacus vitellinus | reverse complement strand
GGGGCTGTGCTGGAGCTTTATAAGAAGAAGGACCTTTGGAGCCACATAGGTCGTGTTCAGTTTTCCCCACTCCCTGAGGTTTTCTCTCTGTCTGTCTGTCTGTAAAAGAAAAACTTGCCTCATCTGGATACATCAGTCCTGCTTCAAGCTAGGAAGTTATTCCTTTCTAGTGTTTTTGGGACCTGCTGCCATTCCCTGCTGCCCACACTCCCTCCCTGCCCTTTGCTGCTGTTACTTGCATGAAGAGGAGCACATTTATTCCCTTAGTGATCCCCACAAGCGTTTGCTGTCTGTGTCTGCCCTTCTCTGCTGAGATTTGGTGCTCAAACACCCCTACAGCCCCCAGGAAGGCAGTGGTGGGTGCAAGGGTTATCTTACCCTTCCAGGACAAATCCCTGACAAAAATCTCACCACAGAGTCTTCCATCCTCCCTCTCCCCAGAGATGTCTCTGGCCACAGCTAGTGCCAAACCATTCTGCAAAAGCTCTAAACCCGTGGGATCTGAGCTCTGGGAGAGGAAGTCCAGGTCTTTTGATGCCACCTTGTGGAAACCTTGCTATCCTGCCATCACCAGTGCCAGTGTCACCTCAGGGACAGGGTTGTGGGAGGCCAGGTCGGAGTGCTGATGGCTGGGGAATATTTTGGGATGAAAAGCAGATCAGCTGTTGGGCATGTAAGTGTGTGCTCAGGCTTGTGCTCCTTGTACCCCTTGATCCTCCTGTGGCAAGTGGTGTGGTAAGAAAAGCAGCTGTTCTCAAAAGGATATAAAGAGCTGGAGTGAGCCTTGGACAAGCTTTAGGCATGCAAATCCAAAATTACAGTGCAAACCTGTGCAAGCTCAGCAGCCTTCCAGTGAGGTCCAATTTCCTGTCCACCCTGCTTGGAACAGAATATCCTCCATGCTTTCACTGCTGTCCACATCTGCCCTGGTCAAATCCTCTCCCATGGGGAAGGGTAACCAGGCAATTCACACGTCTCCAGGTGTGCCCTTGGCATTTTAATATCTGGACAGGATCAAGGTCTTCATTAAATGCAATTACAGGAGTTTTACGTTCATAAAAGACCACCCAAAAAAGAGAGGAGCCATGCATACCCACACCCACTGCAGCCCTAAGAACTTCAAATGCATCCCTACCAGGAAAGTGTCCTTGCCAGCAGTCTACAAGCTGTAGGGTAATGGATTTCTTGGAGAACAGGAGGGGAATACTTTCCCTCCTGTTGAACCTGGACAACAGTAAAGGCAAGAATTTTCCTCTGTCCTTGATTTACCAGGCTCATTCTTTACTATCTCCAACAGGAAAGGATTTTGGCTAACCTGACAGATAAGTTGTTGCCTGAGTGGCACTTCTCTGAAACACAGGCTGAGCTCTTCCCATCCATCACACAGCATCAGACATCCTCCAGGCTACAAATTTTTACACAATCTGTGCCTTAAATCTTTCTGAGTGTCTTGCTTCAAGCCTGTACATCCCATGCAGCTCAGTATTTCAGCCCCTACTAGTATCTTATGATATCAAATACAAGCATCTGTGTAGGTTTTTTTAATTTGGAAACTATGGGCAATGAACAAGTATCTTGAAATCTGAATATAAATATGAAGATGAAGTATTTTTGTGTGTTTTCCTGTATTGGACTTTGTCTTCCTTTTACTTTGGAATGGTCTGTCTTACAGCATAGAAACCTCAATAATTCAGTAACAGTAAAAGCTGCAAACTAAAAGACCATAGATCAGGTCACATCAAACACCCCACAGTCAGTGGGACCTGGCTGATTTACATCCAAGTTGTTCTTCAGGATATTGGCACTTCCAAGGTGCTCTTGCAAACTTTTATTACCACCTGAGGTACTTTGGAGGAGTAAAACCTGCATAAGAGGTCAGAAGAAAAATAGTCCTTGTTTTCCAGATGCAGAACTGAAAAACTCACAGCACCATCACTGCTTTGTGAAGGGAGTCCCAGGGATGCTGGTCTTCCACTTTACAGGGTTGAAAAAAGGGGATTTATTGAGAGAATGAGGAAATATTTGCTAAATTCTGTCCTGTACCATGAAAGTGCCATTGGATATGAAAAAGTGTGAGATTCCAGGGCAGAAGTCATAACCAATGCCAAGCCAAAAACTGTGAAAATGTGACCCTCTGAAAAGTCAGGTTAGGAATTCTTTCTTAGCAGCAGTTTTCAGACTGATATAAATGTTATCATTTGAACATTCCTTGTTTTGTACCATTGGGATTGCCTTTGAAAAGACATGACATGTTCTCATGTTTTCTTTTCCTTTAAAAACCTTTAGGACTGAATCACAAATGGTATTTTCACGTGAAATCCAGCTCCTCTGCCCGAGAGACCACAGAGATGGGCAGCAGTGTAACATTCCTTCCCAGATCTGACGGAAATGTGTCTGCATCCACAAATTTAAACATCTGGCTCCACTGCAAAGTAGGTCAGAGCTCATCTGTCAAAGAAGGATTTGTCAGAGATACAGGGAATTGCGTTTTCTCCCTCCTGTGTCATTTATACGGCTGCAAAATCAGAGCAGCCTTTCCCTCCATAGGTGCTGGGAGGTGGTGGCTGTGCCCTCAGGGTGTAAATATTCCCCTGCAGCAGAGTTAAAGTGTGACTGATTCCCCTCCTGTGTCTCTCATACGGTTCCCTTTCAGGTGAAGCTCCTCAGACTGGTCTGTGATGCCACACCAGTCTGCACCAGTCTGACCCAGCACACAGCCCTGCTGCCCTAAGCCTTGGCAGGACAACGGGAAGGAGAGAATGTGGGATGAAGTTTGTGTCTTGGCTGGTGCTGTGGCTGGTGCTGAGTGTTTGCTAACGTGCTGCAGGTAAAGCTGTCACCCCATGGTGTAGGTGCCATCAGGTGTGACTGTGGCCAACTCTGTGCTGATTGTCTCTGGGACTCCTCTCTCTTTAACCTGAGCATCATTCCAGCGTGGAAAAAAAAAACAGGCTTTCCAAACCAGTGTATATCTACTGAAGATCACAAAAGAACAGTTTCTTGAAGCAACAGAAAGTCTCTCTGCCAGGCTGCTCTGAGGGCAAAACCCCCAGGTGTGGGTGTCACCTCCTCAGTGTGGTCCCTGGCCCCTGGTCAGCACTGTGACATCAG
>NW_021940750.1:38046133-38063877 GCF_001715985.3 Manacus vitellinus | reverse complement strand
GCTTGCCAAAACCCCCGGTAATTAAAATAATTTCCCTGCAGCCAGCAAAGGACGCCGCGGTTCCCGGCACCAGCAGCGGGAGCTGACTCAGGGGTAGGTGAGTGCCTCGGGCTGAGCCCCCTGGGACGGGGGGGCTGCTGACAGAACACGGCAGGGAAAAAGCTCGGACTCCCCCAGGGGTGACCACGCCGGCTGGCAGCTGCTGCCCTCTGGAAACAGCCGGAAGGGAAGGGATAATCCCCGTCCCCTTCTGGGAAAGCCGGGGCCGTCCCCGCAAGGCACTACCAGGATAAGGGTCAATCCAGCTTTGCATCCCTGGGTTGGAGCTGGTGCTGAGTTGGGGCAGGGTGGGCAGTGGGGTTAGCGCTGATTTGGACCCAGAGCAAAGCCTGAGCCAGCAGTTTGGCCTTAATTTGCTGCAGAGTTACAGAAAATTGGTAGGAATCAGTTCCAGAGCCAGCTTTCCAGGTAGAGTTAGCCAGGTAAAGCTGGAGCAACGGGGTGTGAACGACCCTGGGGAATCTCAGCAAAAAGTTACTGATGGAAGAAGAAATGGGGGAATGTTGAGTGGGGCAGGGAAAGCATCAGCCACGAGATGGAAGGGGCCGATAAGGAGCAATTTTTCTTTCTCTCTATAATTAATAGGAGTCAAAATGAAAGTGTGGATCTGAGCCTGGGTGTAACACCATCCATCTCACCTGTACCACGAACAGGGTGGGCTGCCAGGTCCCCTTCCACCACCATCACTCCTCCTAGAAACTTCATTTGCATTTTTTCCAGGGAGTCTGGCACTGCCTGCATGCTCCTTGTCAGAGCAGAGCCCCACTGTGCCTGCAGGAAGAGACAGTCCTTGCCCCATTGCTTCCCCAGCCTCCTCAAACGTGGCTGGCACGGGGCTCCAGGAATTGCTTCCTGTGGTTTATTTCCATTCAGTGAAACAGCCTGGGAGGAGAAGAGCTGGCTCTGCCCTCAGCCCTACCCTGGCTCGCTCTCTCCTGTGCAGGACAGAGCAGGCTCCATGAAAAGTCCATGGAGCATCTGTAGGCATGTGTGGGATGGGATACTTATGGATGGGAAACGGCCATGGAAGGGGCTGTGCTGGAGGATGGAGTGGTGTGGAGAGAGGGAAGGCTGCTGCCTCTCCCCCCACCAGTGCCAGCCTGTTCTGGAAAACTGTCTTTGAAATATTTTAACAGAAGCAGCAAAAAAACCCCTGTCTTTGAAATATTTTAACATAAGCAGTAAAAAGTGACAGAGGGGACCAGGTGTCCTTGCTGTGTCCAGGAGCAGAGCTGCTGCCGGGTCTGTGGGTGCACAGAGGCACCAGGGCACAGGTAGACACCAGCTCCAGGAGAACAGTGATCCCTGGGAATGGACCTCACCTAAGNCTCAGTATTTCAGCCCCTACTAGTATCTTATGATATCAAATACAAGCATCTGTGTAGGTTTTTTTAATTTGGAAACTATGGGCAATGAACAAGTATCTTGAAATCTGAATATAAATATGAAGATGAAGTATTTTTGAGTGTTTTCCTGTATTGAACTTTGTCTTCCTTTTACTTTGGAATGGTCTGTCTTACAGCATAGAGCTTGAGTTTCAGCCTGTTTGGAGCAAAGAGAGCTGTGTCCATGGAGCTGCCACACAGGGATGCCCTTTTAGGGGCTGAACCCCACAGTGATGGGTTGGAAATCAGATGAGGAACAGGTAAGGCCCAAAAACATAAGAAGGCTTTTGAGAGATGCTCCTGTGTGGCCGTGTCTTTGCAGCCCTCAGCTACTGTGAATTATGGCAATCAATGCCATAATTCCAGGGATAAGGGCAAAGTCATCCCCCTGGTGTGTACATCTGCATATGCACATGTGCCTGTATGCCACAGAGTCAAAAGAGATGGCAGAGAAACCAGGGAATCAGACAAATGAGCCTTTTTTGTCCTGAGAAAGGTCAGGGAAGGATGTCTGCGAGCCCACTGGAGATGTCCTGCACTGCATGTGATTTTCTGGAGTAGGCTGAGCTCTATTTCTGAATGCAAAAGATCCAAATTTCCCCGCATTAAAACATGAGTGAAATTTTTCCCATGGTTTTTCAACACTTGCTTTCATCCCAAGCACCCACCAAACTACAAAATATTCTACAGGCTCTGCCTGTAGAATAAAAAAATCCAGAAAAAAATATGCACATGGAAATCTCAGATTTATTGCCAAGTTTTGATGCAGGAAGGAAGTGACTTAGTGCCTGTGAAGTGAAACATTTACATTTCTTCTGCTGAATCAAATTCAGACTGAAGTGTGACCCTCGGGCACCCCAGCCCCTGGAGACAGACCCACTGTGGCACACCCTGGCCTTGCCAGTCCTTGGATGGGGCTCCCATCCCTGTGCTTGGTCCAAGAGCAGCTGCTGTGTGCAGAGAGCTGGGGCCTGATGTTGGGCCCAACTCATGTGAGGACCTGATGTCCACAGAACCTGGACCCCAGATCTCACGAAGCCCTGCAGGCAGCTGAACTTTGGCCTCAAGCTGACCAAAAATTGACATATTTTGGTTCCTCTCAGCAAAGTTTTCATTTTGATTTCTCCCCCTGCAAAGCTAAAGGATCCTGATGGCTCAGGCTATTGTGTCAGCTGACTTTTCCATCCAAAAATAACACTATTTTTGATGCAAAATCCTCGGCCTGCTCTGTTTTAACTCTCCCCAGAGCCTTGTAACTCTGTGTGTGCAGGGATGCCTGTGTGTCCTCTGGCACGCTTTTGCACATGGAAAGAAAAAACTTTTCCCTACCTGAATGCTCGTTCCTGTTATTGAGCCTCTTTGAAGTCAAGCAATAAAAAGCCCCTGTACCCATGTGCAGAGCTCCAGACCAGCCTTTTAAACGCAAATTTCACTGTAACCATACCAAAAAATGTGGGGGTTTTGGCTGCTGCAGACTATTGCATTGGTCTCATGACTGAGTGGTTCTTCAAATAAATACCTACAGATCAGAGAATGTCCTCATTCCATCCACAAGGTATGAGCATTTCCTTGCTGGGATATCCTTGCCCCCTCCCTCGAAGAGGCTAGAGGGCTGGGCACTTCACCATCAAAAAGGCTGTAGGATGGGAAGAGGAACATGGATGATCATCAAAAGAATAAAAAAAATTAAAATCTGTGCCCTGGCACTCGAATAAATAATTTAACAAGAGAAGCCAGACATTTCTGGCAGCAAACATAGCATGTGCTTGTGTTTATCTGCAATTCACCAGCCACGGTGGGGCTGTGAGGTGTGTAGGGGTACAATAAAACACCCAGAGCCACCGCAGCTCTCTGGTGTGAGATATTGCAGTGCCTTTTTCACACTGCCTCGTTTTTCCTCACAATTAGACCAAAAATGGAGCAGTAGCCAGGAGTGGGGATGGGTGTTTTAACCCTGCTGGCAGCAGGTGAGAGCAAAGCCTTGTTCCCACAAGGAGTGCACAGTCAGCACCCACCTCTCTACCCAAATGCACCCTCCAGTCCAACCTCCAAAATGGGGGGCAGTGATAAACCTCAGTCATGGATGTGTTCTGAGCCTGTAGACCCTGAAACAACGACTCTCCCCACCTGATCTGTGGGGATGTGTCCTACCTGGAGCTCCAAAAAAAGCTTGAGAATCATTTCTGGATGAGTGGCGAGAAGATGCACAGAGACATCCAGGCACAAGATGTACGGGAGAACGATGAGTATGGAAGGAAGAAAGCCAGATTTGGTTGTATTTATCCTAAAATAAGGCAAAAAGAAAACTTTTTAAGTTTTAGTAGGCAGAAGCAGTGACTGGTCAAGCCTGATTTTCAAGATACCCTAAGGCACAAGCACACTGGTAACCAGGTCACATGGAGACATGGATAAAGTAGCTCCCAGGGCTGCTGGAGATCCTCTGTGTGACCTTGGGTACATCATCATGTTTGTGCCTTTGAGTTCCTCAGAGATGGGCTAAATCCTTTTTCCCTCACCTTCTTCACTCTGTTCCAGCTTTTCTGCTGAAGGAGCCACCACATTCGCATGCCAACCACATTCCTGCATGGAACAAGCACAGTGCCCAAGTCTTCTCCTCTCCTGGACCAGCCTGGTTTCTCCAGGTGATGGTCTGGTCCCAGCCCAGCTACGTGAGAGACCCTGCCCAGTCCAAACACAGACTCTGCCCAGCTACAACCAGGAGGCACCTTGGCTTGGGAAAGTATAAAAACAAGCAATGAGAATAAACATCCGGATGAGGGCTGAGGAGGGAAACCAAAACACTGAGGGAAGCCAGGAATAATAAGAACCAAAAACAAATAGAAAAGAGCTAACGGGAGCAACAGATCCAAAAATAAAATGAAAGAACAGCAGCAGGGTGGAGGGGCTGAGATATTTTGGGGTCTGGCAAAGCGTGTAGGACTTGTGGGGCTCAGTTTCACAGTTGTGGGGCTCAGCCCTGGGGCAGAACCAGCCTCTCCTCTCACTGCCTTCTCTCCCAGGTGTGGGGGAGGATGGAGAGTGTAACCTGGGACTCCCAGGAGCTGTTTGGGTGGCAGTGATGACAGCAGCCTGCTGCCCACCCTGCCACACCTCCCTTGGGGGCAAATGCATTTACTATCCAGGACCAGGCTGCAGATACTGTCCCAGGAGCAGGTGCCCCATCTAAAACCCTTCTCAGGTCCCAGCAGAAGTTGCTCATCCCTCCAACCTGCCTCTCTGCTGGCCCATGGGTATCTGTGAGGTAGGGACCACATCTGCTCAACCCAGGACTGGGGGGAAAAGATGTGTGTTTTGTATATCCCAAATCAGTGATGTCCTTCCTGGCAGGAATTGAACCCTGGCTATCCTGGGAACCACTCCAGTATGGCTCTGCAAATCCTGCCAATCCAGAGCCAGTCACTTGCACCAAGACACCATTTATATGCAGAAATTACACCACTGAAAATCAAACCGCTGAAAGACCACCTGTTGGTTCACATTCCCTGAAGCCCTTCAGCCCCTCAGGCCCAGGTCATATGGAATCAGTAGGGGAAAAGAAATAATTTCTTTCTTCTCTTTTTTCCCCAGGGAACTGGCTTGCAGAGGGAAAGCAGTGCAGGAGAGACTCTGCACCTGGCTGGCCCACATGAGCAGGGAGCACGGGGTGCACAAACCCTCAGTGATTTGGAGGTGGATACGGGGCCATTCAGAGGTGGGTTTAAACTTCCCCCTGGGAAGCCACAGCCAGGCAGGGAATGGACTCCATTTTCTCCAAGCTGACCATGGAGCTTCTCTGCATAAGCCCCTTCTTTCCGAGGAGGGTTCAAATCCCTCCAGGACAGAAGCCCTACATGGGACATTCAGACATTGGCTTTTTCTTTAGGGTCCTACACATTTTTCCTGTTGGTCAGGGTGGGGAACTTGCCCCTATCACCTTTCTCTAGCAATGTTCCCCTCACTCTGGCACCAGCACTGGTTCTTCAAGGTGGCATTTCCATGGTGGTACCCAGGAGCTGCAGGGAGTCTGGGAGCACCCTGGAATAAGAGAAAACACTTTGGCCACCTTTTGGCCCCTGACTCAGAGTAGTTGCCCTCTCTCAAGAGCAAGATAAGCAGGGTCACCCCACATTGGGTTGAGGCACTGCTGCCACCACACCAGAACTCCCCTTTCCTGCTCTTGGAAGCCCAAGGGCTGCAAGTCCACGGCCACCTAATCAAAAACAATGGTGAATTTTAAAGACGGGGAAAAATAAAACCATAAAAATAAAAGAAATCGGTCTGGATGGAAAGCCAAGGAGGCCACGTGCCAGGAAATCGAGCCGCCTGCCAGCTTGGCATGGAGTGAATGCTTGGCCTGTTGAGATGAAACGCTGGAGCCGGGCACGCTGAAGAGGCACTTACCGTCTTCGGGGGAAAGGAGAGGCAGAGAAGAGGACAGGGACAAGGATCAGACAGAACCTGGATGACAGATGAACCCCAAACACACCCTTGAGCATGAAGGTGGGTGTGGGGAAACATCAAGGCATGTCCCCACCAGGGACTTGGCTGGTGTTTGTCAGCACAGCCTCATAAATTACAATAGTGCAGCTGCTGTGGACAGGCTCCCACTGAAACCAGAGCTGGAGATGCACAGAGCAAGGGACAGTCTTCACCAAGCACATCGAGGGCTCTGGGCTGCAGAGCAGCTGGAAAGGGCTTCCAGTGAGATGGGGAGCACATGGCAATGGGGCAAGGAGGAGAGGGATGCAACCAAGGGCAGCACATGATGCACCAACCTATGAGTCAGAGGTTCAAAGGATGGCAAAGGCCCCAAGCTGCTTTTCCTGAGCAGGAACAGGACATCCAGATCAGCACTGAGTGCCCAAACGGGGGTGCAAGGCACACCCTGGCAAGGCAGCAGCCCACAGGCTCCTCCCAGGCTGCCCCACACCAGCGGTGGAGGAGTTGGGGAGGACAGGCATGATTTTCCCTGCTTCCCACCTCTGGCAGCATGCGCTGGCAGAGGGCACGGGCTGCTTTCCAGGATCCAGTCTCTCCTTGGCTCCTTTCCCTGGCTCCCCAGGACACGGCACAGCAGACAGTAAACCAGTCCCTCTCCGTGGGCTGGTTTCTTATGACCCAACGCAAGGAGCCTGTGAAAGGAGCAGCCGTGGCCAAGTTTCCCCTTGTTTTTACTTTCCCCGTTTCATTTTGTCTGGGTCCAAGCGGTGGGTTTCGAATCCAGCCTCTCCCTTTTGCGGCTCTCCCCCGCCGGTCCCAGCGGCGCTGCTAAGAAAACCTGGAGTCGGAGGCAGTCGGCACCTCCCTGGCTCCCGAAAGCTGCGCCCGGCAGTGTCCCGGCTGGATCCTGGAATGGGCTGGCAGAGGGCTGGTAGAAATGCGCTGCTACTTTGCTTCTTTGCTCGGGAAAAAAAATAATAACAGAAAACGGATCATTCGAATGTGAGTCAAAGCTTTCAAAGACGGGGTTTTTTTCCTCCCGAAAGTCCCACGGTTCTGTCCGTGCACTTCTGGACGTGTGGCCACACCAAGGCTGCTGAGATTTTCCAACACGTTTCTCCTCAGAACCCCAGCAGGCTCCTCCACTGGCCCCTGTGCATCCCAATCCTCAGCCATACCCTGCTGCAGCTGCACCCTTCACCCCGCAGCCTGCTCAGGATCAGGCCCTTGAACACACACCCCCCCTTCCCAAAAGCAGATTGCCCACGAGAAATTAATGCACTTCATACCCTATCCCAGACAGGTGGGAGATAAAAAGGCAAACACGATCCCTACGCTCTCTCCCAGATTTGCTGTGGCTGCGTCCCCTCACCTCCTCTCCTCTGGGCATTGCCTGCCCAGCTGCACAGCATCCCGGCTCAGGAGCTGGGAGGACAAGTGACGGGTAAACAAAGCTTTTCCATGGAAACGCTTGTTCAACAGAGAATTGCAGATTTTCACTGCGAGTATCTGGTTTCCTCCAAACTTATTTGTTGTTGTTTCTGAAAGCTGCCCAGCCGGTCTGGATCTGGCTTTCATGAGCAATTTTTTTTCCCCTAATGCTTGATTTTCAGCAGCTAGGATCTCCCTGTTCTTTTTTTTTTTTTTTCCCTTTAGGTTTCATTTTTCAACACAAATGGAGGCAATGGCAGCTCTTTTGGGTTTTCCTACAGGCCACACCTCTGCTCTCTGAGAGGTTAATGATAATGATCATAGAATCACAGAAGGGTTTGGACTGGAAGACCTAAAAGGTCATCCAGTTCCAACGCCCCTGACATGGGCAGGGACACCTTCCATTAGATCAGGAAATCCACTAGGCTCAGAGCCCCATCCAGCCTGGCCTTGAACACTTCCAGGGATGGGACATCCACAGCTTCTGTGGGCAACCTTTCCAGTGCCTCACCACCATCAGAGTCAATAATTCCCTCGTAAGATCTAATCTAAATCTCCTCCCTTTTGAGATGGGTGACCCAGGAATGGACATTCAGATTTTTAGGCTGAGAAGAGCTTGAATTGGAGAGATGGGACTGGTCATCTGCTCTGGGCCACATCAGCACATGGACATAGGGGAAATCCAGGCTTTGTGCAGAGCCAGTGAGGAGTGGTGACAATTTGGGGTAACGCTGGCTAGAGCTCCTAAAGGACACCCTTAGGCACAGAAGGAAGCAAGTGACCACGTCTTACCGTTCAGAAGGAGATAGGAGATGTTTCCTGCAGAGTGCTTTAGTCCACCTGGGGTGCTGTGACAGCGTGAAGATGTCCCTGTGTCCAAGGAGCCCCGTGGGCGCATCTCACTCCATCCCTGTGACCCACCTCTTTCTCCCGCTGGCTTTTTTTTGCTTTATTTTTTCAAGCAGTGGGGAGGCAGATACACGGCGTGTCCCTGGCGTGTCCCTCCCTGCCCGGGATGTGCCCAGGGAGCCGACGGGGTCCCCGGCACAGGGTGGCGGTGACAGCAGGTGGCACTGCAGCTCCAGAAACGAGCTGCGGCCACTCCGGGAGCGGCTGCCCCGCACAGACACGGTCCCGCTGCCAGTCCCACTCCCGTTTCTACACTCACACTCCTGCGCTCCAGCTTCTACACCCCCACTTTACACTCCCACTCATAGCCTCACTCCCACACTCCCAATCCCACTCCAAATTCCACACTACCACTCCAATGCTCCCACTTCCACACTCCCACTCTCAGTCCCACGCTCCCAGCTCAGGGCTCAGGCACAGCAGCCCACCTACACTCCAGAACACATCTCCCACCTGGGACCCCACCAACCCTCGTTATTTCATGCACCAACAAGCAGTAGAGTTTGGGATATTTATTCCTAACCCCTGCCAGAGCAGGGTGTCCAAGGGAAATCCTGTGCACAGTGAGGGTTTGGTGCAGGGATAAGACCTGGACCAGGGAAGCCTTGTCCTCGTTCCGACAGCAATGGGACTTGCCACTGGCTTTTTTGGGTGCAGGAGGCTGAACATGCTTGTTGCTTGAGAACAGGGAAAGCAGGAGGAAGGAAGCAGTCCAAGAAATCCAGGTAGCCTTGATGTGCAATCACAAGCCACTGCAAACATGGGGGATTTAGGGAAGAAACCCAAGTTGCTGTAAAATCGCGAATGTGAACACAGAATTTAAAGAAAACACACCATCCTTCCATGAACTGTACTGATTTATGCCCGTAAATTTATACCATCTCTCCAGTTGTGCCTGCTAAGAATAAAACCAGGGATGCACCATAGCCTCTGCTCCCATCCTA
Source organism: Manacus vitellinus (assembly GCF_001715985.3). Taxonomy (NCBI): domain Eukaryota; kingdom Metazoa; phylum Chordata; class Aves; order Passeriformes; family Pipridae; genus Manacus; species Manacus vitellinus. Next base: position 38,054,708 of record NW_021940750.1, on the reverse strand, counting down.
TAACCCCTCTGTGAGCTCAGGCTTTATTTTTAGCCCGGCTTCCTCTGCCTGATCTGATTTCTCCGGAGAGATTTTTTTCTGCTAACAGCCACTCTCCTGCTAGAAACTCCCATTTTCCCTGGCACTGCGGGAGGGGTTGACATTTTCAAGCAACTTTGAAAGATAATTGAGTCAAATTTGGAGAAAAAACTGGCAGTCCAACAGAGAAGAGTGAGTTTAAAAGAGGATCCTGGAGTGAGAGAGAAGTGGGTTGCAGACATGAGAGTAGCTGGTCAGTGGCTCTAGGAAAGGCAGAATTACTGCAGAGGGAAGGAAAATAGGATATTTCCCTTCTTTCTTTCTTTGATTTGGCTGGTGTATCACTGCCAAGCTCTCAGTGACTCGCTCTCAGGCAGTTTGCTGTGAGTGCTCAGTGTTGGTTGCTGGTGTTTGGTCCTGTGATGTTGTTTCTGGCTGGCAGTGGGTTGAGCTCATGTCTTGTAATTAGTGGGTGGGCTTGAGGAGACCACTGTGGCTTCCGATCTCTCAGGGAAAGAGAGAAAATAAGCAGGATTAAGGAATTTTAGAAAATTATAGGCATTTTCATTTCACATAAGCCTTGCCAGGAACACCGAGCCCTGGAGAAGGATGGCCACTGCAGGACGCATTGCCCATGGGCATGACTGAAAGACTTTGTTTGTCATCACAGTCACCCAAAAAACCCTGTGTGTGTGTGTGTGTGTGTGCACATACAGCCCTGCCTGGGCTGGCAGTGGCCCTGGGAACATGGCACTTCTGCAAAATCAGAGGAGTATATTCCATCTGCAAGCACAATTTTATGCAGATTCCACTTTTAGAGCAGGGTTACTGTGACTGGAGGGTTGCAGAGGGATGTTAGAGCAGGAAGAGCACTGGCTCCTGTTCATTTTAAGCCAAGCCTATCTGCTGAGGTGATAATGCTGCGGGTCCAGACCAGCCCACTCCCACCATTGGGAGCTAATCTCCTTCTCACTCACATGGTCTTCCCTGCAGCAGGGAGAGACAGAAAACCAGACACAAATTCCCCAGGAAAATGCCAGTTGTGAAGCTGCAACAACTGAGGAAGAGCTTCAGGAGTCCACATAGCACTTGAAGCTGCTTTTCACTGGGATCTCTCTTTGTCCTTGGTGTAGGGGCCTGGCAGGGGGTTGGGAGCCTGATCCCCAGCCAATCTCATCTACCACCCCAGTGGACATTTCCTCCATACCTATTCACTCAGCAGCATTTAAAATTCATGAACAGCAGGTACTTGGTGCTAAATGCACAAAAAACCCCATAAGTTCTGTTTCAGGTGGACATTTATTGTCCTTCTTCTTCTTCAAGATGCAGGATACAGGCATTCCATTCCCATCTGAGTGAGAGGAGGTTCCACCTCCAGCATTACCAAGCAATCCCTTGCTGCTATTTTTCCCAGATAACACTTTTTTTTCCTGTCAAGATTTGATAGCAAGTTTTGTCTTGAGAGAAGGGCTGATCTGGTGTTCAAAACAGAGGGGATCTGACCAGCCAGGCAATGAGGCAGATGCCTCAAAACACAACTTTTTGAACTACAGTAGACACAAAAAACCCCCAGTATCTACTTTATAACTACAAACACAGATCTAATCCTGCACATCTTGCTCCTGGGAATGGCTTATCAGGAGGGTTGTTCTACACAGTGGCTCTATCAGGTGCATTTATCTCTCTATGTACATGTATATGGAAAGGATATGTTTATGTATTCTGTCTCCCCCTCATTGTAGGCATTAATCACATGCTGCTCCACCCAAAAAACCTTAAAAGTGGCCTATATCTCCTTGGCAATGTCTGCTTCCACCACCATTCATGTGATCCTTGTTTGAGGGTTTATTGCACCACAGCTGCCACCCTTAAAAAAAAAAGCAGTTCTTACTAAAAAACAGTGAGGTTTGGACAAGAGCCCACTGCTTTTTCTATTATTGCTTCAGGCAACCATTGTCATCCCATGGGGACATCTCGCCCTTGGGATGGTGCCCTTTGCTGGCACCCCTGCCATTCTGCACAGATCCAGTGCTGGGGCTGCACCCACCTCCAAAGCAGCCAGCAGCCTCTCTCTCCCCCTCTCCTTATTTCAGCAAAATAACCCCGCGATTATTTTTCCACATGAAAGTGCCCCGGTGTTCAGGTGGACAATCTGACTCCGGCTGAGCTGCCTGGAATCCCTGTGGTTTTGATTTTCAGCAGGGAACAATCTTATCAGCCCAGATTGTACACAGAGATAGGGAGCCCTCGGGTAGGGTTGCATAAGCACAGATTGCCTCAGCTGGGATGGGGAGGGCTCCACTCCTGTATTTATTTGTTTTCCCCACCGAGGGTTTCAGGTTCTCCTGGTGATCATCATTTCAGCTTTCTTTGCCCGCTCATTGTTTGAGCAGCCGAGCCTTCCTCATGGATCACTGGGCAGGAGGTTCAATTTAAATCTGGCCTCAGCCCCCGGCCACTTCCATGTTGCCTTGAGAGGTTTCTTGCAAATAAGGCTTTTTTTCCCCCCCCCCCCCATCTCGCTATGGCTCTTCTCTGTGTGAGGATGGGATGGGGCTCAATTTGGGATGGATGTGATTCCCCCCTCCCTTGGCACACCCGTTTTGGCCTCTTCCCCTCCTGCCAGCTCCTCTTTCAAATCTGGCAACTGCGTGGGCACCTGGTCTCCGATTGCAAAGGCAGGATATACGGTTTCCGTGGAGGCCATCAGCAAATAGCTGTGGCTACGTAACCCTGGCAGAAGAAGGGATGAGGACAGAGAGGCATCCTGAGCAAAGCAAAGCCCCCAAAACGTCATCCAGAGGAGCACGGGGTGGGGGGGGAGGTGCAGACTGGGGCATCTGAGGACAGCACAATGCTGCAGCTGGCACAGACACGGGGGGCCCATCCCATGCCATACAATGCTCTGCTGCCAGGACAGTCCCCTCGTGTGCTGCCCAAGGGCACGGGGTGGCAGGGGTTGAATACACCCATGAGACATCCGTGCTGGTGATCTGGGGTGTCGCTGGGACATGGCATGAGACATCACCATGCAAGTCAGAGTCTGTCTCTTAGAAAACTGTTTAGGTCTGAAGTTAACCCTGCAGCTGCAAGGGAGCCATTGTGTGCACAGTGAGCTCCCCTCTGCTGTGGGAAAACCTTATGTCTCGGTCCTGTGCAGTTTTTCCTCTTGGTTTAGAGGATTTTAAGAAATTCCCCTTGTACTAGTGCCTTTAGATCGTATAACACCACTGTTTTTCCTTCTCTTGGGTAGATTATCAAATTTGACGTATCCATAAACCAGAAGGGACCACTGTGATGATCTGCTCTGCCATGAGCCCAGATCAAGCCTGCTAAACGTCTCCCAGAAAGTCATCACCGTGTAGGGTGTTGATTCTCTTCCATGCTAAAACCTCCCTTTTAGGTTTGAATTTGGCCATGACTGGGTGCAGACCAGAGTGAGGTGGTGGGAAGGGGGGGGTGTGACCAACTGCTGATCATCTTGCTGTCACAGGCTTTGGCCACACCACTGACCCCTACCACCCCAGAACCAAGTTCCCACAGGGTGATGAGAGTCCCACAGGCCACAGACAGAGCCCCAAAGGCCCTTTTGCTGAAGGTCTCCTCCAGCTCAAACCCTGCCTGATGGGGAGATCAGAAGCAGAGCAGACAGGGATCCTGCAGCTCCCCATCCTCATGCCCTGCTTTTCCTTTGCCCTCCTGAGGGCTTTTTGAATCCAGTCCAAGTCACCCTTGGGACCTGGAGGGCTCAGAAGCAGATCCTGCACACAGAAGTAATAGGTGGGTCTGGTACAGCCCCATGTGGCATCAGCCTCTTGGCCAGCTTGTTGCACTCAGTATGTCTGCCCACTTCATTAGGCACTGTGTCTCCTGGGGACAGCACAGCTCCAGCATCCCTACTGCATCCTTTGCCTACACTCTTCCATCCAAAAAATAATCCCACCTCCCTGACAAGTACCTTCCAGGACCTCTGGGGATGTTTTCACAAGGTGCACTTCTGCCAACAGATATTCATAGAATCATGGAATCATAGATTCATAAAATCATAGACTTGCAGAATCACAAAATGGTTTGAGTTGGGAGGGACATTAAAGACCACCTAGTTCCAAGCCCCTGCCATGGGCCAGGACACCTTCTGATAAATCAAGTTGCTCCAAGCCTCATCCAGCCTGGCCTTGAACACTTCCAGAGATGGGGGATTTCTCCTGGTTCGAGCTTTGGCACCTCCCCCTCCCACAGGGTGGCAGTGATGTGTATCACAGCCTGAACTGTCCCAGCAGTATAAAACCAGCATGTGCTTCCCTCACCATGCACCCAAAAGACGCCAAACACCCAGGAGAGGATGAAATATGTCAGGGCATCCCCTCCTCAGCTCCACTGCAAAGGCCACATGGCATAAACCACCAGTGGTCCCATGTGCCCACAGGGTTGGAAGCCACCGTGACAGGGCACAGAAGTGTCCCCAGCAGCTGCTCATTGCTGAGCCTGAACAGCACTCCCAGCTCCTGCTCACTGGGGTCCTGCTCCTGCAGAGAAGGGATGCAGTGGGTGGGCAGAAGGCAGCCACTGCCTGTGGAGACAAGCAACCCCTGGCTGGGTGCTTGGGCAAGTTCTCTGGTTCCTTTGTGCCAGTACCTCTGCCCAGCCCTGGAGGGCTCCCAGAAAGGGAACAGCAGTTTATAAACTGGTGCTCCTTCCCTCTTGCACTCTTTCTTTCTGTGGTTCCCTGCCAGCTCTGGGAGATTAGGCATACAAGATCTTAATTCCCTAAATACATCTCTGATTTGCTCCAGCATGATACTGCCCTTCTGTTGAGTGAAGTGTGCATCAAGGCTATGCCCATTCCCAGCCACAAAATCCCTCCTGTGCCTGCATGGACAGGGCTACAGATCCCTGTGACACCCACCACCCTGCACAGGGCAGTGGGAGCAGTGGAGGGAGGGACAGGCGCCCTTCGGGGCTCAGGAGAAGTGCCCTGATGGTTTGCAGATGTGATTTCATTTTTCAATTGTTTCTAATTTGTTTGGCTTTGGTTTATTTATTTTTTTTTTATTTTTTCAATTCTAGAAAAGAGACAATTTCTTCAGGGAGTGTTAGCCACGAGTCTCATTTGGCATTGTTTTCTAGTCAATTGGTTTTGTCTTGCATTATTAGGAATATTATATTACATAATGATAAGCCACTTATTTTGGGGACTGTAAAGGGAGGCAGCGTGGGCAGCACCAGCCGCCCTCCCCACTTCGTCATCTGCCCTTGATCTGACCTTCAGCAGGTCTGTCATCTCCCTGGGTCTCAGTTTCCCCTCCTGTAAAACAGGGCTGATCCCCGCTCCTGCTATTAGCTTAAGAGTTTTTCCATCCTTAAGTCATAAAAAGAGGAGTTTTTCCCCTTTTTTCCAGCCTGAGGATCTTCCATACCTTTTCTATCATGGCTGAAAGCCATTGGAGTCTGAGCAGGTACAACACTGTACCAAAGCATCTCTGACCTCTGCAGATCTAAGCTGGGGATGAGAAGCTAAGATGGAGATGGGAAGGAGTCGCTCTGCCCACAGAAGCATTTTCCAAAAGCACTGGACATGTGAAAACAGGAAACCGTAATTGAACTAAATCTGCCTCTTTAACCTCATTATTAGGATTGGGATTATATGCTTCGGAGAAAATTCAGCCTCTGTTTAAAATTTGGGGAGCTGGAGCTGAACGCCAGCAACCACAGGGGGGAGAGGGAATGTTCCTGTGCTTGGTGAAAAGTCCAGCTGGAAGGAAAGACAGGGTGGCACAGGATGGGGGTTCAGCCTGGTGCCCTTTCCAGGCAGCATCAGGCTGCTGCTGGGGGTAGCGCTGATAATCTCTGGGGAACCTGGTAATTTGCTCTCTCTGCCTGAAGAGTAAAGCAAATTTTCCTTCATTTCCATATTTAAAACTGTGTCCACATCCAGCTGGGAAAGATGACAGTGTCTCAGGTTACTTTGCACACTTGAGCTGCACTAAAGCTCCCGTAGATCCGGCCTCTGCCACCTCTGCTCTCCCCACACAGCACCTGGTGCCCTCAGAAAACCTGACGGCTTTGGCCACAACAGGAATAGCAAAGTCCGTCCTTGGAGATGAATTGCCACAGCCAGGATGTCCAAGCACCGTGCTCTGCTCCTGCTAATGACATCCACACACCTCGGGCAGGTTACAACACCTGACCCTGAAGGCAGTTTGCACAGACAGCAGCCTCGAGCAGTGTCACTCCCACACTGAGCTCTTCCTCGGGTGCAAAATTACTGACAGCAAAGCACATTGGGCAGGCAGACAGAGAGATATTCCACCTGTGCAGTGCCCATGAGCTGCTCTCCAGAGAATAGTAGGAGTAAGGGAGAAGCTCAGAGGTGAAGTGTTATCTCGGGGCATGTGCTGTTTCCTTTACGGGGTCTGCAGAGTCTGAAGCACTTCAAGAACAGTTAAACAATTGTTAAATAGTACTTTATCTTCAGGCTGGATAACAGTGCAAGCAGCTGATGCCTGCCTAGTAACAGGCAGCTCCATAAACCATCTACCCGGGAGAGAGGGAGTTGGGATGCCTCAGCCCAATCCTGCCTATCCCGCACACCCAACCTCATTCCAGCTACTGACATTCCCAAACCTGTGTGATCAAAATGAGACTCCAATGTCTGGTTATTCAGGCCTAATTTGCAAAGACACAGAGTACAAACAGTGCCACATCTCGGCTCTGGGCTTCTGGAGTTGCAGCTGGGGATGTGAGAGCTTTAGGGAGCCAGTCCTGGAAATGTTGCACTTACATCCATGGGCTGAGCAAGCATCCACTCCTCATGGCGGGCCTCTGTGGAGGATTTGTCAGCACATGGCCCAGGGCTGTGGGGCCAAGAGTGGGACCCTACCTGCCCCTCTGGGAGGCTGGGGGGCCGGCAGGGAAGGGGAGTGGGCAAGGGCTGGCAGTGGGGCAGGGGCAGGGCAGGCGTGTGGTTTGTGCTTGGGACAGCGCTGGCTCAACGTGACATAAGAAATTAACTGAGGAGAGAGAGAGGAGGGGACTGGCTTTCTCCTTGGGAGTTTGTTTTTATACACTGAATTTCCTGCTTGGGGAATCCAAGCACACCCCCACAACCCCCCAGGCTGCCCCCAAGGTGGAAGAAGGCTGGGGAGCAACGGGCTGCCCCTCTGACACCGATGGAGGAAGAAGCGCTCACGGTAGAGGTGACCTTTCTAAATCCCTGCTTTGGACAGACATTTCCAATAAGTGCTGAAGAAAAGCCTGCCAGTTCCAGCTTTCTCAGCCTGCTCTCCATTTTCCTTCCATCCTCTCCAGGCTGAATTTAATCCGAGAAGGTTCCTTTGAGCTTTTGTGTGTTGCTGGGGGAGATGTGGGCGCACAAGGGATCGCGTTACAACTTTCATTTCCTGAAATGTTTGAGGGAACATCCAGGGTTTTATCCACACATCAGGCAAAGTTGAGGGCTCGGATTTCAGGTCTTGTCACTCAGCTGTCACCAAACAAATGAGCTTCTCAGAGCTGGAGACGGAGAGAGCTACCTGCTATTCATGACCCCGAAAGCAGGTGATCACTCATGGGAAAAGCAGGTAGAATTAATCATTCCACTGTTCTCCATTTCCTCCCCTTTTTTGGCTGACCTGGACACAGTGTGAAATCTGTCCTGGGGGGTGAGCGGGAGTGGAGGGGTGCAAATTAACTCCTTCCTGCCGGTGGAAACACAAAGCAGCGCTAGGTGAGAAAGAGCCCCAGGCTGCCTCCCCAGGCTGGCTCTGCTGTGAAAAGCTTGCTGCGAGGTCAAGCCTAATCGAGAAGAGCTCAGCAACCTGCGCCTGGCTCAGCTCCAGGGCCTTCCTGCTCCTACCTTCCTGTCGGCCGGGGAGTTGTTTCCAGGGAGGTGCCCTCAGCACCCTCCATCCCTCATTGCCATCGTCCGCCTGTTGGCAACGTCATCCCTCTCCTTTTTGGGGAAATGGAGGGTCGGGGAGTGGGTAGGGCTCTCCGGCCGGGGGCGGCGGGGCACGGCGTGCGCGGTCCCGCTTCGCTGCCGTCGGGCCTGAGAGAACCCCCGGCCCGGAGGTGTGCGCTGGAAAGGGGGACTCGGTCAAGGGGGGCATCCCCTGCAAGCTTCCCCTCACCCTCCGACAGTCAGCCCTGCCGCTGCCTGTGCTCAGGAAGCGCCTCCGCGCTGTTTGCTTTGAAAATAACCCCTGGTTTTTGAGTCCCTGCTTGGCTTTCCCGCCGCGCAGGGCTGGAGCCTCGGGCAATATTTATCCTTCCTCTTCAATGAGCCCGTGGTTTGGGAAAAAAAAAACGGAGCTGGGGCACAGAGCCCACAGCTGCTCACCCGGAAAACCTCCTTCGTGTCCAGGGGTTTTCCCCCCTTTCTGCCCGAGGGGCTGGGAGCGGCTGCGCTGCTTCGTGACGGATCACGGCGGGGCTGGACGAGTYCCCCGGGAAGAGTGATGAGGGTCCCCGGGGAGGGCGAAGAGGACGAGCCTGGACCAGGGGGCAAGGACCCACCCGTCCCGTCCGGTCCGGGCGAGATTCGCTCCCGGTCGCCCTC
>NW_021940750.1:38043474-38044533 GCF_001715985.3 Manacus vitellinus | reverse complement strand
TGGGGTTAGTTTTTTTATTTTCCTTTTTTTTTTTTCCTCTTTTTTCTTTTCTTTTTTTTTTTTTTTTTGTAATTCCCGTTGGGATCAACTTGTTTGAACTCGAAGGGCTGACGAGGGTTATTGCCGCTCTTTGCGTTTGGCTACGTGGAAAAAAAAATAATAATAATAAAAAAATCGTGGTGATTGTGGGAGAGGCTGGGGGAGGGGGGAACTGGAGCAGGAGCCGATGTGGGGTTGTGTGAAAAGAGCCGAGAGTCCCGTTAAGAATCAGCGGGTGAGCTGTAAAACCGGGTGCTGTCCTCTATGTACAACCCAGAGCCTCTGTCCCCGAGCAGAACCTCCTCTCCTGATCCTCCGGCCGTTCACCGAGGGCCTTTAGGATCCCAGATCCACCAGGCTGGATGTGAGGGGTCCCAGCAGCGAGTCCTGGAGCTGGTGGCCTTGGAGGCTGTGAGGGGTCTGGGATGTGGCTAAACCACTCAGGGAATAGCCGGAGCTCCTGGCGTGGCTGAGGTTCCCCTGCAAGAGCAGGACCGAGTTCTGATCCGGGCTTTGGGGAGGAGAAAACTCTTCCTCGGAGCTGGACATGAGGGGTTTGCTCCCATCCAGAGGCGAGAGTTGGTTCGGTTTGTTGGTGGCCGCGTTGTTGTTTTCCGTGTTCTCCCTGCAGAAAGGTAAGAAAAAAAAAAAATCCCACAACGGGGATGTCAGGGCGGGCAGGAGACAGCGGGGATGGGCATTGTGCTAATGTCCCCCGTAAATCCTTCGTATTTAATTCCAGCGTGGGAGCAGATGCTTCTCCAGCGGGGGGAAAAAAATCCTAATATTTTCATAACGGATCATCCCCATTTCTTTTACCCCTTCTATAAATAAGCGCACACCGCACAGCCCGGTAATTTAGGTGAGGAAGAAAAAAATGGAGGGAGGGATTTTTTTTTGAGAGGAGATTTTTCTTTCTTTTTAATCAAAAATGAAAGTGCGGCCGGGAGACGAGCAGGGTGCGAGATTTTCTCTTGGAGGCTCGATGGGGAGGTTGCTGAAGGCGATGCCCTCCGTGGC
>NW_021940750.1:38039772-38041033 GCF_001715985.3 Manacus vitellinus | reverse complement strand
CTCCCTGCCCGCAGCCTCTGCCCGCGATACGACATGGGAAAGGCCGGTCCCGATATTTTCCTAAATCCAGATTGTTGTTTTTCCCACGTACTTCGCGTCTCGGGGCTGTTTAAATTAAGCCCTTGCCACCCAGTCTGTACAGCGACTGTACTATGTCCGCTGGAGTCAGGGCTCTTCCATATCCCATGACCATGTGTCTGGTAATTTTCCCTTGCCATTTTATTTTAGTACTTATGATGTTGCAGATGAAGTCTTAAAGAGCTGCAATGTCCTCCCAGAAGGAATGTCTGCTTGGAACAGATCCTTATTGACAAGGCAGCTGTGTGGGGACCGGAACGAAGCCTTAAACCCGGCTCTAAAATCAACTAATACCCTAAAGTCTGGAGCAAGTGCGCAGAATTATAAGGCATGGGCTCGCCCGCGGCCGCGTCCTGGAGGAGCAGCGCCCTGCCCAGCCTGGGGGTGGGCTCCTCCATCGCTCCTGTCTATTGTTAATAATTTTTTACTTTATTTTCTTCTCTTTAATAAGGTGCTCACTTCGGGAAGAGCACGGATCTGAGGGTTTGTAACTTCTGGATGAGAAGGAGAAAACGCAACTCGGGGCTGAGAAAGCCCCTGGCCATTTTAACGGGAGCGGCTTTTTCTTGCCCTCGCATTTCTTCTCTTATTTTTTTCTTTCTTTTTTTTTTTTCTTCCCCCCCCTCCCTCCTTTAAAAGGCCGACCAAAACAAGCATCGCTCTTACTGGGAATAAGCAAATTATCCTAATGTGGCCGGCGGAACTGCTGATAGGGAAGGGCGAGGGCTGAGCCGAGGCATCCTCGCGATTCCCGAGCGGGACTTTATTTTTCCTCCTCATCAAAATTCACACAAGGAGGGGACTGACCCGCCGGGGTCTACCTGGGAGTTACTGCAAGCGAGAACCGCTCAGCATCAATGTTCGTTGTGGCCCGGGGTTGGTTTTTTGAAAAATTGGGAACCTTTCATTTTAAATCGCGGAAAGAGGTACATGTATTCCCAGAACACCCCATCCCATTTAACCCTTGAAAACCACCCAGAGAAAAAGCGGTTTCCAGCCGCTCAAAACCAAAAATAAAAATATAAACAAGGCAGATGCAAACGAGCATAAAGCTACCGAACAACACAACGGCGCGGAGCTGCCGCCGGCCGCTCTCGGTCCTTCCTTTCCCGGCAGAGCAGGAGCAGCACGGCAGCATCACCCCGGCAGCATCACCCCGCTCCCCGCTCGGGCAGAGCCCCCC
>NW_021940750.1:38010867-38036422 GCF_001715985.3 Manacus vitellinus | reverse complement strand
GAAAGCGAAAAAAACTGCGGGCGCCTTCTCCGCTCCAGGCGGGGCTGCTGCAGCCCCGTCCCGCCGGGGTCCCGCGGCTGGAATGGGGGTGCAGGGCCACCCACGCCAAGCCCGCGCTGTAACACCCACCCTTGAGCACCCAGACATCTCACGGGCAGCGCCCCAGCGCCCAAAATACCCATGTGTGCTCACCACCGACGTGCACACGCACACCTGTGCCCCTCCCCGGGGTGCTGACACCCCAAAATCCACCCGTGTGCACTCCCCCACCCACGTGTGCGGACACTCCCCCCCCGAATGCACACCCTTCTGTGTGTACAGCTCCTCATGTGGCACGGACATCCCTGCCTGCCCTCACCTGTGGGCAGGCAGCCATGTGAACGCTCCCACAGCCCTGTCCAGGTGTCCACCCACGGGTACACCCCCACACACACGCGTGAACCCCACACCCGTGACACCCACCCAGGAGCACATGGACCATCCCCACGTGTGTTCGGGGCAGGAAGACGGGTGCTCAGGAGTGGAGTGTGGGCGGGTCCCATCTGTCCCTTTTTTAGGTGATGGCTGGGGCAGGGGGGCGCTGGACACCGGGAAAACTGCAAAAAGAACCTAAACCCCCTTATCAAAAAAAGAAAGGAAAAAAAAGGGCGTGGAGGGAAATGCGGTGGTTTTTGTTTGGGTTTTTTTTGTGCAAGACACTGCAACAGGTTTAGTGCAAAATGCTGGAAAAGAAAATAAGTTAAATTTCAGGTCCTTCCTGGCTTAAGGAGGGCAGCTCAAGGACCCCCTCCTTTCACATCATCCTCAAGCCCAAATCCTTCTCCCCACCCAGTCAATGCCCAGTCATGATCCATGCTCAGAGCAAGGTGGCTGGAAGGGTGGCAGCTCGACCAAGGACAGGATTTACATCCAGGGCTCTCTTTGCCTCCCTGCTTTGCATTTGGGTACTGAACAAATATTTCCATTGCTGGGGGACTGTGCCAGTTTCAGCTGGGCCAAGGGAAGAGGCACCATCAACCCCTTGTATGAGCGTGTTTGCCTGTGGTGGATCAGTGGGCACCTGCCCAGGGGGATATGGAGTTGGGGGGCAGCAGGCCCCTGCCTGCAGGGATATGGGGTCAGGGGGACAGTGGGTGTCTGCCTGCAGGGCTACAGGGTTGGGGGGCCCGTCCTGCACCCGCCGCCTCGGTGGGTTTCCGAGTGAGCTGCGAGGAGGGGACCTTTCACCTCTCATTAGTGATGCCATCAGTGGCTTGGCAGAGCAGAGCTGAGGTCATGTTACATATGGCACACAGTCTGTTCAGCGCCGGCAACGCCAGCTTTGAAATTTTAGAGAGGGGAAAGGTCACCTTGCGTAAGCCGAGGTCTGGGGGTCCTCCGCTCTGTCTGCGCCCTGGGTGGGTCTCCATATGCCTCTGTCGTCGCCAGCCTTGCTCTGTCTGGCCCTGAGAGATGCTCAGCTCATCATCTCTTCCACCTCCTGAATTTGCAGGGAATCACTTAACTGATGGGAATACTTTCACACTGCCTTTCCTTTTCCCTTCCGGAAAGTCTCTCCCAGCACTGCTTTTTTTTTTTGTCCTTTCCCTTCCCAGCACAAACCTGTCTTGAACAACTGATTATTTTTTCAAACAACATAGAACGCAGCTTTCCAGAAGAAAATGAGTTGTCTCTGTTTATCAACAGATCTGCCCAGACGGATAAGTTTACCCTTTCTTCAGACCTGGGTGTATAATTTCATAGACCTTCAAAAGTGTTGTGCTTCCATGGTGATTAAAACTTCTCACTCCTGAAACTTGCTGGGGCATTTCAGGTTTCATGCCACTGGATCTCAGAAAAGCACATCTGTACAGCCATATTTCTTTCATCTGAAGAGCCAAAAAAAAAAAAAAAAGCTAACCCAGTATATTTTGTGTTTGGAAAAATATGACACATTGCAATAAATTAATTCCCGGTTTAATTCACTACGTTGAATTTTAGTGGGCTCATGTTGGAGCATCCTCCGGAATGATTCCAGAGGTGATGACTGCAGGGAAGAAGTTACCAGTTTCTCACGTCTGATGGCTGACAGGTAAGTTCATGCCCCTTCTCAGCCCTGCTGCAGAACCTTATTTTGCACTTTATTTTTTAAATACTTGGGGCCTGATCCTTAAGCTCGTCAAGTAACTTGGCCGGGACTCTCTGGCATGCAGCTGTTGCAGGGAGATCTTCAAAAGGACATTTGCTTCTTCACAGGTCATAACTAAAAAGGCTCTAAATGAAATAGATGCTTATCTTGAGAATCCGGGAGAAGCTGGAGCTGAACCAACATGCGGTGTGGATTCGGGATACACCTTTCTGCCTGCTCCAGTGAGGCATCCAAACAGCCACATTAAAGGGAGCTCAGTCTGATTTCCTAATAGGGCTACTCGCATGGATTTTAATTTTTAAACAGAAGTACTCTTCTGCTGCCTGTCAAAGAGGGAGCTTGGGAGCAGAGGTACGAGATGGCTTATTTTCAGAAATGGAAACAGATCTGTTTATGGTTTTTGTCACAAATGATGCTCTCCCAGCACGGGGTTAAACTCTGCCCTCGGTTATTGAATGCAAATCTGTCGATTTAAATGGAGTTCACTGCAAGTGGGAACAGGATTTAGCGGTCATTTTCTGCTGCTGCCTAATCACTGTAGTCTGAAGAAAAGCAACATATGTATAATGGTAGCTGAGACGCAGGAGGGGTGGAAGCTTTCTACCAACAAGAACCACATTAAATAATTAATTCCCAATTGCCTTTCTACATTAGTGCTTTCAGCTAAAAAAGCTGGTCAGCTTTGTAAGGCCCCAGGCAATGAAACATTTGGTGCATTGTCAGTCCAAAAGTGGAGGTAATAGATATCCAGCGTGGCTGGGAAAGTGCTACTCTCCATCCTGCCATTTACATATTCCAGCTGCGCAGCCTCATTCCTCATCCCCTCCTTTGCCTTACTTAAGTTTGACAGGACAGCATCTCCTCTGAGGTGGCTGCTGAGGAAGCCAAAAATGTATTTATTTTATCAAAAAACAGAGGAGCTTATTGTTCGAGCCTAAAAATGGAGTATACAAAGTTGGTCCCTCTTTTATCAGCAGACAAATCTGATGGGTTAACAAAGAAAGGACTGAATTTCCCCCTCCTTTCCCATTTGCCCCTCCTTAACCCATCTGCTGGTCCCCCAAGCTCAGCCTGTCACCTCAGGTCACGATGGGATCTTGTGGGCTCGTACGTCATTCACAAGAAAGATCTTGCCATGAGAAATGAGTTAACAAGCCTTTTGATGTGCAAGTCATCAGAGGCTGCTCTGCTCACCTTCTGAGACAAATATATGTGTGTGTGTGTGGAGAAAGCTGAGGAAGAAAAGGAAGCATTGGAATAAATTGCCCCAGGAGGTGGGAGATTCTCTGTTAAAAACAGGTCTAGACAAACATCTGTCAGAAAATACCGACGTCTATTTGATCTTGTCTTGGATCTGGGGAAAAGACTGAATGGTGTTGTCAAGTCCTTTTCAGCCCTGAGAGAACACAGTTGTACACATATGTATGCTCACGTGTGTGTGTGTAGGTGTATACATATATATATAAACTTTTACATGTGTGTGTGTACAAATGTATATATTTCCACACTTTTGGTGACAGGCTCTTGGCCTCCATGATACTTTGTGGCAGTGAATCTTGCAAGCTAATTACACACAAGTTTGTGTCTCTCAGCCTCATTAAATTTGAGTTTCAGTTCTGTTTAATGTCCTTTGTACCTTGAGTGGATCAGATGACAGCGTCTAATCTACTGACTGTATTTCTCTCCGCTCCCTTTTTTCTCATCTCTTTAAATATCAAGTGAAGTCATTTCAATTCTGGGAGATTTCCAGCAATTCCACTCATGGAAGAGCTCCCAAAGCACATCTGTGAACGTACATGGGGTTACACTTAGCGAGGTAAGGTCACGATAGTAGAAACTTACCTTTATTATTAGTTGTAATAGATGGGTACTTGGAGAAGCTGTTTGGCTGAGCATGAGGACAGAATGAAATATTTGGGGAGATTTTTATGAAAGGCATTCACTTTCCAAAGCATTCCTCTGCTTTAAAGTCATCATGGTCATGGCCACTGCTGGCACACCTATATCTTCTTCCCAAGCATGCGGACCTCAGCGGGACCAAGGAGCTGCAGGATGCAGCTTTGAGGAGTGTTGGCAGCTTACCTGTGTGTGTTCATGGAGGATGGAGAGATACCAAGGGCCAGGACTTTGATCCTTTACACAGGAGCCAATATTAAATACAAATGCTTCTATTAAAATTCATTTGAAAGGGAGTTTTTCCACGGCGACACATGGAGGCTTCTCTAAAGGTGGGGTCCTGTGCAGCTCCTCATTGGAGATGGAGGAGAGGCTGCTCCACGATAGAAAACTTACGCTCCAAGTAGGTGTAAAAGAAGTTTGCAGGGCTGTTGTAGACAAAATTGTACAGCAATTCCTCTCTCACTGCTGCCAGAGCACATTTACAACAGGTGATGGCAGATATTCCCTTGACACCCTGGCGAGTGCTGAGTGGAAGCAGGAGATGCTGCAGTTGAGTTCGAGGAATCAACACCAAACTTTGCAGCAGAAATTGAACCCTGAATTTCTGAAGCCAAATCTAGGATGAGCCAGGCTGAAAAGTTCTCCACGATCCAGGCTTTTAGCCCCACTCCTAGCCTTCATGAGGTCCTGTCCATCTTATCTTTCCCAAAGATCTGCTCTCCCACAGCTAAAGCATGAGAAACCACTTGATGTTCCACCTGAAGCCACCTGCTGCTGCAGAGGACATTAGGGCAGTAGGTTGCACTCTGAGATGACCGTGGAGGGGACACACCATTACTTCTGCCAAGACCACAGTGAGGCAGCAGCCCCCTCCTGGGGACAGGCAGGGGCAGAAAGTCCTGATACTGCCTGAGAACAAGCAGCTGGAGCTCCTGAGTCCATCCTTGGGCAGGGTTTGAAAAGCAGCTGTGAGTTAAGTTCACCTTTCGGACGAACCCTCCTGGCAGATGGTGAACTGAGCTCTCCTGCGTGTTCATTCAAGGACTGTTTGCAACAGGGAGGAGAAGGTGACTTGTGAGCTCCTTGGGTGTACGAAACCAGCAGGGCTCTTCTAGAGTGTGCTGTGTCTCAGCTGATCACGGCATGTGACACAGGTTTTGACATCGGGACAAGGAGCCCAAGGAGCTCTTTGCAAGCCAACCTCCAGCACAGCTTGGTTAGGCTGTGCAGTAAAGGCAGAGGTGAGAGAAGGGAGTGTGACTGTCCCCTATAATCGTGTCCAAGGGGAAAGAGCTATTTAAGGGGAAGGACAAAACGGGCACAGGAAGGATGGGCACAGGCTGGCTGTGAGCACACATGAGCTGGATGCTGGAACAAGGTCTGCAGCCATCAGTACCTGATGCTCTGCAGCAAAGGTGATAGAAATCATGGCAGTTTTACAAAGGAGCTCAGTGAATGTACAAAGGGTTGAGATGGGCTGTTCCCCTGCTCTCATCTCACCCTTAGTATTTTAAGCATCACTTTTCCTGAGGTCTGCCTGCACAGGGTTGGGCAGGCATGACACTGTAGTCAAAATTCCCAGCCAGCAAGCAAGTCCCTGTTTGCCTTTCCCAGGTGGCACATTTGCATGCACTGGAAGTATCAGCCATGTCAGATAGTCTTTTGGGGGTAAGGCAGAGGAGGAAGGGGGAGGGGATCTTCCCCCCATTTTGTTTTCTACATTCCTTTTGCTGGTGAACCATTACCATTGTGGCTGAGGCGGTTTGTCTGAAGCCTCTTGGGTTTGTACTGCAGCCAGTGCTTCTGATTCTGTCTGGCCACATATTGTATTTGGCCAGTAGGCTCTCTCCAAAAATTCCTCTATTTTTTCATGTTTGGGTTTTTTCTTTCTCTGTGGCATTTTAATATCTCACAGCAGGCACCTTTACCAAGAGATTAAAGGTCTATAAACAAATGGCTGCTTCACAGGCAAGCTTTAACAAAGGTAACAAGTAAGAACCTTTTGTAGAAGAGAATTTGGGGAGAATTTCTTGAGTGCGGGTAATGCTTTTAAAACATTTCTTCCATGATGCTGAGGAATTACAAACAATTCCTGAGTTAGTATTCATGTAAACCACCAGGAATTATTCAGATAATAAAAAAATATTAAAACCATTTTAGGGAAAACTAGGTGAGAGGGAAGCTGTATTGACCTTGAAAAGTTTCTACAGTGATGAGATAAAATCCACATGCTTTTGGATGGGGAGTAGATGCAGTTCAGCTATGGGGAAGAAAAGAGAAGAGCCACAAATCCTTTGTGCTAATAATTCTTTTAACCCTCTGGTTGAAAAACCATTGGAAACGTATCCAGGGCTGTCTGTAACTGACTTGCCACTGCAGGTCCAGCCTTTTTATTGAGGTTAGTGAAAGCACTTCAGAGCCTTGCTTGGCCTTGGGAATTGTGAAGAGCTGGATGACGAGAATCACACAGACAACAGACTTGTGCAAGGAGCAGGGATCCCTTGGCAGGGAGATGAGGAGTGGGTTTGTCCTACTGTGGACTTGTGTAAATGGAGTTTTAACTCAAACCCTTCCCTTTCCACGATCTAGAGAAGATCTTTTCCCTTTGTCATCTGAGAGTTCTCATGTTCTCCCGTTCTCTGTTAAAACTTCCCAGCTGGTAAGTCTGGGGAGCTTTTTGCCTGGCAGGGTTTCTTCTCCCACATCCATCCACTCCTGCCTGGCACGTGGTAGGGGATGCACCAGCAGGTGTTGGAAGACTGCAAGGGCACAGGTCGGGAGTGACAACAGCTCAGAGTCCTTCCCAAGGGCTGGTTTTGGCAAATTCCAGCCAGGTCCAAAGTCATGGAGGACTCTTTACACCAAGGGAACAGCATGGTCCTGGCTCAGCATGGAGCTGGTGTGCTGTGGGATGGCCTGAGGCTATGGCCATGATGGAAGGTGCTCAGTTACAAGGACTCTGGGATGGTGGTGAAATGAAGTGCAGGGGACAACAGTGTGGAGATGGATTAGCTAATTAATGCACAGCTTGATTAGGAAGCTGGAGCCAGGAATGCAAGCCCCACACACCTCCTCTGCCATTCCTCGTGCTGACCCCTCTCACCACAACTGCAAAGTAGGGAGCCACTGGAGTCCACTATGGGTAAAGTAAATATTGTGGTTTCAAATAGAGAATGGCTCATTCTATAGCAGAACAGAGGGTGCCTTCTCTTTGAGAAGCACAGAGGGATTATTGCAGCTCACCCAGCTGCCAGCAAGGATGCTCTTTCTGACAGTCACAAGCCCTGGTGCTGGGTGTGCCACCTGAAACCCACAGGTGAGAAGGGGATGTGCTTGGGGCTGGTGTGAACACATCCAGTGTCTCCAGAGACTGTCCGTTGCCTCCTTCCCTCAAGCAGGTCCTTTGCTGGTGTTTGGGCCTCGTTTCAGGCAAGGTGCCCAGGGCAGGATGGAGTCACTGTGGTGCCAGTGGGAGCTCTGTGGGGCATGGAGCAGTGGGAGCAGGGGCAGAAGCCAGCGATGCTGGGGCAAAGGAGGGGCTGTGCCCTTCCCCACTGAAGCTGTGCAATCCTTCGTACAATCTCTTTAGCTTCGATGGCACCATGTTGATTTACAGCACTAATGCTTTGATCCAGAACGTGATGGACCATGGGACACGAATTAAAACATGAGAGATGAGCGTAAAGCTCAAGTTTCCATCTGTGGCCAGCTATTCTGTGAAGACGTGACCACAACCAGGTGTGAAGGTCTTGCAGGAGATGAGGGAAAACCAAGCCAGTCCAAACAGATTTGTTAGAATGTGAATGGGAGCGCAGCAGCGCAAGTGCTATTAATAGGATTTACACAGATTAGTAAACTAATCTGTGCATTTCAGATTGGATTTCACATTATGGAAAAGAAAATTAAGCCACATACCATGCAGACTTTCCAGGCAGTGATTTGAGAGTGTGATCTATTCGCTGGCTGCTCAGGAAAGTTGTGGCAGCTCCATTTGGTGGGTCACTGCGAGCCCAGGAGGTGACAAGGAGTGCCAAGATGTGCTGGTGGATTTGGGAGACAGACAATGAAAGAAGCAGCACTGCAGTCTGTTTAAGGAATGGCTCTTAAAATGCACTACCAGGAGGTAAAGCAGTGTCCAGCCTTGGCTCCATCACCACTGGTGCAGAGCTGTCCTCCTGACTTGACTGAAACGAAAAGGGAGGAGAGGTGTGAAGAAGAAAGGCTCATAAACCAACCGTGTCCTGGGCTGCATCAAAGGCAGAGTGGGCAGCAGGTCCAGGGAGGGGATTCTCCCCCTCTACTCTGCTCTGGAGAAACTCCACCTGGAGTTCTGAGTCCAGCTCTGGAGTGCCCAACATAAGAAGGATGTGAAGCTGCTGGAGCAAGTCCAAAGGAAGCCACAAAGATCTCAGAAAGCTGGAGCACCTCTTCTGTGGGGAAAGGCTGAGAGTCGGGGCTGTTAAGCCTGGAGAAGAGAAGGCTCCATGGAAATCTTAGAGCTCCTTCCAGTACCTAAAGGAGCCACAAGAGAGCTGGAGAAGGACCTTTCCCAAGGGCCTGGAGTGATAGGACAAGGGGAAATGGCTTCAAACTGAAAGAGAGTAGGTTTAGATTAGATATAAGGAAGGAATTCCTTACTGTGAGGGTGGTGAGGTGGAACAGGTTGCCCACAGAAGCTGTGGATGTCCCATCCCTGGAAATGTTCAAGGCCAGGTTGGATGGGGCTCTGAGCAACCTGGTCTAGTGGAAGGTGTCCCTGCTCATGGCAGGGGGATTGGAATGAGATGACCTTTAAAGACCCCTTCCAACTCAAACCAATCTATGATTCTGTGATAAATGACTTTCCCTTCTCTGTATGTGGACTGAAGAGGAGAAGAATTGGCCAAATGTTGCTGAAATGGGAGGGAAAAGGC
The DNA here is from genome assembly GCF_001715985.3 of Manacus vitellinus. Lineage (NCBI taxonomy): Eukaryota > Metazoa > Chordata > Aves > Passeriformes > Pipridae > Manacus > Manacus vitellinus. The sequence goes on along the minus strand of NW_021940750.1, from coordinate 38,027,482 downwards.
CTCCTCAAAGGCGAAAGGCAGAGTGCTCTTGCTGTGCCCTGCTCACACTCCTCCTGGTGTACAGGAGGTGGATGGTGGGCAGGAATAGGGAGGTGGGAGGCATTAGCACAGCTTAGGGAGAGACCAAGCACTCAGGCCAGTTCTGAACACTTGTCTGTGTAAGGGATAAGTTTAAGAGTATCCTAACAATGCATTTTATATATACTATATATATATACATTATATATTATATATCATACATAATTTATGTTATATATGAAAATATACGGTATAATATATTTAAATATATATTTAAATATATATATTTTCTGTTTCATCAGTAGGGTCTAGCCTCAGTATTTTGACTGTGCCATCCCAGATGGGTGAATCAGCCTGGCTGTGCCTCTTGCCATGAAGGAGGGAAGTGCTGTACTGTTGTTGTACTGAGGGGGAGATGAAAATCCAGATGTTTAGGAACTGAACTTTTGGTTCCCAAAGGTTAACATCAGCTAATACTGGGCTAATATTCAAGCTAATATTCAAGCTGTCTCTGAGTAGGGCTTGAAAAATAAAGTATAACCCATCTTTCTCTTTGTGGTCCCTCTTATTTTGCAAAGATACAAGTATTTGGAACATTTCAATGGCCATTATAGTCAGGACTGAAGGAAGAACACCATTACCCTTTAAAATTTCTGTTTTAGGCTGAAGCTTTAGAACTCAGAGTGAGCTGAGCAGTCCAGTGATTTCTCTTCTTGCAGCATCTTGTTATGTTGCAGCAAATAAAAAGTCTCGAAGTTGATTTGGTTGACCTGGGAGAACAAACACTTCCAAGTTTTCCTGGACCAGGGTTGAGGATGGTAGTTAATATCAGGCACATCAGGAAGGTTTCTCTCCCTTTTCTGGCTCCTTTTCCACAGCCCTTGAGGTTTGCCTGGTCTTTGCAATGGGTGATAACTCAGCTGAAAACCATTTGTTACACCCAGGAGCCATTTGCTTGTGATAATTATGGATACATGGATATGCAGTTTGTATGCAGACAAGTATTTAGGTTTGGTGTTGAGCTGTGGCCTTGAGTAACCTGGCATGGGATGGCTTGTGCTGCCAGTCTCGATGGGAGCTGCCAGGCAGGGGATGATCTGAAAATCCTGCCTGTGTCATACACGGATGTGGAATGAATTTGCTTGAGTTCCTGGAAAACAGAACTGCTTGTACAGGTGCTGATTTTAAGAAATGTATTTGTATGTTATTTTCTGGGGCTTGTGTTTAGGTCAGTGAAATGTTTCTTCATCTTGAGTTATACCTAGGTTTTTAAAAAATCAGCTATTGGCTTTACTGATTAGACCACAACAGTCTAGTAAATTAACTCAGAAATCTAATTTTAAGTTTAAGGGAAATTTGGATCCAAAGGCATCTTTGACAAACATTCTCCTGAATTCATAGACCGTTTATTAATTTTATTTCTAAAATGGCACCTTTTTGATACCCTGGTTTATCCTCCTGAAGTGCCTTGTTGCACACAGTGCTATCAGACCCAAAGGCTTGGAAAGCAAGATGCAACACCAGCTTTGAGATAAAATGCTTATATACAGTCAGATAGATAAATGTGATATACCTAGATTTGTATGCATTCTGGTTTGGAGACCTTCAACACCTCCGCAATTATTTGTATTTTTTGAAACAAGGAACTTAAGAATGAAGTTGATCAGGAAGCTGTGGCCGTAACCCCCCTGCCTAATTCCGCTCTCTCACCAGCTACTGAACATTGCAAAGCTCATAAATTGTGAAAGCTGGCAAATCAGAGCATTGCTTCAGTATAAGACCGAGACTTGGGGCCAGGAGATTTCAATCCTGTGTTACCTGGAATATATCATCACTGACAGACTTGTTGGGATTCGGTTTCTACCAGCTATAAAGTGAGATTCTCAAATTATGTCGTGCCAGCCTAGTTGCCTTTGATGACATGATACGCCGTTTGGAAAGGGAAGAGCCATTAGAAGTGACACAACTTGGCATCCGTCAGCCTTTTGATGCTGTTCCATGCCCCGATGAACTGAGGAAATGCGATCTGGGAAAAGTCTCCGTGGGATGGGTGGGAAATTGTTCTGAAACAGTGATTATCTTGTGGTTCCAGGTCAAAATACCATGATCTCTTGATCAAGGGTTTCTACTCAGCATGGTGTTAGTCAGTGTTTTCAGGAACATCTCGGATGCTGGAAGAGGGTGTGCTTATTAAATACAGATAAGCTGGCGATCCTGCACAAGTTTCACAGGGTGGAGACCTGGATCCTGAAACACTGGCTGTGGTGCCTATAATGGAAGTAGAGCTTGCAGGGCAGGAGGCCCTGCTTCCACTGGACTTGGCTCTGGTCAAACCCAAGCGGGAGTGTTGTCTAGTTTTGGGCTTAGATATGGCTCTGCAATTGCCTTCCAGTGTTGTATGTTAATAGCAGAAGCTTACTTTCACAGGGATATTTAATTTATTTTGGTTTCTAAAAAGATCCTCAGATTTGAGAATAGCTAAGAAATGAACAGGAATAGGCTCTACCCTGTACTTTAATCTGAGGGGCTGGTCCTCAGTCCATCAGCAAATGACTAATCCTTGATTGCTGTGAATGTCATTCACCTGAACAAGTCTTGCTTTTGTAACCCAAATTGTAAAAATTCAGAACTTTGCAGGGAGATCTGGAAGGAACAGGAGCACTTCCTACCATGTATACTTGAGCAATACTTGCTGCCATTACTGGTTAACAAAGATAAACCAAGAGCAACTGGTCAAGTTGGGACGGACTTTTCCGAAGGAATGGGATGTAGCTTTCCTGACTTGAGGCTCAGGTTAACTCTGCCTTTGGTTTGCACAAAAACCCTCCCACAGTAGCTATAGGAAGCTATTCCTAGAAGCTGAGGCCAGAAGGGATTCACTGAGACCTGCCATGTGTAGCAGGAGGTGCCAAATGTCCCCCTGGCACCCCTCTCCTGGGCCAGTAAATTGTTGTGGAGCCATGGAGGACTGGCTGGCGTGGTCTGATCTGGGATCAGGCATCCTGCAGCGCTGCTGGCCAGTACAAGGCGGCCCTGCCTGGTATGCACAGCATTCCCCATGCTCTGGGAGCACTTCCAGGCTCTTCCTGATAAAACAATACCTCGAAATAGGCTGCTGTCAGCAGCCTGCTTCCAGGTACTGGTGTTTTTGGAAGTCCTGGGTTCCACCACCCTCATATGACAGAGGTCTGGGGGCTGAGGGGAAGATGGCAAATGAGAGCAGCCCCTAAACACCCCCTTCAGAATTTATCTGTGGGGTCCTGAGAGGTCCTAAACAAAAGGTGCTGCGGGGAAGACACTGTGGGGACTCAGCTGAAGCACCTCAATGCTTGCTGACTGGGAGGATGGACCTGCTGTGGTCTTGCATCCAGCCCTTGTCCTCGTGGGCAGACATGTAAAAGTGTGCCTTACTTTTCTGGCCTGGTCACAAATCTCGGGGACACCAAGCCCTGCAGGTGGTGTAAGAAGTAAAACCACCTCAATATTTTGAAGCTCTGGGGAGAACACCACTACGTTTATAGGGAAGAGGAGGAGAAGGGCTATAGCAGCCTTCAGGAGCTAATTTGACTCCTCACTAAGGGGTGTTATGTGCCTAAATCCCTCCACATGCAGATGATATCATAACCTTAGAGGTTTCAGCTTTTTCTTTTACTGATACTGTTCGAGCCTTCCTCTCCTTCAAGGCCAGCACTAATGGGGCACTCAGCCCCTGCTGCCTCTGCTGCTCTTCTGCCACAGGCTCCAAGCGAGGGGACAACACATTTAGCAGCAGCAGGTCAGGAATCTGCACCTGTCTGGGGGTGTTGACCCTCAGCCCAGTTCCCTCATGGAGTTTTGGGACCTGGCTATATTATATGTTGCCTGCAAGAGGGAGCAGAGGTTGCTCCTCTTACACAAATTCATAGTGAACCTCAGAATTAAGAATTTTCTTTTAGACTTAGTCTGGTCAGTGCTCACTTCTACCTGCATGCATACAGCAAACAGATAATGTTTTTTAACACTGACAATCTTTATATTTTTATGTGCATTGTAAATGTGCTTGGGTTGGTACAGAGTGTTGTGTTCCAGATCTGCCTTCTGATCCTGCCTGCCTTGGTTTGCTTAAGCAGCAGTAAGCAGCAAAATCCCCAGCATTTTCCTAGGACATGGGTAAGCTGTAAATTCTCACTTGTTGATTTATTATTTTAGGAAACTACTGGTTTAGGACATGCACAGCTCAAGCTCTGAACTAACCCTTCCCCACTCTCCTGAGCATTCCTCCCCCCTCGGCTCCTTGGACTTGGTGGGAGATGAGTGGAACGTTTCTCAGATTGCCTTGATGTGGAAGTGGGTGGCTGGGAGTCAGTCCTTCAGGGCCTGTGTGTGTAGGAGCAGTTTCTCTGGAGCCTGAGTGCTTGCAGGCTCAGGGGTGCTGGTCCAGGGCCAGCCTAGTCATTGACAGGGTTATCGGTCGGCACCAGGAGGTGGCTGTAAACACAGCAAATAAATAAAAGAAGTAAACTCAGCTTTGGTGTCAGCAGCAAGTCCTTCTGCTGCTTTCAGGGGACATCCAAGTGGGATTGGGCTCCCATGGAGGCAGCGTGAGCCAGTGGGCAAAGCAACAGGGGGAGTCAGAGACCTGGCTTTGCAACCTGGCTCTGCCACCCACTGCCTGCATCGCCCTGAGCTCATCGCATCACCTCCCCTCACTGCCCTCCTCCCCTCTCCCATTCCAGCCTGGATAGCTTTGATTTCTGTGTACTGTAAGTGCCTCAGGGGAGGGGCTGCGTTTTACAGCTGCAGGCAGTGTAAGGGATACCACCAACACCGAAATCATGGGCTGTCAGCTTGCAGACTGAGAAAGAAAATGATGTGTAACGTTCTGGGAGTCCTTTTGGGTAATGTAAGATCTATCACAAAGCACTTTGGCTCCAACAGTGAAGCTTATTGATCAGCCCCAAGTACTACAGACTGTGTCTTTCTGCCCGAGAAGTAGCAGGATGAAGAATTGAAGTACTTACACAGGAGAATATCGTACATGAGTTATTGAGTAACCATCAGCTCTGCTCCAGGGCTGCTCTGTTCCTCTGGACTGCATGCAACTTCTGAGCATTTTATCTCTTTCCTTCAGCTTTTGGAGGCGTGTGCCAGCTTCTGTAGCACATAAACTAGGTGCTATTTTTATTGAATCTGGCTTTAATGCAGTAGATTTTTCACACGTGTGTTGGTTTTTTATTGTTGGTCTCATTCCTGAACTTTCTGGCACCTCTAAGCGTAAAGTCGGTTATGTGCACATTGTTTGGCAGATGAATTCCCATTTCTGGGAATCATTTTCCTTCTAAAATGTATTTTTATATTAAAAATGTGATCTGTATCTATATACTGGACCAAGACTTCAGCCCAGAGATTTCTGCAGCCAGAGATCACCACAACAGGGGATGCAGCCCTGTGAGGAGACCTCTGCTTTCCAAGCCTTGAGTATTTATATTAAAATCCTGTTTTACTGACCCAACCTCTGCCTCTTGGAGCAGCTATATTTCCTTCTGATCAAGCCAGAAATAGGGGATAATAAGTGCTGTCTTCCAACATTGTCTCCCTTCCCAGCTTGTCTCCCTGCTAGATCAAGAGAAACCACTCATCTCCCTGAGACTTCCCACTATCAGCTCTATCCCAGCTACCGCCTTGGCAGCCCCCCATCCTCCCTCCAGCATCCCCAGGCCCCGTGTGAAAGGCGGGGGCTCCGGGATCCAGCTGCCCACCCTCCCAAAGGTGCTGTCCCCCCTGCACAGACTGCCAGGGAAGAAGGAACCGTGGCTGTGTGTGGTTTTCTCGCCCAGGGTGACCTGGAACACATCTGCAAAGCCCTCCAAAGTAGCAGGAATGCGCTCAGTTAGGACATGATTCATCCTGCATACCGCATGGGTGGCTGCTCAGGGAGAATTCTGACATTTGCATACGCTGAGACTTTCCGCTTCTCTTGCTCTGCAACCCCTGCACTTCGTCTGGTCGAGAGCATGAGGGCTGCACAGCCAGAAAAGCCTTCCCAGAGGGGATTCCCCCCCAGCTGGAGCAAAGCCAGCAGTGGTGGTCCTGGTGGTCCTCCCCCCGGGCTGCATCACGAGGCAGAAACCAGAGAAGCTGCTCCCAGCCAGGTTGAAGGATGGCTTTAGCTCCTCAGCTCCTGCTCCAAGCAAAGCTGGGACAGAGCTGCTGCCCAGGGATCAGTTAGGAACTTGGTATCTGCAGGGCAGGAAAATATTACCACAGACCTACTGCTCAGGCAAAAACCAAAGCATGGCACAGGGAAGTGCTACCAACAGGACTGAGCCAAGCACGCTGCTTCTGGGGAGGAAACAGGAATTGGGCAACAATTGGCTCTCTCTACCTTAGGGCTGCTCCCCCTAGATAACTGGATTTGCTTTGGCAGCTGCAGAGTGAGAGTCAGATCAGCCTCAAGCAGAGAGGGGACATGTTCCTGGGATTGGGAAGTGACTCCCTGTGCCCTGCCACCATCACTGGAGCTGCATGGAGCGAGTGGGACACGGCTGTGATGAATGGGAAAGGTGGAGGAACGGTGAATAACAGTAGGGAAAGGTAATGTCTTAGTGACTAATAACATAATGGGTATTACATTTTCACTGGAGCTAATAAAAAAAAAATAATCTCTCAGACCTCACCTTGCTTCCTGTGGCCTAAACAGAACTTAAGAGGCATGTGCAGGCTGTTAATTGCCTCTAATGAATATAGAGCTTCAGCAAGTGAAACTGTTTCACCTGTACAGATTAGTCTATTTGAACCTACCGTCGTTCATTTTGGCATCAAAATCTTGACTAGGCAATCCTGGTACTTGGAACACAGATCTAAAGTAATATGGTAATGTGTTTAAATCCTTTAATATCAAGGGAACATAACATTTCAAGCTGTTCTCAAAAGGCTGCCAAACCCAAGTCTGACACTATGGGAAACATTTTTTTTAAAGAAAAATTTCAACCATCACAAATTTAGCAAATAGGAATTTACCTACCCCAAAAAAAGGCCCTGACATAGAATGCATGCCAATGTCAGAATGGCAGCCACAAGTAAATACTGACTAGTCCTAACTAGCAGGTGGAAATATATTTTAATAGTATCTAAATACTGACTAGTCCTAACTAGCAGGTGGGAATATATTTTAATAGTATCTAATTAATTATGGTATAAATTTGGTTTGAGACACAGATTTAATAGCTAGGTTCAATATGAGATGTAAGATTTACGGGTTTTAATTTAGTATTTTAGAAGCAAAGTTAGGGTCTGACAAAACCCCCTCAAGTTAACAGAAAGTCTCATTCTAGCTTAAGTAGGGTTTAGATCAAATCTGTGGCAAGCACAGGTGCTCCTAGTTGCCATCACCTTCATGATGAGTCATTAAAAGCCAACTTTCTACTTTAGATCGCTTTTCTAACTCAAAATTCAAAGCCCTCACATGCTATCCACACAGAAATATTTACACAAGATGTGTATAAATATAAAGTTTATTCAGTATAGTGTTTAGAAAAATAAGTTCACATCATCTCAGAATACAAATAAAACACTTAATTGTCCAGGCACAAACCCCTATTACAGTACAACAAACATACATACTTTAGATCTCTTTGGTTGGGTAATTAAGCACAGATATGTCTGATGATACACTCTGGGGCAGCATCACCTAACAGTGCAGTAAAGTCTCCTTGATTATTCCCTCCTCTAACACGTACATTCCGCTTAAGTTTCGTATTTGTTGTAAGGCACAATAAACCCATATCGGAGAAGTAACTGGTTAGTGTTCTGGACAAACAGTACATGCAGCAAAAAGAACAAACATCCTCTGAATGTGAATCCTGAAAGTCAGAAGATTCACTCTCCCCCCCCCCATCCTTGAGTTCAGAAATTTAAGAAGCAAGTTTTAAATTATATGAAACATACAACTAAGGTATAAAATATCCTTCAAGGTAATAACTGCTAGGAGATACAGGAAGACTTCAGGTATCCTTGCTTGTAAAATAACACAATTTTTGTTTCCAGAATTATAAAGTTACTATTCTTTTGATGATTTGACATACTTCTTGACCACAAGCACTAGGCAATTCATGCCCCCCAGAGTCCTGCACACACATTTCATATGAAACTGGAGAGATGCACCCTCTTGTTCATCTGCCTTTGCTAAGGAAAGTGCACAGGCACTGGAAATCTCTGTGTGTGAAAAGCTCCTGTGCACATAGGGCCAAATTCTGCCCTGCTTAATTAAACTGAAAATACTTATTGAGGTGATTTTTCAGGATTTGAAGTCAGAACCTGTCCATTATTATCATCAACATCAGATTGATGGTAATAACAATAAAGACAGTTCCAGCCTTACTTCTGGGTAAAGTTGCTTTCTGAATGTGTCTTCCTGAATCCACAGATAGGGAAAAGCAGTAAATGGGAAGAGGTATATGCTTTGATAGACTGTGACTGTTTGGTTTTACCAAAGTGTCAGCCTTGTGCTCTGGTTCGTGCTGCCACCACCTACGGGGCCAAATTCGTCCCTGACCTAACACCAGTGAAATGAATGGACCATATTCCCAGCTGGCATGAGAGGACATTAATGGAAATGTGCTAGTTTAGCCCAGCTGAGGACCTGGCCATTAGCTGTCCGTGATATTTACATTGCTGAAATGTCCTTGTAGGTAAGACTACAGGAATAATGCTGCAAATAGTCCAGACAGAGCATTCAATTTAACAAGTTTTCCTCAAAACTCTGGGTGGAAAAGAGGCAGCTTTAATCAAAAGCAGTAAAGAACAGAGGGGTTTTTAACATCGTGCTTTGTAAGAATTTGCTTAAACTCTAAGCGTAGTTTTTAAAGCTGAGTCTGGGACCAAAAAAGTAGTAGAATTTGGCAATGTTTCCTGTAAGATTACCAGTGGACTTACAAGTTACAAACATATGTGAGGTTGAAATGATCGTTTATTCTCATCCATAACAGAGAGAGAGGGAGGGAGGAGAAGGAATGTGTATGCCAGGTAGACATACCTTCCATTTAAACAACAAAATGTGATAATAAGGGCTGTCTGTGGGGCTTGGACACTCCACTGCCTTCACATGTGTGGGAGACCAGCATCCATACCCCCTAAACACCACGTTAAATCCTGGGTTTGGGAATCAGTGGAGCAATGCCTTATTTACAGCAGCCAAGGATCCGTCCCTGGACACTTCTCGGGGCTTTGATTATTGTCTATTTAGAGCAGTTACCCTGCTTGCTTGAGGGCCACATAATAAAAACTTAACCTTGATAAGGAGTAAAACTACTTATTTAAATTTCTATTTTAAAAACATTGTACCGTGCAATGAGTCTTTATATTGTGCATATGTACCTGCAGAAAACATGAGGCTATAACTACGTTATCTGGAGGGAATGACACTTATTTTCAATGTGAAAAAGAAAGAGTAAAAGATAATAATAAGTTACTTGATATCTGGAAGACTAGAATAGATTAATCTTACTTTGTCCCAAACCACTGCTTTTATGTACATCCTCCACTCCCACTGAAGAGTGGGAAGTCTCCTATTAGAAGTACCAGACACTCCAAGATACATGCCACTGTAACAACATACACAGTTTTCATGTCAACTGTGCTGCAAAGCCATGGAATTCAGAGCCTCAGTAACACAATGAATGCAAAGGAGGAAAAAAAAAGAGTAACAGGTACTAATGTAACACCACAGTCTTTTCAGTTATAAGACCTGATCTCACCAACAGGTGCTCTGAAATATTCCCTAGCTTGCCTCCAAATATAGTCTGAGCTTCACAAACCAAACATTAATCCTCAGTGAACTCCTTCAGAGCCAAGCACATTCTTCATTAAAATGACAATGATACAGGGTATTTCTAATTTTCCAAATGGCCGAACAATTTCATGCAAAGCATTTACAGCTACTATTACTGTTACTGTCATCACCATCTTGGTTTTATGGGTGAAGACGAGGTGGGAAGCAGATTGCTCATGCTGGGGCCCAGCAAGCAGATAAACAAGCAGAGCAGACAGGAGAACTCCGGCCTATCCGATTCCCTGCTCACGCGGAGCTCCCCTCAACGTCAGGGAAAGTTGTGCCAGGGGAACATACAGCTCCATGTTCTGCTTGTGATAATCTCTGCTCTAAAGCCCTTGCCTCAAGCACCCTGTTTGTTTGGGAGCACATGGGGACAGCCAACTGCTAATGGGCTGCTTCTGTCTGCAGAGAACCAGCGAGTCCGTACAGCTGCAAAGTGCACCCCTTGCACACTTGCTCTTCCCTTTCCCTGCCCTTTTCCCTCCAGCCCTAGGGACTCCTGCTTGCAGCAAGGACTCCAGTGATCACCAACAGGGCTCAGCTTCAAGGTTCCACAGAAAACCCTGGAAAACACGCTGTATTCAATATAGTGCAAAACTGCAGCGAGGGCACCGATGCCACGCGCACGGTGCACGAAGAACCTTCGTTCCTCAAAGGCTTTCCACAGAACCAGTTATAGCCAAGACAAACAGACTGGGATGTGCTACCTCAATCATCCTTCCTTTCCATTTTTTTGTCCTTTACGAGTGACCTTGCTTTGTCCTGAGCCTCATTTGGACCCCACAGAAGCTTATGAAAAGATTTCCCCTTGCCTTCCAAAGGCTTCAGACCAGGCCCCTGATGAGGATAAACACATGCTTTAGTTACTGTATATATTCACATTAGAGTAAAAAATAACAAAACAAGACCGCAAGGATTAACAGCATGTCATTTTTGTACATCTGCATTCTTCTTATTACTTTAAAGCTTAAGGACGTGCTTTCCCATGCTACAAAAAAAACTCCTCTGGAGGAAAGGTAAGATCTGTTCCACCTGCCCAGAGCCCACCTGCTTCTGCTGTCCTTGGGGAGAAAGGTGTGGAGACCCATCCCCAGCCAGGCAGGGACCATGGCTGCTGCCAGGAGCCCTTCAGAGCTGCAGTTCCCACCATCAGCCCTCAGGCTGCTCATCCTGGAAAGATCTATAAATACACACACAAGAACACTCCTGGATGGAGACCTGCTTGCTCAACCAGCAGCCGAATTCCTCCCACACGGGCTATTTGGCCAATGGGCCCGTGTAAACATTGGGTTCCCCTCCCTGGCCTGCCCATCCAACCCTTCCTGCTCATCTGCCCGAGGCTGCAGCCAAGACCTTTCCCTCAGCACAACAGCTGTGCCCATGATCCCTCTCCAGACTCCTCCTGCCCTGGTGAGGAAGGACCCACCTTTGGCTCTCTGCACCGCCAGTAAATGTCACCCACGATGTCCAGAAGACTTAAAATTTCTCTTCTTACTCGTGCAAGTACCCAAGTCAGAGGGTCTACTTGCAGAAGTAAGGCATCAGGATTTGGCCCTGAGGACGGATATTTGCAAATCAGTGTTTTTATGCCTCCTGCCACTGTGCTTTAGTAACAAAGATAAGGCCACTAGGAAGAAAGGCACGTGGAATTCTGTAAAAAATACACAAAAAGGTTCAACTAATTCGCAAATTACTAACAAAACAAACAAAAAGCCCCTGAACACAAAGACAGAGGGGGTAGAGACAGTGACCTCCTGGGTTTGTGAGACTGGGAATTCATTTTCTAGTTTCAGTGTGATTAACATTTTACTTTTACAGTCTATTGCTTGAAAAAAAAACTACAAAAAAGTAAAACCTTGTCAGAAATAACTACGCTTACTTCCTGCTCAAACAATAAAAATAAATTAAACAGCCAGAAAACGTTTTCCTTTTCAATGCATTGTGTCTAAAGTGAAAGGGAACATAAACCATAAATAAAATCCATTGTACTAATTAAAAAAAAAAAAAAAAAGTCTCCTTTATAAGAACTGAAACAATATTTACATTCATACTGGAGAGAAAGCTTCTGAGTTGCATAATTAGAGTTTCAGATGATGCTTTTTCTGGTGCACTGACAAAACGCTCGCCGCAGCATTTAGAAACCTGTACATGATTGACGTGAGATTTTTGGTTTGAACGCAAGTCTGCTGGATAAAAAGCAAACACACCAGTAACAATATTATTCGCGACTTTGTTTCGATTCTTAACCTCAAACAACATCAAAGTAGCCGGAGAGGTATCGTCTAGAGTTCCTTGAAAATTTCTCAATGCCCATGGACTGGAAGTAAACAGCAAAAGTGACTGCATTGTTCCTACGGTTTTGGAGCGAGATTTTTCTATCTGAAGTTAGGAGTGTATACTTACTGTTCAGAGTATGTTGTACTATGGAGAGTCTAGTTAAATTTTCAGGGTAGCATCTGGTAGCCAAACCTGTACCCATTCACTCAGTACTTGCCCTGGCATTTCCCTTCTCCTTTAATCTGCTTAAAAGAGAATACTGCATGCAAACCAAGTGTGGCAACCTAATTCCATTGCTGGAAATTCCTCTGTACATCAATTCAGACCATTCAAATGTTCTTCTGGTTTCTTTAAATGAAAAAAAAAAAAAACCAAACAAACAACAACAACAAAAAAAAAAAACACCAAACACCCCACTCGGTGCTTGTTAGGGCCTCAACAGGAGACTTATCTATTAAAACAGAAAGCAAAGGGGGAAAAAAAAAAGTTACAAGTCTTGCATATCTTCATCTATCTGAACTGTCTGCAGTTTGGCAAGTTCTTTTTTGTCCGTTTCCAGTTCTTCACAAACTGTGTCAACCATGTTACTCATAACATACTTGGATTTGGAATCCAGCATCATTAAATTGCCAGTTGACTTGCTCTCAGAATTAGGTAAGAAATTCTCTTTGACGTCAGGTACGGCTTGCAGGACTAACCTGTGCTCCCTGCCAAAATCCTGGTGTACTTGTGCAGAGGGGTGGCTGACACGGTCTCCGCTCGTAGAAACTATTTCTCCAAGCACGGGCTGTGCAGTGGAAATGGACAACAGATCTTGACTGGTAATGAGGGAACAGTTCTGAAGGGTTGCATAGTTAGTGTTGCTGATAGATATCACTGTAGAGGTACTGGTCACGGGTGATGACATGGACTGGCCCTCCGAGATACCAGAGTTCAGTTCTGCAGCATTTAAAAGAGTTGGTGGCGTGAGGGAAAAATTATGGGAGGGCGTTACATTCACTAACGAGGAGGCCAGGGACTGGAGTCCTCCGCTGGATATATTTTCAGAAGACATGTTTACATTTAATTGTGTGTTCTGACTGACTGGCATCAACTGAGAAAACACCAGGCTTCTTTCCAGTCCTTCTTGCTTGACAGAGCCTACTGCCTGGCCTGAATTGGGAACTGTATAAACCACTGCACTCGGAGCGAGGGGGCTGAAGAAAACCTTTCCTTGCTGCACTGTTGAAGAGTCAGTTGTGAAAGTTCCTCCATCAGATGTGCTGGGATTTACTGAAACATTACCTAGGGAAAGGGAAGCAAAAGAAAGGAAAACAGAGATTACAGCTGGCAGAGAGTTGTGCAGGCATTTCTGTAAGAAGTTCTGCTCTTTTTTATGTTTGCAGTACACATGTATGCTAATATCTCACACAACACTGAACAGCAATTTTTTTAACAGGTGAAAAAGAGGTTGGTATAAAGAAATAAAAGCTGTTAACAAAAACAGCTTCTAGAAAGAAAAACAAAAAAAAAAGGGTTCTGGTATATGAGGTATCTTTCAGACTCTTGTTAGGGGCAAACAGTCTCCAGCCATGTGACTAAAATGAACGTGCTTTGGCCTTCACTAGTTGCCACCACTCCATTTCTAAGAATAGAAGCATGAAAAGCTATTAAAGATAGTTCAGTGACAGACTACAGCTTGTGTGTGGGAACTGGAGGCACGTCACATGAAATCCACTCCTGCTGGGCAGAACCTGCCCAGAGTCAGCCTGCCCAGAAAACACGAAAAACCGGTAATTTCTATCAGTTTAATGGGGTAGTCTGTCAAGCAGTCGGATCTATTGCCTTTCACCTTGCTTTATCACATATTTCTAAAATCCTAACCCTGCCACATCCACTGTGTAGAGTCACCTAGCACTGCCTCCCCTTGCTGAAAGCCACAGCACTGCTCGCGTGATGCTGCAGTGAGCCAAAGCAAGGAGAGGCGGCCAGAGATGACCTGAAGTTGTTTTTACTGGACATAGCATGTAAGTTGTCATTATGATACCTCCTAAAATAAGAAATACTGGCTCTCGGGACTGGGTCCCACTCCAAACACCTCTCTTTCTCAAAAGCAGTTTAATTATAGAAGGCTACAGTTGGATGCACCTGAAGTTTTCAGAAGTGCAGCAAAGATGAATTTCTCACATGGGGAATATTTTATCTCCCTGTCAATTCCCGTTTATCAATGATGATTTTTTGGAAGGTGTTATGCATATGTGTAAACCAGAGAATAAAGTGAGGCAATTTGAAGTTACCTATCTGTATTATTTACTGTGGCTTACTTAAAATAGCCTGCAGCATGCTTCACTTGGAATAGGCAGCCAGCTATCCATCCATCTCATGTTATAAAAAACCAAAACTTTTCTCTGCGCCAGACATATGGTGGACCACTCTCCAGTGGGAATCAGCATTTTTAACAATGCTGATTGTTAAAGTCCTCATGAATCTGAGGACTTTCAAGCACAATACTCCCACACTACTTAGGGGACAGAACTTTCTTTCTCACCGTTGCTGGCTGTCAGTTTATGCCTTGGAGCATGTGGATTAAGTGGCTTTTGTAATTACAGGTGGCATTCAGACTAAATGTCTTCTCTCTTTAATCTTGGTTAAACCATGTACCAACAACTTCTAGTGCCTGTGAGTGCCACATTTTAGGAGCTTATAATTGTGCACCCATTTAAAATGTGTTTGTGCACCCATTTAAAATGTGTTCTTCTCCGTGCTCCAGCAAGAATAATTCACTCCCTATACACATTTAATTCAAAGAAGCATATGAGCACAATTAGATTTTCCGTATAGGATTCACAGCTCCCGAAACTAAAGAGATTCATTCCAATTTAATCATTTTCATAACCAAACATACAGTGTCTAGTAAGTAACAAAGGTGTTCAGCTGTGCATTTTAACTGACCTGCTTCAAAACAAGGATACAGAACTAGGTTTGTGCTCCCTGGGATTCTTCCTGGCTGGCTGCAATGTTCAGTCTATGGTATGTTAAGACAAACTCTAAAGCAAACTCGGGGAGGAGCCTGCACACTTGGCACGTGAACCTGTGATGACATATTTCCCTTGGACTGAGGGTAGCTTTATCCAAATACCCTCACATTTTACATCTACGAGCTATTGCTTACTTCAATTGCTTCCCTCAAGTTTAATCTTTCTTAATTACGGAACAGAAAATGCACAAGTGTAACTGCTTGGTCTTGTTGTGTCTACAGTAATTTAATATGTATTTTTATGACATGCTTTGGTTAAAAAAACAAAAAAACAAAACAACCACCACAAGAGCACCAGTGGTAACAATTTCCAGCTGCCGCAATTTTCATTTTTATGAACCTTCTCATTGGAAAAATTCAGAGGCAAATGGGGAATATTTTGACTACTGAAATGTGCAAAATTTACAGATATTTGTGAAGATTGGTATCACAGACTTCTGTGAACAGCATGAGATGAAAGCGGCGTAAATTACCAGACCTCCTTCCCTGGTCTTAGCAGAGCTCAGCCTCATCTAACAGTCTGCCCACGAGCATAACCCACTATAAAGGGAAGCAAAAGGTATTATTTGATGTTATTTGATGTTCTGTGTGTGGCCATGGCAGAGATACAACCCAGGTACCTCGGAGAAAAAGGACCACAGCTTCTCTAAATGCCAAGTGTGCCTCATTCCAACTTTTTCCTCATACCTCTTACTGCAAGAGACAAAACTTTTACCTTGTGAAGCTGCCACAGAAACAGGAGGCAGCTGCAGAGAAGAAAAACCAATGCTTCCGTTCAGCAGCTGGCCATTTGTTCCTGAATTGGGGATCTGGACAATGCCATACTGGTTTATTTGGACAGGAGCAGTAAAAGTAACTACAGAGCCTCCATCTTGGGAAGCAGCAGTTTCTACGCCTTCCCTTTTCACCTCTGAGCTCGGTATCAATCCTGGGAAAGAGACTGGGATGTTGCTAGGGCTGAATGTGGCTGCTGTGGCGTTGGGGACAGAAGCCTGAAGGAGTTTGAAGTCTTTAACATCTTCTGATGACGGTGATATTATGTCAGTAATGGACACCCCGTTGCTCACAATGCTTGACGCAGTTTTGGGCGAATTTAAAGTAACTGTCTGCGAAGTGCCCACGCTGAGTCCATTGAGTATGACACCGTTGGGTCCCTGAAGAAAAGAGCTACCATTGAGGAAGACAGGAGAGGTACTGGCAGGCACGAGGTTTCCATTCAGCAAGACACCAGACGAGCTCAAGGCTATTTTAGTGTTTCCAAGCTGCTGCATGTAGACGGGCTCCATGTGGCCGGGAAGGCTGAGGCTGGTAACGCCATCGGATGAGCTGGAGAGTGGATGGGGAGATAAATCCTCCTGTCCCTTACTGGATTCATCTTCTGTGCTAGGGTTGCCATCTGACTCGCTACGGGAAAAGATGGAGACATGACATTGCATTACCACGGCGTGCCAGGATCTCTGCACCAAGGCTTTAACACAGTTTGCGAGAGTTTC
>NW_021940750.1:37878809-38007047 GCF_001715985.3 Manacus vitellinus | reverse complement strand
CCACCGGTTCCTCCCCCGGCCTCCGTGTCAGGCCGGGCTGGGTCCGGTGCGGGTCTTTCCTCTGTGCAGCGAAATTCCTGGGGGGAAGCGGGCAGGAGCCCACGAGACCCGGCGTGTGGCTGGGACAGGCTCCTGTCCCTCGGGGCTGCGGGGCTTCGGGGTGCGAGGCCGGTAACGCAGGGGAAAATAAATTTCTCATCGACTTAAACATTTCTTATTTGTATTTAACGCTGTGCTCGAATAGTTGAGAAACGTAAGAATCGTAAAAAAGGTGTTTTGTTGTATCCTTTTAATGTGTTAATTCTCCTGAATGAAGACTGCTTTGCTGAAGTTTTGAAAGCCCTCCAGTGAACCAGTGCAGATGGTCGTGTTCACTCATTTTTATTTTTTTTCCCCCCAAGAAGAATTATGCCTTTTTTTTTCCCTTTTCCCCCAAAACTCAACCCTTAGATAATTCCCAGCACTGGCTCTACCTGATTTAAGTTGCAGATAGTCTGAACTCATTCACTTTCAGACCTGGAGATCATCCTTAATGTGAAAGCTTAAATGACTGTACTCTACATTCTTTCTGGATGCTACAATAGCAACCCTTTCTCGGTTTTTTTTAATTAATTTTGTTTGGAGTTTTTGTGTCTTTTCATCTTTCCTGTGATGTATTTTTATATTTTTTTAAGCTACATGTGAATAACATTCAAAAGACCCAACCTGAAAGCTTTTACTTGACTTGATACTGTTTTGGAAGTGAACTTGATACTGTGAATGAAGGAACTGAATTGAAAGAAAGGATTTATCTTACTGTCTTAGGAAAAAGTAGAAAAAGTGTTACCTTCCATTCTGTTCCCTGATCCTGTTCCCTGTGGCCACACAAGCACTTGTGTTACCATGAAGGTGTGGATCTCCTGGTGGTGGTGGTGCAGGAGAGGTGGCATCAGGAGTGTCCCTTTGGTGATGGGTGCTCTCTGTGTCCAAGTGCAGCATTAGCTGAAGCTCAACAGCCAAATTTAGGCAAAAAGAGCAGATTTAAAATGATCCCTCAATCTGGTGTTCAGTGAAGATCACGGGACTTGTGGTCTTCATGATCTTCTGCTTTCAGGCTCATCCAGAACCTCTTCCAGCAGAGGACAGCACGTCTCAGTTTCCTTTCCTGCTTTGGTTCCCTGTGTTTTGTTGTTGTTTTTTTTTTTTTTTTTTTTGTAGCTGAGCTTTACTTGAGAAAATGGTGTTTTGTGCTTTGGTGGGTGCAGCTGCTGACACCGTGTTTGGCATTGATGTCCTTGCCTTGCTTCTTGTTTCTGCATGAGTTCTGCCTCTGCTTCCCCCACCTCTTGTTGTTTGCACCTCTGTTACAGAGTAGAATCTTTGGTTTTGTTGTAATTAAGGACTCTCCGTCTTGATCTGGTTCAAGTGTGTCATTTTCCCTCTGCATTTTCCTTCCAGTAGCTCCTTTAAGGTTGTGGTTTTATTACTGTTTCCATACAACATTACAAAGCCTTCATGCTGGTAGTTGTTTCTTAGCAATGGTTAATAAATTCTCACAATAACTAATCCAGAACCTGGAAGCTCAGATGATCCACCTATGAATGAAGGAAGGGGGAAAAAAGGGAGGTAACTGACATTCGTTCTCCCATAAATTCACTGTGTTTCAGGCACAAGGAAGGAATGTTTAACTAGTTCTCAAAGCAAATGAGCTAAAGTAAGTTTCTGGTGGAGATTTTTCCTTAGGCAATCCATTCTGATAGTTTGCTATTCTTACCATTGAAAATACTTCTAATTTCCAGTCTACATTTACTTGCTATAACTTAAACATTTAAGAGTTCTAACATGAAGTATACCTTGTGAGCTCTTGATTACACCTCTTCTGTAGGAATGCATTGCATGTTTTGGGGGCTTTCTCTTTGGTGTTTTCCACTCTGAAGAAATCCCATTCCTTCAGTCTCCTCTCTAGAGTGATTTTTTTTAGAAATTATTTTTTAATACATCTGTGGGCTGTTCTCACTGTTTTTCTTGAGACCTTTTCCACTTGGTTTGCATTTTGCTGGAGCTGGACCCGCTGTTCCCTCTGAGTCCTTAGTGCATCAGCCAGAGTTAAAATTATTTAATGTGCTTTTCACACGATTCACATGATTTCACATGCATTTCGTACAGGCAGGATGATGAGTCTTTGTTTTTTTGCAGTGACATGTTTGATTTATTATCAGGATAAGCCCAGATTCTTTAGCCCTTTGCCACCCAGCATATCCATGGGCAGAACAGAATTTAACTTTGCCTTCCATGTTGTGTTCTGCAACTTATTATGTCTTTGCTCTGTTAAACAACATGTTACTTCAGGTGGCTTTTGCACTTGGTTCAAGTGACTTTAGATTCTGAGTCCCTCCATCCAGGCTTTTGAAACTGTCCCAGATTTTCCTCTGTTACTGCCCCGATATTTTCCAATGTGTAGTTTGTGGACAAAATGTTGTCAGGGAGATCTTTCTTGTAAAAGAAAGAAATCAAACTAAGGCAGAGCAAAATATGGAGTTGCCTGCAGTGAGTTCCTTGCTGAATAACCCTCTTCCACTGGTTACTTTCTGTAACAGTGGAGAATGAGAAAAGATTAGAGTCATGTGAATGGGCTTGCTATCAATTTTCTCTCTGACTGAAATAATGATAGCTTATCTCTGGGTGTGGGGTTCTAATCATCTCCCAGTACTCCAGTGTGTTCTGTGTTTGTTTCAGTTGTATGGCTGTCAGTTTAAGAGTGTCAAAAATCCTGTTAAACCAAAACTATTTTGCCTGTAATTGCTGTTTTGCTACCTACTTTGTTACCGTGTCATTGGATAGAATTATATTCCTTTGATGTGATTTTTTCCTAAGAAATTGTGCGTTGAATCTTATCTGTTTCATTATCTGAAAGAGGTAATTTGTCTGATTATTTCAACATCTTCCCAGGGACTGGTGGTGAGCCTGACTCTGGTTTGTGTTTCCCTGTGTGTTTGGTTTCCTGCTCTTTAGAGGCAGGTGCTTTTGTCCTTCTCTAGGTTGTTGGCACTTAATGCAGAGAGCAGAGATGATCTGCCTTTGTCCGTTTTCAAAGGGTAAATATTGCACCTACCAGAACTGAAAACCTTGAAGTACTCTTAATATAACCCCTGGAAATAGCCCACAGGTTTATGGACTACACATCCCTGGGTTTATGGAGGCTCATTAAGTTGCCTGCAATTGCATATTGCCTTTACTGTGCTTTCTGTTTGAAGTCTCCCGATAAATCTGCATGGAAAATTCAGAGTCTCGGCTTTGCTGGCTCGGGAGGTTTGGAGCAGTTGCTGTAATGCATTTCCCAGTTCTGGCTCGTGCTTTTGCTCCTTCTGCTGTGATATGAGTTACATTAGCCAGCTAATCCGTCTTACTGAGTGGAGATTGATGCAGAAAATGCCCCAAGTGCTTTGGCATCATCTGTTAGAGATTTTCCTTCCCGCTGAATACCGGGTTAATGTGCTCCTGCTTCAACTGCTCTTTCTTTCGCTGCAGGCATTCTGAAGGAATATTTTCGTGTTGCCTCCTGGTAGTTTCTTTCCTAAAGCTTTAACCTTTCCTATTCTGTTAACTGTGCTGTTCACTTAATGAGGTGACCTTCAGTGATTTGCTTTGCCCTTGTGCAAAATACCTTGAATTTCAAATTATTGAAGAGCCTGTATTTAGCTGAGATGATTTGTCAGTAAACTTCATATTTTTTTCTCCTGGGTTACTGATAGCTTGTGGTTTTAGCATTTTACCATGAGTTTATTTTCTTTATTTTGTGGCTCCCCATTTTCCCTTTTCAAGAATTGTGAGAGTTGCCTTCTTATGCCTTCTGTTAGCCGGGTTGTTTCCACTTTCATGTTCTTAGTCAGTTCCTCCCCTTTGATAGAATGAAACTAGAAGAGCTCTTGTTTTTATCATGGCTTATTTTTTTCCTCCTCTTTTTTTCTTTTCTTCTTACCTCCTATATAAAAAAAAAAAATCTCAAAGTATCTGAGAACTCATTGGGCAACGTGTGTCCTGTTTTTTCCTTCTTTTTTTGACAGATGCCTGCAGTGAAGGTTCCTCTTGCTATGAAGTCCTGTGCTTTGGAGGTTTGGCTGTTCATTCTTCTCCTCTTCCCCACTTCATTAATTTAAGTCTCTCTCATCTGAGGCAGAGAGAGACCCTGTTGGCCTCCCACCTCTCTTTTACTCCGACTTTGGCTCTGCCAGTGTGTTCCTTCTGGATTTCAGCAGTACCATATGCAGGGAGCATTTCTCCTCCCTCGTCCTTCACGTACCTTCCCGTGTCAGTGGGCTTGACCCTACCTTAGAAGAACTCACAGTGGCTTTCTCCTAATGCCACATGTTTGCCATGTTCAGTTCCCCCGTGGTCAGTGGGGCTCTGGAATGTGTCTGCTTGTGGCAGAGCAGGATCACTGTGCTGATAAGCACAGCAGAGCTGTGGTGCAGATAAGGGATAGGCAGGTGGCTGCAAGAGGATGAAATGGGACATTTGGCCTCCGGCTGTAAACAACCTTCAAGTTGGAATTCCATTGGAGTTTATTCCAATGGAACGATGCCAAGGCTTACAATTATGGGAATGGGTTTTTTGGGGGGGTTATTTCTTAGCAGTTTGTTTTCCTTGGTTGTTGCTTCTTGACCAGTATCGCCAAAAGTGTAATACCATGTGTTTTTGGCATCAGAGTAATGTTAAATAAGCCTTTTTCCACTATAAATCTTCCCTGTCACTGGGAGGGAGGATGATAAATTAGCAGTTAAAAGTTGTTTTAGGATGGGACTTAGTAGGGAAATGCTTAGTTGAAGAATAATGAATGTCTTTTTAAGTTTATTTTCTTAAGTATAACAGAGGTTCAAGGCATGAGACACTTGGCTTTAAAGATGCTTTTGTGCAGGGGAAAGTGTGTCAAATTATGGAGCAATACTTGATTCGAGTTCTACAATGCATTGGTTTCTAAGGTGCACTGATGGCTTTGCCTTTTAGAAGTTCACTCAAGAATTATATTCCAAATCCTTTGTGCATGCCTGACAATTTTTGATTGTTCAGACGATTTCTAATGTCTTTTCTGAGCATGCAGATGCTGGGTGCGTGCTTGCCAACGGAGCTGTGATCCACCTGGCTTCACTTGAGACCATGAATTATCTTTTACTCTGCCCGCTTGGATTTCATGGCCTGTGTTGAGTTTTAGGAGGGAGGTTAAGTGTATCCCACTGATTTACTTTCATGGAGAGGAAAGGAAATGCATCCATCAAAACCTGCATTACAAGAATGTTAAGGTTGCTGCTGCAAACAGGAGAGGGTAAAGAGATTTATTCTTGGCTGTAAACTTGGACCATATGGTCTCCAACAATGACACACAAAAATCTTAGATAAAAAAGGTGGTTAATTTGGGGTGCTGGGTCACCATTGTTATCCCACTGCCTGCTACAGGGAGGAGGGAAACTGGTGTGTGAAGCACTTTCTTAAGAGACAGTCCTGTTGCTCCAACTACCCGTGACCCACCCTGGCTTGCAAAGGGAGGACATGTGGATGTCCGCAGAGCAGCAAAAATAAAGGAACACTTTTCCTTCCCCAGTGTCATGCCAGCTGTTGTGCTGTCTCAGCAAAGTGTCTTTTCTTGACATCTCTGGGAGATGGGCACAGGGACCAGAGCAGCCTCTGCAGAAAACTGAGAGGCTTGATTTCAGCTGCTGCTTGTGGTGTTTTGGGATTTGTTCATGTGCTGCCACAGTCTTAGATGGTAGTTAATGAACTTGCTCTACTATCAGTTTCTCTGCTCTCTTTCTTGTTCACAAGAACCGTGTGGAAAGGTGTCTGGGCTCCTTATTAAAATGTCATTTTTTCCCTCCTGTTCCCAGAGGGAGATGTATTTATTTCTCATTTAATTTGTTAATAAAGCTTCAAAACTGAGACAGCGTAAAAACGCTCGCTGTCTCTAGGCCCAGCTTTGTGTTGCTCAGGGGAGACATCAATTCACCAAGTTGTGTTGTGGGGATTTCATAATCTGCCCTGCACCCTGTTATGACTGTTCCAGGGATTCATTAGGGGGTAAGTGCATCCTTGGAGAACTCTAATTGCGGTGCCAAGGGCTGCTGAAACCAAGAAACAGAGTTTTCATTATTTGCGTATTTATTTTAATGTTAGGAGCTTTTTGGAGTTCTGTGGCTGTCAAATTCCCCGGGAGTTGGAAGTAGGAACATCCCTGATGAATTCAGGGGAGTGGGGTCTCATACCAGTGCGTGGGGCTGGAGTCATCTGAAAAGAAGTTTGGAATCTTCTCGTTTAAACTCCTTCCAAGTGAAAGGATGACTTGGCTTCCTGCTGCATTCTTCTCTGCAGTGTGGTTCAAGAAAATGCCTTTCTGCTAGGATGGGGGGGAAGCCCTGGAGATTTTGGAAAAATAACATAAAACTGTATTTCAGCCAAGTGAGTTTAAGTGAAGAAGTCCAACTGGAGGTAGGCACTGAGGATCTGTCAGAGCTGTAACTTTTAACTTAAGCACGTGGGAATCAGGGGGGCTTAAATACGTATTTGAATTTTATTTGGCAAGCTTTTTTTCCTTAAGAAAATACCTTGAATGCAAGATATGCAAGGACAATGATTCGGGGCTGTCATTTGTAATGTAAAGGTTGGCTGTTATGTATATGATTTTTAGGCCAAAAAAAGTGGTGTGTGGGCTTTGGAGTGCAAACAGTAGGGTGTGCTGGTTCAACCGTGGAAATGTGGATTCAGGACTTGTGAATGGGCAGCAGGCACAAGGAAAACAGCCACCAGACTCTGGTACTTAGTGGACCCTTGCAGGAGCTGATCTGGTTTGCTGACCTGGCAGAAGATGAGAAGCTGTTTGGTCAGTTGATGTGGTGATGTTTATACAGGACTAGTGAGTTGTAGTGGCTTGTGAATGGTTAGTCAGACATCAGAGGTGGTGCAAGGTCATTTGTAGGAATGTGCATCCACAGGAAAGGTGGGAGTAGGGTAGAACGAAGGACCTTCCTATGGCACAGTGTTAATTTAGCCTTTGTGCAGCTTAAAAAGCTGGCTTATCTGGGAGAGCAAGTGCTCTGTTTTGTCTCTTAGGCTTGTTTTCTTGCTGCTGTTACCATATCACACCTCAAATTAGATTGCTGGATCCCTGCTGGTGTGAAAAACATAAAGTGGTCTTGGTGGTCTAAAGCAGACTGGGACTACATACAGCTAAAAATCTCAACCAGAGCAGGAAAGTGGTGTGGTCCAAAAAATGCCTACTTTGCTTTTGGGAGATAAGTAATGACAACTATGTAATGCATTTCAATCGCAGTGATTTCCATCTCTGAGAGAATTCTCTTCATTTCTTCTGGGTGGCTTGGGAGTTGCACTGAGGAGGTTTTTATTTGCATTTGTCAGGTCTACTATAGGAAGTTAACTAGTTGGTGGTTGAAATAGTTGCACAATTGTAGCCTATCTACTTCCTCAAAGGAAGAAGCAAAATGACTTTTTTTTTTTTTTTTTTATAAAGTGGACTGTATTCCCTCAGAAAGAAATCTTTTTCCTGACTTCTTAGGGAACAAAAATCTAGGTCATCTTTCTTCTTAGTCTTTTTGGAGTTATTCCTGTTTTTATTAATTGGGATTCAATGCTCTTTGGATCCTGTTCCATCCCGTTAGTCTTCCAAAGTCTCTCCAAGTTAGTCATGGGAGGTGATTAAATCATTGCTGAAATACCAAAGAGGTTATTTCCTTCTGCCACCCAGTTTTGACAGTGAATATTTGCTTTTACATTTGGCTCTGAATCATGGTCTTAATACTTCTGAGGAAGTGGTGTTAATGCTTCAGTTTAATTCTTTTGTTTTAAAACTGACATACTTAGAAAATCTTCTCTTTTCTCTGCTGAACTATCAATTGCCATGTCTGCTTGCTAATACTTCTTGTCTGCTCAGCAAAGCTCACAGAGCTCTGCTCTTCATTCCCTGTAAGTACTTTTTGGAAATTTTAAGTTGTGGTTCCACTCTGTGATGTGATCTCAGCAAGAAGAAAGCTGTTGTTTATATCCTGGCTCTCCAGTCAGTAAATGGAAAAATAAATTCTTTTTTCCTTGGTTCTGAAAATTCAGTCTGGTTAAATCTGCAGCCTGGGATTGAAGACTGTTTATAAGGGTGTGTAGTGACAGGATGGGGGCAATGGCTTCAAATTGAAAGAGAGTATGTATATATTGGATATTAGAAAAAAATTCTTCCCTGTGAGGGTGGTGAGGCCCTGGCACAGGTTGCCCAGAGAAGTTGTGGCTGCCCCATCCCTGGAAAGTGTTCAAGGCTGGGTTGGACAGGGCTTGGAGCAACAGGTCTTTAAGGTCCCTTCCAATCCAAACCATTCTATGATTCTATGGTCATGAAAATGTGTTTGGGTCCCCAGCTTGAAGAGTCTTCTACCATACTGGGCCCTTTTTGGGTTGGGTAAATGTTTACCCTGCTGAGGTTGAATATTGTAAATGCCTGGCATGGTAATGGCCCAACACAGGTGAGTGTAAATCTCTGTGGTGAAAACAAGGGCTTCTCCAAAAGAAGCCAAACACAACGACCTCTTAAACAATTTCATATTAGGCAGGTTTTTCTTTTCTCTTTCTTTTAATTGCATCTACTGCATTTTAATTGAAACCAATAATTCTGTGGGTTTGTGAGGAAGAAGGACATCTGACTTGCTCCTGTGTGGCTGCATTAGCTGCCAAATGTTAGCAAGCCATATGCATAGGTTTACTATTTGTGAAACTAAGTAAATATATTCCTGAGTAATTTTAGGAAACGTGTCTTGGTAACTGTAAATTCACAGCCGGGCAGATCCGAAAGTGCCCCTTTGGGGTACTCAGAAGTTGCATTTGTGTGCATGTTCTTTGTTTGGGGCTTTGGCTGGTTGTTCTTCCCCCCGGAAACCGAAGGTGAAATTTGAAGAAAAGCCGGGTCAACATTTTGGAAATTGAATTGAGTGTTTCACTGTTCACCTATGATTAGGAAATACAAAAAAAAATCCCTGATACTAACACGGGCAGCAGGCTGAGCTTGTGTTGGAGACGCCTAAGTTTCATATTGCTGGTTCTCTCTGTGATTTAATAATGTGCAGGAAGCAGTGGATATTTCCTCACAGAAATGCCACTCTCACTGTAAAAAAAGTTACAGGTAGTACTCCTAACAGTGAACTGAATTTTGTAATGGCATTGGCTTGGTTTTCCTTTTTATAAAAAATATTTTGCAGGAATTAATTTGGACAGGACCAGATCTGAGAGCTTACCAGAAACTGCTGCTATATGTGACAAAATTTACCTAAGAACATTTTTTTGATGGTCTGAAAATGATATTCTGAGGTTTTTTTTGTTTTGAATATAACACATGAAGGGGGAGAGAATGTGTTAGGAAACTCTTGCAGGGTTTTTTGTGTGGAATGTGGGTAACTTGGCAAGTGAGATAAGTGAGAACAAGATGGCTCTGCCACAAAGGAACAATGAGGAAATCATCTGGTCTGATAAATATTTTGGCTTTGAACTGAGAAACGTGCAGGTAATTATTTTTGCTGTGTCCACACAGTTCTGCCTCAATGACTGGCACTAAGGTTAGTTTCTGAGTCTAAGAATTTGCAGAATCCTGGGCTTAACGTGAACACGACAACTTCTTTAGTGTTACAGAGAAGTGGTTCTGCTGAGTGGGATGGGCAAAGTGAGAAACAGGTTTTTTGTTGGGTTTTTTTTAAGAAGCGATCTTGAGGTGAAAGTTCCCAAGAACGTTGCACTCTCTGGTTTTTATAAGTGCCAAGCAGTGTGGCCAGGCTGTCACAGCCTCTCTGCCAGGGTGGCAAAGGAGGACTGATGTTCCTAGACAGCAAAAGGCAAGGGAGTGGTTTGGCTAATGCTGACACCTTCAGACTGCTGAGCCAGAATGGGAAGTGTTGGGTCTAACTGGGCAGGAAAGTTTGGCACTGGGGTTAAATGTATCACAAGAGCCAGGGCGAAGGAGGAGCATCTCTGGTCCCAGACAAGTGGAGGCAGACTAATGTTTAATGTCTTTGTCATCCTTACTTGCAGGGTGTCATGTGTTTTCTTGTAAAAAAAAAACAACGTGATGTCTTTGTGGGGATTAGGGGCTGAACAATCTTGGTAGGTACAGCTAGTGACTAGATAATCTTTGGTATGAGCATATGAATAGCCTTGAGTAAACAGAGGAGTTCAGATCCTTCTGGGAGTAGCTGTCTGTGGGTTTTAAAAGACTGAAAAAATAGTCCTTACACACCCTGAACGGCGTCAGGAAGGACCATTGGTGGCAGTGGTGCAGTTTGATAAGCCTGTGACTGATGTGCTGTGAACTGGAGATGAGAGGCTGCCCTTAAATCCCCAAGATCCCTTGTTCTAGGAAAAAAAAAATGAACTTATCTATAGCTTTGGGATGTGGTTGTATTGTATAAAGGGGGACAGGGAGGTTAACGGGACTGAGGGCAATGCCAGGGTGATGGGATGTTGTTGTGAACATCATCAGCTGAGCAGGCTTGGAGGAATTCAGGAGCTGGAGAGATACTTGTCTTTTGAGCTCAGTCTAGAATAGCTGTATTTGTTTGAGCCTTTTTGTTTCTACTCTTGCAGCAAAGGCTGGCCTACAATTTTGCTAAACAAACCCTAGATTTCTTTTCTATCTACCTGGTTTTGGAGAAAGGTAATACAGGAGATGTGTCCAGAATTAGCTGTCTCTTCATGGGCAGTACCTCCATGATGTACGAGTGAAAACAGCCCCTTGGAGGTTTGTTTCTTAGGATGAGACTGAAGAACTCTAATTGCATGGGATCTGTGTGGGAACCTTTGCTGCCAGCTGACAGATTTTGGAAAGGAGCCTTGTCTTTTGCAGGGAATGTGTGACTGGAAAACATCTTATGGCTCTAGGGAAACTTTGAAATGCTGCAGGGGAGTTGGAAGGGGAGGGTGACTCCCAGTCTTACCGTGTGGCAATAAAGAAGCAGCAAAGATCATGAGGGAGACTTGTTTGGAGAAAGGAACGTGACTACATGAGAAGTTGAGACAAGGAGTGATGGCTGGGCTAGAGAAGGGTTTAGAACTATCTGGGAAGACTGAGGAAAAACTGGAGCTAAAGAACTGTGTAGGAAGATGTGAGGTTCTAGGAGGATGAAGGCATGGTGGCCATGGGAAGATGAGAGGTGAGGATAATGAGTGTGTGTGTGCTTGAACATTGTGGTGAAGAGGTGCAGGTGCCTAAATGGAAATTAGCTGAGCAAGGAGTCTGTGCCTGGATGCAAAGCTCTCGGCCAGGGGAAGAAGGAAGGGTGCAGAAGGAGGTTGGCACTTGGATCTTGTGTTCTGTCCCTAGGCTGGAGCAGCACCTGGGGGTTTGGGTTGCTTTACAGAGCCCTGGGGTGGGTTGGCCAAGTTCCTGGAGCCCAGCATTTCACAGGGGCTCTGCTGTGCTGGTGGGACACCCCTGTGGAAGTGCAGGCTGGGCTTTGAGCAGAGGAAATCCTATGGAGCACTAATGCTAATCACTCTTAAATCAGGAATGTGAAATTTGGGCATGCTTCAGGCATTAATTGTAGTGGCTTAATTTCCTTATCTGGTAATGTGGGGATAATGCTACCTCATGGTGGTTTTGAGAAGGTCAGTTATTTAATGCTGACTCTGCATGCCAAAGAAAACTAGAGGGGGGGGAAAAACAGTGAACGTGTCGAAGCAGGATTTGAGCAGGGCAGAATAAACAAGGTCTGAGGATAAACCAGCATTGCCTGCATGTGTGTTAGCTGAGCCTTGCCTATCCAGAGGGCTGAAAGAGGTGGGAGTCCTAACAAGCTGGGAAGAGCAACCCCACATCCCAGTTCCTGGCAGTTCATGCACATTAACTCTAAGGAAAACATGTAATGCTCGCCCTGTGTATTGTGCAGGTTGTTAGAGGAATAACATGACATTGAGGCCTCTACCCTGCTGCCTGACTTAGTTGACATAAGGTAATGGATATAGAGGGGAGGAGCTGAGTAGCAGCCTGGTTGCATAAGCCTTTTTTTTCTAAAGGAAACCGGCTGATGTGATGTGGAGATATAATAAATTTATATTGTAGTGCACGACCACAAGAGGGATCAGACCGCTTGAATTTTCACTTTTGTGTTTTTGTTTCTGCGTTCTTTCATGTAGCCTGGTGATGGGCGTTCCACATATGGGGGTTTTAATTGTCTGACTTAAAGATAATATTAGAAATGTAGTTGAATAGTGGGCTTGTGTCTAGTTTTCCTGTCACAGTATTTCCTGGCTTCAGTCTCTGCAGTAAAATTAAGGCTGCATTACTGCATGACTTTGATAGATAGTTTTACATTCCTGCTCGCACAAAACGTTATCTCTTACTGTTTGCTTGGTAAGGCTTCATTACCAATGCTCATGATGTCTTTTTAAGTGAATATTTTAAACAGATGACTGTGCCATTGAGTTCAGAACCTGTACAGAGTCTGTGTTTTATATGAGCTTGATCGTTCAAACCTCATTTTTCTCTCCCGATTCCTCTCTTCTGGAACATCAGTTATATAATTGACAAACATATACAAGACAAATGCTGATCTAAAAGTAATCATTCCTTGAATATAATGGACCACAATCCCTTTCTCTTACATCTAATTAGTCCAACATTTTGTTTTAAAATTCATTTGTTTTTTAGGGAAAGTAGAAAGATGCAAAGTTGCTTGAAGGAGAATTGCCCCAACTTACTTGCTCTGTGTCCTTCCCTCACAAATATAGAAGCAGCTCTATCATTGAAAATTTAATGAAGCTTTCATCAATATAATGCTGTGCCTCTGCATTCTCTGAAACATATTCATATTTAATGAGCTTCTAATTCTAATTTCAGGTAGCAGGAACAACTGTATATAATCATAAATCTGATTTGTTTGTGAACAGAGTGTCCCACGTCATTTACAATTCCTAAAGTCGTCACTGGTGACTTCTGACTGCTTTTAGTAGTTTGGTAAAAATGTTTTGTTTCAGAACTTTATTATTTTTGTAATAAAATCAACCTCAGGAGACAGAAGCAATGACCTTAAAGCAACGAGGTGGTTGTCCTGGTGTCATATTTGAGTATTTATGTGGAGTTTTTTTGGTTTTTTTTTGATTTGTGTGTTTTTTGTTTGTTTTTTTTTTTTTTTTTTTTTAACAAGCCTAAGGTTAGTTGCTTAGTTAAAAAATACAATAGTGGGAAAATATTTTGGATGTGTGGGGGAGCTGGTAATACTGGAAAAATATACAATTGTGGATAATTAATTACAGAAGATGGAAATAGTCTAGGAATAACTGTGAAAATGTCCTACTGCACTCTGGACAGCCTCAAACTGAAGATTTCTGTGAAGCATCCAATAATGTTGCACTGCTGGGCTCGGCTGGAAGAAACAACCAGGCTTGTTTGGCTTTTCCTTACTGGGAGTGAATCATAATGCTGAAAAGATGGTATTGTTTACCAAATTTTATGCGATAACAGCACCTATGAGTACATTTACATTTTCAATTAGAAAAAGAAAACATTAACACTGAAACATTGTTTTGATCATGTGAAAAAACTTTATTGTTCTCTCTGCTTTATTTAATTTACGGTCCTTTTATTGTTTCTCATAATCATAATTGACACTTATCCATAAATATTTAATTTGTGTTTTGGAGGTTAATTGCAGAAAAAAGGCCGCATATAATGTGATGCCATTGAATATAGCAACATAAAATTTAATAAGCAGAAACATTCTCTACTACACATAGTATTGCCTTTGTTATTATACAAAGGGTAATGTGCAGAGTGGTATTCACTCCACCCCCTTTCATGGCAGTATGCAATTTTCTGTTTCATCTATTCAGGTTTTTGAAAAGAAATTTTAATTTAGTACCAGGAGAAAGCTGCATTTGCATGGCACATGTATCCTGATTGCTTTTGACAGTTCTTATTTTCTTGCTTTAATTTAGTTGGAGCGTTACGCTGGCAGAGCTGATCAGGATGTTTTCCCACATGTTTTTTTAATCCAACTTCTTATGCACATTTTACCAGCTTTGCCAAGGAAAACAATATGCTGAACATATTATATGGATATTTTTAACCGTTTCAGGTGTGTGAAGCAGCCCCACAATTTTATTCAGTCTTTAGCAGGACTTAACACTTGACCTCGGTGGTCTCCTCTTAGAGCAGCCCAGGAGAAGGTGTCGGACTGGCACCTCCTGGGAGGGGCAGCTCTGGAGCAGGTTCCTTGGCACTGCCAGCATGGGGCACTCCACATGGCACAGGCTTGGGTGGAGGCCCTGAGAGCACAGCCAGCAAGGATGGGGCAGGGAGGAGCTGCCTTTTGTCCCCTCTGCCCTGCTGCTGTGTGAGCCCTTGGCCAGGGGAAGGAAGCTGTGGGAACAGCAGTGCATCCTGCGGTCCCTGTGGCACCCCGGCTCATCATCCCTGCTCCGGAGGGTTCCCGCTCCCTGCTGCATGTCCCTGCAAGAACACTGCTTTTTTACCTTCTGAGTTCTTCTCTGCCTGATTTTTAATGCTTGCAGAGTCCCTTTGCTTCCTAGAGGAGGTCTGGTGTGGGCGAGTGAATCCGACACCTCCTGAAGTAGCAAAGTGAACGTTTGCTGTGCAGCTCTGTTGTAGGGATCTCATCCTGGGCAGTGTCAGTTCTGTATCAGTGACAGACACTTCCACTGTGGACTGATTTCTGT
Organism: Manacus vitellinus; assembly: GCF_001715985.3. Lineage (NCBI taxonomy): Eukaryota > Metazoa > Chordata > Aves > Passeriformes > Pipridae > Manacus > Manacus vitellinus. The sequence continues at coordinate 37,992,362 of NW_021940750.1, read as the reverse complement.
ATTTACTGAATTTATGTTGGCTAATTAAAAAAATTCAATTTTCTAATTATAATTCTTGTTTCCTGGCCATTTGGGATGCAGAGCAGTACAACAGAGGAATGGATTAAAAGAGCTCTGCTAACAAGACTGTTGTTTCAAAAGGCTGGCTCAGTTCATCAGGGGCTTGAGTGCCAGTGTAGCCCCACTCGTGCCAGTAACCCATAGAAATAGAAAGACTCCCTGTGATGATTATTTTTGGGATCAAACCCGTATGATTTATTTTCACTGCTAAAAAATGTACATCAGTTTTTCTGACAGTCAATTTTCTGTTAAATAGTTTACTTAACAGAGACAAACAGTTTATTTAAGATAAGTTGATAGCAGTAGACTTGGAGTTTGTCCTAATGCAGTCACTTTTCATATTTGGTTTGGACTATTTACAGTAGAAGCTGAAGGTGAATGAGACGAGGGAGAGGTGTAGGTTTGTGTTGGCCCCCCCCTTTTAAATATTGCCAGTTCAAAGGTCTGAAATTTCTGTTCCTCATCTTTCCCTGAGTGATATCAGATCTTTTACTTGCCAGTCTTATCACTGACCTCTTTTGACTAAGGATTGCAATAAATGTACTGGTCAAATTTCATTTCATGGTGAGAGCATTTTTTTTGGTGCAAGTTTGGAGTGACTACGTTAATAAAACTCTGTTTATTTTCTTTTCCTAATATCTGCAGATTTATTTTTTTTTTCAGATTCAATAAGCATAATTTAAGTGTTTTTACCTGGAATCTGTTGAGGAATGTATGAATTGCATATGAAAGCTACATTCCAAGCTTTGTTTTGGAGTTTAGCACCCGGAAATTAGAAAATACTAACATAAGGATTCCTTGTTCAGTCTTAGTGTGATTCCTCTGTATATACGGGAGGGTACTGTTATTGATGTAGAATGGTATTTTTTATCTTGCAGGACCTGTTTTAGGCCATAATCAGAGAATATTTTAATCAGTTATTATTTGGATGTATCAAGCATATGTAATGAATAAGAGGATCATTGATTTCTTCCTTTTCTGTAGCACTCTGGATATAAAATTTTTTATGCCTATGTATTTCTCCTGTGATATACCTCACTTACTGATGAGAAAAATGATCATACTTTTGCAGGGATCTCTACATTTTTAAATGCACTATAAGGGGAATGTAGAACTTCTTTTCCATCCACCTTTCACCCTCAAACACACAACGTGCTTCCACAGCAAACAAAACCTGCCTTTTGAGAGCTTCAGAATGAAAAATGTTGAACTTAGATTGTGCCAATCCTGTAAATAGATGTTGAGCGTTCCAGGAAAGGGTATTTGCATTAGTTCAGGTAATTATGCTCTAGCTTTGCTCTGCAGTGTAGTTTTGGAGTTTTTGGGAGTTTTATTTTATCATGGATTCATGGAATGTTAAGGGGTTGGAATGGGCTATAAAGATCATCTAATCTCACCCGCCCCTGCCATGTGCAGGTACATCTCCCACTAGACCAGGTTGCTTAAGGCCTTAAATTCTGTGTTACAACATTTAGCTCGTAGACAACTGGTGATTTGTACAGCCTGGAGTCTGGGCAGGTCATTCACTGGATCATCCCAGTGCTGCTGAGCAAGACTGAAAACTGAAGTTCTGGTCCTGGGGAAAGGAAGCTGGGTATAAAGAGGGTTTCAAAAGGAGTGGGGTTATAAGGGACGTGCTTTTTTTTTCTCCCCCATTTTGATTAGTTATTCTGTTTGCTTTGTTATCCATCCTCACACACAGTTGTGTTATGTGGGCACACCTGAGGGGCAGGAGGCTGTGATGCCAGTGTAGGGACAGGGAGGAGATGAGGATACACAGCAGCAACAAGGTTTTTTTGCCACCAGGCGAAACCTGTTGTGCAGCTGCCCCTCTGTGTGATTTCTGGGACACTTTGGCAGCCCTGTGGCTTCACGTGCAGGTTTTGTCTGTGCATTTTTAAGCTGAATTAGAGCAGAAGGGTTGTGCTTTGCCAAGCATCTGTGGTCGTGCCCTTTCGGTGGTATTGTTGCTTGTGCTCAAAACGTTATGACTCTTCCCACACTCTGCTTCTAGCACAAATGAGCTTTGTGACTGGCCATGCTGGTGTAGAATATTTTTATGCTTTGTACATGATCAGATGTCACTGGTTGTGCCTTTTATGTATAAAGGCAACAGAAGAGAAGTGGTGTGGTTAAGAGACAGAATAAAAATTAGTGGCTGCAGGTGTGTTTTGACTTTCACCTGAGTCTCCACGGTTACTCCAGCTGATTGAAATCCAGGTGTTCCCTGTGTCACATGCCTGTCCTCTCCTTCTGTTTCAACACTTTTTCCTGGCACTGAATGGTGAACCAGTTCAGGAAGGTGATCAATTTTTAGCGTTTTAGTTATCAGCTAATTAGCTCCTCGTGCTGCTCCTGGGCAGGTGTGCTGCTCTAGAGGTGCAGGGCTTGAATATGGGGTGGGAAACTATGGCAGCCCAGATCTAAAAGTAGGATAAGCTACTGTAGGACTAGCCATGCATTCCTTTGCATTTGTAGTAGCCATATTTGATGCCAGTAAAAATAAATACATAAATCTATATTAGATACCTGTATGTGTCTTTGTTGATAACTTCAGTGCTGTGCCAGGACAGCGCTGTCCTGGTAACATTTCCACAGAAAGGGGTAGGTGTGTGTCACCCATGCAGAAAAAGCTTTGATCTCAGGTGATCCCACACAGCCTCCCCAGTACATGCTGTGGGAGTCAAGATGTTTGTTTTAGTTTACAACCTGAGCTTGCAGAGGCTCTATTTGCCTTTTGCTCAAACACTGTATAGCTTGGATTTGGATTTAGCTTAAACAAATCCCAAGGAACTGCCTCTTCATGTTATGTAAAGTTTGTTCCTGAAAATAAAAGGATCATTTGTGGATTACTGAAAGTGTTGCAATTTGGAAAGAGCTGTGCTGGGGAGGAGACAACTTTCTTCTTGGAGTGGGGAGAGTTTTCAGATCTCATCTCATTCAGGTCTTCTCATGGTCCTTTCAAAGCTTGGGCAGGGGGATTTGGTTTACAGTGGATTTCTAAAATTGTCACCAGTGTGAATGAAAAGCTGGTACAAGAGATTACTCAGGAGGGTGCTCAGTATGGTCCTTGATAAGAGTGATGGTTTTTGTTTGGCTTATTTTTCTTCTCTACATAAATGAAAGTGAAGATAATACAAAGCAAAAGTTGTTTTGAAAGGTAACAGGAATGACAGTGAAGCGCGTTTGATCTTTGCATCGCAACTGTTACCACCAGTCTGCTTTTTCTATTTTTTTTGATTTATTTTTTAGCATTGTTTACATTGGTAGCAACCAGAAGACCTTTCATGAGTCCCAACTTAGGGGACTCTGCAGGGAGAGGAAAAATCCTTGAATGAGCTGTAGTCTAAAAAGTAGGTGGATTTGAGTAGGGAAGGTGAAGATACAGTGGCAATAAGAAAAGCACAGTTTCTTCCTGAGTTAGTTGATACAGAGTGTATCCTGCTGAAGTGCTTGCTCACTTCTGTGGGTTAGTTTTCAGTGGAGCTGCAGGATGGGATGGGGAATAACACCGGAGTTAGAGATTCATGGAGCATAGATTTAAGTATTTGTGGCTTTTAATCTCTGTGCTGTTTTTCTTCCCCTTTCCCCCCCGTGGAGCAGAACAGGTGAGCTGGTGTCAGGGGGTGTCTGTGCACTATCAGAGGGATCAATATGCAAGTCATCTTTGTCTCCTGGCTTGGGAAGCCATCCCACAACTTTCTGGTGCAGGTGGAGAGAAGGACAGGAAAAGTCACACTCCCATCAGCCTCCTGAAAGTACTTTGTGTCCCCGCAAGCGCTAAACTCGGGGTCTTTTCAAAGTGTACTAGATGCTGTACAGGTGAGTCAGCCTTTTGTGCTAAGGGCCAGGTGCTTGACTTATTTTCAAGCTGGCATGCTAGGACACACTGGCATTCATCACATTTGTAAACACTCCTCAAAGCTGAGGAAGGCTTTTGTCCTGTAACCGGTTTTCTGTAATGCTCTGGGAGTGACTGGCTTGACGCATTTTCCCCAGGTGGCATCAGCAGCCTGTGAAACACAGAGGAAGCATTTCTGCTCTGTGACCTTTACAGCAAGGTGATCTTCAGGGAGGACAACCAGCAGCGAGTGTGTCTGTATTTTTGGTACTTTGCCCAAATATGTGCACTTTTGCCTCCAGAACGGGGAGTGAAAGACTCCATGTCTTGGACCGGTCCTTTGGGCAATGCAGTTTTGTCCTTGCTTTTCTGCCTCATGTGAATTTGATGGTTGACAAGTCATTGCTGAAGAGCATGAAGAAATACCTCTTGTTTTTAGTGGTGGAAAGATCGTTGCTGGTATTGGGAGTGAAACAGAGCAGGGTTGTGGTCTGTTGTGCTGAGTTTTATGTCAAGTTTAGGCTCTCACTTTTCTGAAAGAGTATTCAGGTTTCCCTTTAATAATCTATTAGTCTTTATAGCCTTTGTTTCTGAACAAAGACTGGAGAGTATTTGTTTGTAGAAAAGAACAAGTGAAAAGGAGTTCCTGATGAGTTTTCCACAATATTTGGTGTGTAGCCTCACTGCTAGGGCTGCTTGGAGAGGGGAATGTTGGGCAGTCCTGGATCCACACTGCGTTGCTAGGGAAAGCAAAACCTCCAGTTACATGGGAATTATCCAGCACATGTAGTAAGTGTTTTCTCAAGTCTGTATCTGTCTTTCTTCTTTTCTCCTTTCTGTGTTCTGAGGTTTTTTTGTTTGCTTTCAGTAGGCCGTTGTCTTGAGAGGCCTGGTCTTGCAAACAGTAATGAACAGAGTTTTTATTTACTGGTGATACCTGTGGGACTGTTCAAATAAGTATATGGAGCTGAATCCAAGACCCCCTTGAAGCCCACCAAATATTGTTTCCACTCCTTCCTTGAGACCTCAGTTTCCAAAGGACCGTGAAACCACTTCAACTCTCCCAGTAGTAACTGGCTTAAGGATTAGGCCACTTTTTTTTTTTTTTTTTTTTAAATAGTAAAAAAGACCTGAATATATTCACATTTTGACATGTTATGTCTGAGAATGTACAAGCTGGGAGCTGTTGTTTAGCCACACATTTTTAGCTTACTTATGCTGAAGTACTGAGTGCTAACATGCCTGTTAAACTGGTATGTTGGGGATGGGAAAAGTGACTTAATTGTATATTGTCAAAACCAAAGAACCTCTTTTGGCCTGGCCATTTAATGGACCATTGAGCTTCATTTGAATCTGGTTTTGCTGAAAGCTGCTGAGCAGAAATCACTTGGGTTTGTCTTTCACTGTTCACTGCTGTGTAGGTGGGGGTATGAGGCAGGTGCTGGTGACAGTTTGAACTGTCTGACACTGTGCCCAAAGTGACAATTGCTGCAGAACCAAAACATACCATTATCTTATTAGTGCATTCACATCTTCATGCAATTAAAATGTATTATGTTTAAGCTACCTCCACTATACACATTCCCACAGTTTTAGCAGTTTATAATTTTAAGCCTGTGAGAATTTGACTGAGATTTACTTCCACCTGTAGAGCCTGGATAGGAGTTGGGTGTCATTGTGTCTATGTGGTTAAGGGCAGCTGCCCTGAGAAGTGAGAGTGTTGTCAAGGTCTTCAGCAACCAGATAAGAGGGAATGACCAGCAGAAAATATCCCTTTGTGGGAGAGAGCATCTTTCTTTGTTCCATGAAAGCACTTTCAGATAAAAGGTGAAAATTGATCACCTTGGTATTCTGTTGCGTTAAATTTACATAACAGCAATGAAAATCCCTTCCAGTGTTTAATAATGCTGATTTCTGCAGAAAACCCAGTATTTCACAGATGCCTCAGTTCTATCACTGGAAAGTTTTGCAAACAAGTACTTGTCAGTTCTGGAACCTATAATATATATTGCTGTTAAGGTGATATTTTTGGGTGGAATACTGAGTAAGCATATATGTCTTAAAACCATCTGAGTCATGTATTCTATTTTTTAATACAAAATGGTTTTGAAGACTCAGCATGTTGTGGTGGAGATACAGCACTAAGCATAAAGAGATATGGAAAGGTGTCTTAAAAGGAGGAGAAAGAAGGGAGAATCTTATGTACATCCCTAGGATCACCAACCATAGCATGTTTTTTACCGGGGAATTTTGTTAAACTGGTTAACTTTGTACATTGGATTCAGGTCGTGCTGCAGTGGGTGTCACCAAACTCGTTTTACAGGGTTTTCCAAGGAAAACACCCCAGTATGGTGTTTTGTGCCCTGGGTAGGCTGGTGGGCTGTAAATGGCTTTTTCAGATGAGCTGCAGTTGGTTTTCAGATACTTGTGTTGCACAATGGTACCATGAGTCATGAACCACAGCCTGGGTCTGTAACTGCATTCTTTTCAGGGTTTAATTGTTGAGTGCAATAGCCAGGGTACAGACTTCAGGATCTGCAAAAGACCTGTCTTTTCTTTATCTTTGCCTGCCTTTGTTTTATTTTTGATCAGTAAACTTGGCTTATGTCCTTTGTCTAAGTAGGCAAGGTGATCAACTTCTCTATAGCATCCTAATGTTTCTTGGAGAAAACGCTGGTAAACACCTTAGATGTCTGTCCAAAACGTTGCATGTGATTTTAGGGGGTGGAAGCAGCTTGGATTGCACTTCAGGTAAAAGTTGGAAAGTTAAGGAAGTGCTTGAAGTTCATGGAGTCTGAGAGCTTTAGAGAACTTTAAAAAAATTATATTATAAATAGCAGGAGTAGATTTATATGAAGTAGACTGCTTGCTAACCTTAGGTGTTGGTGGGGAGGTGAAATTGTCTGTGTGATGGTGTTACAGTTGTGGTCCTCAGCATGAAAGGAATCACCTCCCCAAATGTGTGCCACAGCACTGAGCTTTCAAGCCAGAAAAGGTCGGATTTCATATCAACGTGGAATCATAGAATGGTTTGTGTTGGAAGGGACCTTAAAGATAATCTCAGTCCAACACCCATGCTGTGGGCAGGGATACCTTCTCATGGACCAGGTTGTTCCAAGCCCCACCCGACCTGGCCTTGAAATGTCACACAACTGTTCTGAAAAACCTGGATGGAAGGAGCCTTGTTTGCCCAGGTTATCCCCTGTTGGCCATCAAGGACAGTTTGTGCATTAAGCTTGGAGGATTGAGCCCAATAATTCATTGGAATACATAATTCCATAAAATGATGAGAATATTTTTGTCTGGGATCTCCTTAGAGATTCATTTTTGTGTAGAGAGAATGATGTATTTTGCACACATACAGGTTACTTTGGCCAAGAAGGTTAAAGGTGGTCAGTGTTAGCGGGCATCTCCGAAATGTCAGGAACTGGAGGGGTCATTGCTTTCTGAAAGGCTTATCCTTTGCTTTTTTTTGGGTTTCTTCACTGGGTCTCCCATCTGGTCATCATGGAATTTGCTAGTGCCCATTGCTTTATGGGAGGGTCTGCAGAATCAAAAAGTCATGTGGAAAATAGATGTGTTGGTTTTTATATTTTGAGTGAGCGGTTGTGAAAAAATCCTTTTCATTACTGTGTATAAGCTTATCATTTGGATTAGACTAGGAGCATGTGAAAAGCATGAAATTCTGTGTTCAAAGGCTTTTGATCTTCCCAGAGTTGTGTGCTGGAGGGTGTATGCTCCTGATTTGTTTTAATTTGACTGCTTTAGTGGCACTAGATAATATCAAGCATTTACTGTGTGTGATTTATATGGAGAAGGAGAATGCTGTTCGCTGTTTCTCAGGCTAGGAACAATGTTCTTTACACATGGCCTTAATACAGTTGTGAGCCTAAACAAATGCTGCTTTTCAGTACCTGCACAGATTCCCTGTAATTATGGAGCAGTGTGGTGTTTATGGGAGAACCTGGAGCATTGTTGAGTGTTCCTCAGCTGATGTTTGGGTGAAACACATCAGCTCAAATATTGTCTGGGGCCGGATTTCCACTTCCTTACTTGTTTTCAGTGGCTTTTTACTTGATCAGTGGGACTAGTGGGCTATGGTGCCTCTAACCATGGATAACGGTGGATTTTGGTTGTCTGCTGAAGTAGTGGATGGAAATGGAGAACTTTTTGTAGTTACCATTATGCAGATACAGGAATGAACAAAAATATTCTGCATAACGAGTAAATTAGACCAGTTCCACAGACGGTGGCAGGTGGGGTTTGTGCTAAAACAGGCATCCAAAAAATCCTTCTTCCCAGCTATTTCCACACACAGATAACAAGCAAACAGCAAATCTGTGCTCCGAGTTTGGCGTTTATACACGGGAGGAGCTTCACATAATGATGCACAGATTTGTGGATATTTATCTGACTTCAAATCATTTGACAACAGTTGGGTCCTGATCAGCTCACCAGTGTGGGGAGGCAACTGTGTGTCAGCCTGCCTCTTGTCCCAGAATGTGCATCCACTGCTGAGTAACTACACTGGTGTGTTCTGCTTTGTGTGGTTTGTGGCAGAACGTGTACTGATATAAATACTAACAAGAATATAATGTATTTTGTTAAAATGTAATTTTTTTTTTTGCTTTTGATCCTCCCTTAATACAAGTTTTCTTGCTTCCTGCTCCCTCTGCAACTGATTCTCCTCACTGCCTCTCCTGCTAACAAATACTAAAAGAATGAATACACGTCACAAATTTCATCATGATAAAGTTCTTCAAAATGTGCTGGAACTTTGAGAGAAGGGTTTGTGTTACACCTCGGGTATGGTGAGTAATGTGTTTGCTCACTTACTCCTTTGTGTTTGATAACCTGTGAAGCTGCTTCCAGCTTCCCTGGAATAGGGCTGGGTTTTTAATTCCCTACTGTCTGTAGGAAATGACTGAGATGCCAGCGTAGCTAATGAAGGTCTGACACATCCTCCTTATTTTTTGTTTAATACCTAAAAGTAGTTACCTTGAATATGACCTTATAATTTAGCTTCCAAAAGATTGTGTGACTTTCACCAGCTAGTTTAAGGTACTGAAATAGCAACTGCTGTTTATTTTTAAGGAAATGCTTGAGGAAAGAGCATTTTTTGAAATGATTAAATTTACAATGCAAAAAAAAATGTTCCCTACAAGGCTTTTAGTAGGTCAGGATCTCTGCCACCCTTGAAAAGGAAATTGCAATCTGACCTGCTCAGTGGCCAGTGTGGGATGGGGGAGGGAGGTTTTGGTGTGTTTTTACTTCTATTTTTTTTTAATAAGTCAAAACATACTTATTTTTTGAGATTTGTTTCACTGGCCACGTGTTGGAGATTGTAGGATATTTCAAGACATCCCTGAAATATTTATCGTGCTGTGTCCCACCAAGAATGTAATCTTAAGGTCTCCACTGTTTATGAAGCACAGTCTATATTTTATCTCCTGCTGAGAAAAGATGTGATAATGGTTGTTTAGGGATTATGTGAAAATGAAGTGAGGAATGACCCTTAAAAATTGGTAGGAAGTAGGAGATTCCCAAATGAGACTAGGGAGGTGGGAGAGCTGTTTCAATTGCTACTGTTGGGCTTTTGTAATGAATAACTTCTTTGCAGTTATTAAGATTGGTGAGATAAAGAAGCGTTTAAAGAAAATGAGGTAAAAATCTGTTGGGTACAGAAACTGAAACTACAACTGTAACTGGAGGAATTTTTAGCTCCTGGATTTGTTAGTGCTACAGTTTCAGAGAATGCAGGCACAGAGCCTGAGAAGGTGCCTGTGCTGCTAAAGAACATTAATGGATCAAAAGTGCTGGCTCTGGGAAGTGATAGGACACACATGAGCTTCAGGCACAGGTTAGCACAGCCACTCCTAAACGAGCCATCCATTTCAACAGGGGATGCTTTACTTGGCTTTGGGTTTGTTCTTTACACCTCCTTTAACTTTTTTAGGTTAAAAAAACAAGTAGATTTGTCAGAGCATTTCTTTTTAACATATACTTGCCTAGGCTTATTTCTTGGAGGATTAAGTCTGTATTTGGGTGAAAGATGGCAACAAAATGTTATTAAGTTGCGTCTTTTCTTTGTTTTTCTTTCTTCTGATGAGATTTTCTACAACTTAAGGTTCAGAATAATTTAGGCTCTGCTCTGTAAGGTATTTAAGGACTCCATAGAGATCATTTTTCCTTCTCTGACATTCAGCTATTCAAATTGTAATAGTAAAGGCAACAGAGATTTAGCAAGTCACTCTAAATGGTGCTTTAGGGCAGGAAATAAATAATGCCCCAATCAATTGAAATTCCAGTTGGGAATTGGGATATGATGTAAAATTACCTACATTAGTCTGGGAAACCAGTGTGCTCTCAACAACAAAAATGCTACTGAGTCCTTATTATTCAAAGGCTACTGGTGCTTTTGGTCTGTCTCATTGAAAAGGCAGCAGTTTGTTCCCTAAGGCTGTGTTGGACTGATGAAGAGGCGGGAATGATGATTTGTTGAGTCATGATCACCGCCCTTTGCTGCAGAAAAGACTTTTTACGTGCTGGTAGAATACATCTCCATATTAAATTGCGTGTTTTATCTGAAACAAGACAAGCTGAGGATGTTTATTCTGTAGTTTTCTTCTGTGCTGTTGTTTCAGCTATTAGAGACAACCAGAATGGTGTGATCTTACTTTCTTTTTCCACAACGTGAAAAAAATGGATCCAAGTGAATCAAATTTGGATCTCAGACCTATATGTTTTATGGTGTGTGCCAGATAAGATAAATTAATTGGGGTTTGATACAAGAATATGAATCTGTGTAGTTTGTGAAGACTGCTTTAGACTGATGGCAGAGTGGTTTCTGTTATGAGCAGAAGGAGCAGATGCTAGAACATCTGTACCGTGCTTGTCATCCTTTCAGATTTTTTTTTCAGTAATCAAAGATGCATGTAATAGTAGCTTTTTTTTCTCCTTCTTTATTTTTCTTCCTAAGCTCTCGTTGTCTCGGGGCTTCAGTCATTAGAGCAGGTAACCAGGACCAACCATGGCTAACGCTACAGGCACCTTCTTTGTTATCAAATCTAGTTACCTGCTGAAGACAATCAGGTCATCAGATCCTCCCTGGGAGCTTAGAGAACTTTTAAAAACTAATTATTGTAAATTTTTTTTTTAAACTAATTTTTGTCCTGTTACTTCTGTTGGTTCTGATTCCAGACTCCCACTATGGTGACTGATGAGAAATACAGTTTCCAGTATGAATTTTTACTTTATTGGTTGGACTTGTGTTAGTTTAAATAGCTTTTTCTGCTGTTTCTCTTGAAAAGCCAGTCTTCCAGATCTTGTGATCATCTAGTTGCCCTTTTGTGCATTTATAGGATGAGCTCATCTGTTTTGAGAGTGAGTGACCAGAACTGCAAACATCACTTCAGGTGAAATCTCACATCCTGCTGGTAACTCCTTCTGACAACAGCAGCTTTTCTGATGTGTCCTTGGGTTCCCTTTTCATGACTGCACCTCATGGCAGAGGGACCACGAGGTGCTATTTAATTGGTATAGAGGTGTCTCTTCCTCTGTGTAGTGCTCTTAAAATGATGAGCTCCCACAGTGACTTTGTGACTTGTTTCAAGTGCTTGAATTTTCGTTCAATTGTGTTGCCTTCTGTTTCTATTGTGGAAGGACTTGACTGTAAAATAATCTTGTGTGCTTTGTTTAAAGTATTCTGAAATAATTTGTCCTGTTCTTTTGATTCTCTTATTTTTAGCAATCTTGAAAAATACTACTAATCCTCTGTCTACTATCCCGGGTGTTGTTGCATTCGTTGTGTTCTAACTGAGCTTCCACTCACCTTTTTAGAGGTATATTGATCAAGCAACTTGTAGGTTAGCCTGGAATAATGATCAACACTTCATGGGTTGTATTCTCTCTCCTTATACTTTTGGATCAAGCTAAACTAGCTCAGTATGTCACAAAAGCTTTGTAAGAGGGAAGGGAAGGGAAGGAGAAACGTTAATAAACAGCATAGGGTGCTGTTGACTCAGATTGGGAAGAGGAACAAGCAGATTTTTATGCCCTCCCACCCAGTGGCTTTCCCTTGGATCTTAGTTCAAGGATCTTGTTCAGACTGTGACCTGCCTGTGTGGTGAACCCAAAGGGAAAGTTTGTGTGGCTGAAAAATAACCCAAAAAGTAACCCAAAGAATAACCATGTGGCTGCACAAAAGCTGTTCTGGCCTGCTGGAGAGGACAGCAGTGCAAAGACAGGTTACAGCAGCTTCTCTGGCATTGGTGCTGACTTAACATGTAGGGATAGAGTTTTGGTGTTCCTGGGCTGCATATATAAACTCAAGGTTGTTGGGACTTTTGCTGCTCCTCAGAATGGGAGCTGGTGTCTTAACCTTTGAGTTCCATCACCCATTTCTGACAAATTAGGTAAAACCAGTTGATTTTATTGTATCATAAGCCAAGATTTATGCAGGAGCTCCCACTTTGTCATGGCAAACTTGTTCCTTCAGTCTTTTCAAACTGAGCAAGTTCAGTGATAGAGAGGACATCACTTGACTTTTTTAGCACTGACAGGGGGTTCAGAGCTGTCCAGGACATGGACAATGCACTTACTGCCCCAATAGGCTGTTTCTTTCAGTCGTTTTTAATTGTGTGTACAATACACCCACACTGTGTCTGTGTTTGAATAGCTTAAGGAAACTGGACTGTGTACTTTTTATGCTTTCAGTGAAACACAAGCCTCTGCTCTTGGCAGGAATTTGGCTTGGTTCCTCCCAAAAGCCACGAGAGATGAGCCAACATATGCAGATCATTCAACAGGTATGTTTGCAAGAGACAGGTCAAGATTTTGATTTTTGAGAGAGTTTTAAACCTTTGCACGTGTCCCATAGGGACCCCAAACCACTGTTGTTATTATGGAAAACCTTGGTCATATGCCTGGTTCTCTTACAGATGTGTCTTATCAACTTTATCTTCTTACTTTCTGAGATTAGGAATGAAATATGGGAGTGTCTTGTGACAAGCCCTCAGTAATGTGGTCATGATATCCCATCATGCCACAAATACCTTTTAGTGTTTTTCCCCTTTTACCATATAGCTGCATTTCCTTGTCTTGTTCCCACATGCTGTTCCCGCTCTAAATACATTGAGAGTACAGGACAGAAGGTGAAAGCCTTGTTTTGGATCAAGTAAAACTCTTTTCGTGACTATTTTGGGTCCCCAGAGCGTTTATTTTCTGTTGTCCATGTTTTATTTTTTTTCCCAGTGTGATTTCTTGTGTGTGCAGGTGTTTGGTACAACTGAGTCAGTGAATGCTTAGAGCACTTCAGCAGTCAGCCCTGTCAGCCCTGGTGCAGGGCTTTCTCACGGGGTAACACATGGATACAGAAGGAGAAGGGAGCAACGTGTCTTTGATGGAGTTCTGTGTGGGATCTCAAACTTGTTAACCATAAGTATGTTTGTCTTGAGACAATGGGCAAGGTTGAGCTGGATCATGTCTCAAAAAGTGCAGTTTCTGCAACTTAGACAGACGGGAAATTTCGTAATTGTGCCTTAAGTTCAGGTGTGCTGTGGGCAGCTGCTGATCCTCAGAGCTACCCAATTTGGTGTTTGCTGAGAACTTGCAGAGTTCTCATTCAAGGAGAATAAAGCATAATAGAAGGGTTATTGACACAGTTGAATTATTATTTTAGTGCATGTGTTTGCCCAGTAGAACATAATGGATTTGGAGTAGTTGTTCTGGTACATTGGGTAAATTCTGGGTCGGTTTTGGTGTGCCTAATCATTGTGAAAGCACTTATTTCTCAATGCCACACAGCTGCTCTTGAAGTGTCAAGTACTGGCCTGTTGTTTGACCAAAGTGACATAATGGTGCTGTAAGACATGTTTTTATGATTGTGTCCTTAATTGACTAGGCAGTAGTATCTCATAAATAAGTACTTCTATTTAAATACCTATAGAAATGTTTTCTCTATACTGTCCAGAGTTAATACCATAAAAGGCTTAATTTTTTTTTTTTTAATTAAAACAAAAGTCTCATCTGTACTGGATAAATGTGAGTTAAGTTTCAGCTTGCTGCAAACTCTTTTGTCAGGTCCAAGCCACTTGAAATGGTTTTGTAGTGAGATGTTGAAACACAATGGGTGGTGGAAATGTTTCTGTTTATTATTAATTGAATCAGTATGTATTTTTTTTTCCTTAAAATGCCAGTCAGTCAAGGCTGTAGTTCAACCACTACCTGGTCTGCTTTCTTTCTGGTGAGTGCAGCTGAGATGAACGGGTCTGTATAGCAGTGTATGTACATGAGTGTTTGGAAAATAGGGTTAACTGTGGCTGTGTCCTACATTTTTGAGATGTCTGGGCTCGTTTAACCTCCTCCTTTCTGCAATACGGAGCAGAACTTGTCTGACAGAACAAAAATGAAACAGAAGTGTGTGCGTGCATCCTTTTCCCAAAAGATATAAATAGTCTAAAAGGAGGATTGTGTGTTTAGCAGCGTGGCAGATGATGCTGGGAATTGATATAACACAGATATAGGGAGAGTATTGGAGTCTCTGTTTGGTTTTGCTTTGTTGCTTAAAGGAGGGGGTTCAGATCAGCTCTTGATATTTCTGAAAAAAAATGAAATGTTAGTGAAGTAATCTATGAGATTTCGTGTTGCAGTGTGACTGTGGGCTGAAGAGAAGGGAGCTGCAGACAGCTGCAGGTAGCTTATCAACAGTGTTTAAAACCCAAAAATTCATATCTACTGATTGATAGTTTTGATTTCTGCCGGAAAGCTGAGATGTGTCTTGTTGCCATAATGAACTGTAGTCTCTATGTAGCTCATGGGCTGCTTGTGAGACCTGTTGGTTTATTAATTGAAGACAAGACCAATTGTGGGTTTTTTGGCCAGGTAAGGTTTTGAGAGCATTCTGGAGGTGTCTCCTTACAAGGTGAGAACAGCAAAATCCCCATGGGTGGGATTTCACAGGATCTGAACAGGGACCAGGGAAAGAGTAATTGGTATTACCTCCTAACTCCCTCTTGTATTTGGCAGTCAGAGAAGAGATGGCCCAAAACACATAGCCAGCAGTTTCTACAAGTGCTTGAATAAGGATTTATGAATTGCTGAAGCTGAGGTGTGAAAGGGAAAAGACTTTTGTCCCTAACTCCCTATTCATGTGGGAGCTCCTGATCTCATAAGCTCCTTTATTCTGATGCTCTTGGAAGTGCTTGATTTCATTGCAGTCACTCTTCTTTCTCTTCCCTCTGCTTTTGATCCCTAAGCTGTAACATGGGAGATAATTGCTTTTGCTCATTTCTTCTGGATTTTTTGAATCACAGACATCATCATTGCCGCAGACTCTGGGAAGAACCTGCCTTCTAGGCTGTGCCTCTTAGTCCATCAGCCCAGAAAATAAACCTACACTGGCCAACTGCAGATAGTTGATGAGCTCTTGGCTACGTAGCAGGAACCACTGTGGGTTATGAGGATTTGTTAAATGTACTGAAGGTTGAGAAATAAACAGGTTTGGCAGCTGCTCCCTCCAAAGGGGGCCGTTCTTGTCTCAGTTCAAGTATCTCTGTAGGAGAACATGAAATTGTCTAACCCAAGCTAAGCAAAAAGCCTGGGGATGTTTCTAGAAGCATCTTTGATTTAAAAAATCGAGATGTCATTCTGTAAGCTTTCTCATGTGTGTGTTTTCTGTTGGTTTTTAATGTTCCCTTGCCATAAATCAAGTCATTCCATTTCTGTAAGTAGATTTCCCTCTGACATCAGAATTGAGGAACAAGTGAAAACACATCGTTTTTGCTGATTCTTTCCACTCCACTTGTCTGTGGTTCAGGTCTTGGCTATGTATTGAAGACTATTATTATTTTTTAATCTAAACTGGTTTTTCCATAGTGGAGAGGATTATTTGTTTTGTGAGTTACTTAACAGAAACATCTTGGTTATAAAAGCTGAAGAAAGAGGGGCTTAGAGATTCTAAATATTTGATACTGTTTAATGAGTGTATCTACTAAAAACAGGCTTTGTAAAGAAGGGTAGTAACTCATTCTGTAATATCCCTAGTCAACAGCAAAAACCAGAAAGATTTTTTTTTTCCCTGAAATGATTAATGGCTGCATATCTAAAACCCTGCAAATTTTTGTAATGCTCAGCAGAATCTGCAGTTTTATAAGAGAATATATTGTACTCTGCTACTTGTGAAAATAGCTCTTCCTCTCTTCTGTTTTGTTTGCTCCCTTGCCAGCCAAGCCAGAAAAGTGAGCAGCACTATCGAGCTATGCTAATTTTGTGAGCCATTTTAATCTGCTCACCGTCCCAGAGGCTTGATTCCTTATCTGCCATCATCCCTTCATGAAGGGAATGTGTGGGGAATGCAGGATTGGGCACAAATCTTGTAACCTTTGAAGACACTCTGTCCAAAACAAACACTTAGTTCCAGTAAGTGTAATTTAGTTGATAAATATCTTAACAGTTTTCTGGAGGGGAACCTCTACTTGTTTACCAAAAGCATTTTTAGTACAATCCTGGTCCTGAAATCCATGAACATTGACATGAGGGCATGTAGTGCTGTTTGTGCACAGATGGTGCCAAACCATCTAGATACTGTACTGTTTGCTTTCCTCAAAAATGTGGTGTTGTTCTAGACTGCTTAGAGACCCAGCCTTTTGTTTAATATTTCATGAGATGAAAGAGAAGAACAAGACAGATCAAGCCAGTGTCCATGGAAATGAGAATGAGCATACTGACTTTATTGTTCCTGGAGGTGCTGTGATGGCTTCTGTTGATGGCATTACTAATTGTAAAAGTAGCTTCCCTGTCTCTGTGCGTGTGTAACTCCTTGGACGTTTTCTACTGGTATCTTCATCCTGATTACCAATTCTTCAGGATGCAAACTCAAATCCAAAAGGTAATGAAATGTCTTAGTGTGTGAAATAGAATACAGATTGCAGGGGCTGTGAAACCTTGGTGTGAAGAGGAGAATCAGCAGTATCACACATTGAGTGTTTTAGGTCTCGTGTGAAGCTCTTGTCTTCAGGCATACTCAGTATTGAACCAATATATATAGACCTGATTTTTAAGCATGAACATTTGTCATGCATATGAAAAATTGCCAATTTAAGGCTTCTAATTTAAAAAAAACTTATGGCCATCTGTTTTGGCCCTGATTTGAAGGTGAATTAAGTGTTTTGGTGCTTTGCTCATTTGGGGAAAGCATGTGTTGGGCAATGAAAGATGCACTGGATGATGTCCTGCTTCCATAGTCAACTGTCTTTACACTAAGACCTATCAGGAAGAGTTGGACTTGCAAAGAAATGGAAGGACCTCCCAAATTCTATGGTCTGTGTGCCATGAGGAGCTCTGTAATACCAGTTGTGGTGTTGGGCTGTCCCTCTGCTGTCCAGGATGTCTGACTGTTGTTTGAGTTGGGTACCTTTGGTGAAGTCACAGAAATTACTGCATATCTTGAGTAAATGAATAAACCACAGGCAAAAAAAAAATCATGCTATATTTTTAAATTTTACAGTGCAAGGTAAATTTTTTTCAAGTCACATTTTGAAATCTTTATTTCAAGACAAGAAATAATTCATTAACCCTGTCTTTATAGAAGTCTGCCTTCCTGATGTTGGCCTGTGCTCTGCCTTTTGCTGCCTGCAGTGAAACCAGAAGGAACTCTGAGTGGGATTTGGGAAATGGCTTTTTTCCTTCCTCAAGGATCAGATGGGAATGTGGGACCAAACGTCGCCTTCGCTGGCAGAGTGGTTGTGGTTTGTGGGGGCAAGAATGAACAAGCCCGGAAGGAAGCTTGGGATCTAACTGTGTGTATCAAACCTCTCCAGAGATGGAGAGCAGGCAGGATATGGACAGAGTCCAGGTCTGCCCTCGACTTGTCCCACATAGCCCCCTTTGAGTTGAGAAGGAATTATCTACAGATAAATATAAGGGTGGATGTGCGTGAGTGAGCGAGAATGTGATCACCTGATGTGGGATTCCCATAGTGAGGTGTTGACTCATCTTTTCATGTATGGAAAGCTATTTTCCAGCCCTAGAAACACTGGCTTCAGTTTGGGAAGGCATCGAAGCCCTTGTATGAAGTGCTTTTCCAAGAAGGGATTTTTCTCCATAGTCAAGTCCTGTGTAAACTTGAAATATTGATTTAGAGAAGGGGGGAGTGAAGTAATTTCAGGTGCTACTGTCAGTGTATAATATCCTGCACATGGAGCCCCTGTTCTGTTGGTCCTTAGGCAATACCTTGACAAAAAACCAATACAGACACCTGCACTTGGATGCACCTGCTGAGGTCTGTAGCTTTACACTCCTTTTCCTATAACTTAGGAAAGAAGAGACAGGGGTTTTCTGTGCAGTGGCTGCTGCACTGAGAGAGACACATAAATAGCATGAGCTGCCAAAATGAAGGGGACAGTGAAACTGTCCTTATGTTGGGCCCTTGCATGCATGGACAGGTTGGGGGAGGAAGGAGAAAACCCTTTCCCTGCCTTGCCTGCTTTAGTAGTGCTTCTTCTGTAGTGGGAACCTAAATTGTTTTCTTTATATTCATTATACTAATTTTTCATTATTTTCTTGAGCCTGTGTCCCAGAAACGTGTGAATTTCAGGCCTAGTGTGCTAAAAAAG
Source organism: Manacus vitellinus (assembly GCF_001715985.3). Taxonomy (NCBI): domain Eukaryota; kingdom Metazoa; phylum Chordata; class Aves; order Passeriformes; family Pipridae; genus Manacus; species Manacus vitellinus. The sequence goes on along the minus strand of NW_021940750.1, from coordinate 37,973,849 downwards.
TTTGATCTTTCCTTTCCCAGATAACTCATGTTTATAAATACACTTCATTTTCTAACTAAAGGGATTCTGGAGCAGGAAAATGCCCAACTAAATTCAAGGTCTGCTCTTTAACATTGGCAGCTGCTGTGCAAGATGCATTTCAAAGCTGAAAATGAAAGTTCTCCTTGTGTTAACAACAACAACAAAAAAATCCTCTTTTTTTTTTTGATTCTGAGATACAATTGTGTTTGTTTTGCACTTTCTAATCTTGAAAACAGAAGCTGGGTAAAACTGGTTGGCTCTCCTCAGCTCTGCCTTTGCAAGGACTGGAACCAGTTTAGCTGGGGGTAGGTCAGCAGAGTGAAAGTTTTGTTTAAGATCCTTCGCAACTGTGTCAGTGTTGTTTCTCTTGACTTGTTTAGCTTTTGTGCTGGGTTTATGAAGGTGCAACACAACTTAGCCCTTAATGTACAACTGTTTTGGCTTCAGTATAGCAAAGCTATAAATAGGCACTCCTTTGCCTCCCCAGCAGTAGGAAATGACTGCAGCAGGTGTTGTCCTCTGCTAGATATTTGCACACTATTACTACCCAAGTAATTTTTTTAAAATTGGCCTTTTTGTTGTTTGTTCTTCCTTTATTAAATGCCAACTGACTGGTCAGCAGGCATCACATTAAAATAGGAAATCTTCGTTAAGACAAAAGAAATAAAAGCAGAAAGGTATTTTTGCTTTACTTCTGTACAGCCTCTGCGTAAAGTTTATTTTATGTGCAATTTTAAAAGTATTACCAGAAGGCACAGGAAAGCTGCATAATGCTGGGTTGCTGCCTGAAATGGTTTTTTGGTCCTTTTGGCTTTGCCTGGCTGGAGTTTAGCTGAGGTTTGTTATAGCAGTTCTTCTATGGTAGGACTGGTAGATGCTTGGAAGGCTGTGGGCAGGGTTTGTGTCTGTGCTTGTACTGAATTGTCCCTTGCACTGTGACACCAGGAAATAATCAGGGCTTTTTGTGCAGCAAGGTGGTGCTTAGAGCCAGTGAGGATGTTGCAGCATGGCCCGTTCAAAATGGGTTTGATGGTGTCAATAAACAAACTTCCCCTCAACACAGACCCCGTCGTTGTTTGGATTAACTTTGGGTCCCAGCAAAGGGACCGAGTTGTTTGGGCAGGGAGAATAAATGTGTTTGTGCTGCCGAGATTGTTTCCGTTCAGCGGCGGAGCAGAGCCCTGGCCTCCTGCCACACTTGGGGGTGAAATCTGGGGGAGATGTAGGGTGCAAACAGCAAACAAGGGGGGCAGTCCTGTGTGTCAGTCCCTGTTGAACACCTGTCTGCCCTCACACCCCTTCCTTTCCCCTGCAGGTGTGAGAGCTGCGTGGAGCTGCTGTTTGTGAGAGGGGCTGGGAACTGCCACGAGTGCGACACCCCCCTGAGGAAGAGTAACTTCAGGGTGCAGCTCTTCGAGGATCCTGCTGTCGACAAGGAAGTGGAAATTCGGAAGAAAGTGCTGAAAATGTGAGTGTCACCAGTTTAAAGAACAGAAGGTGGAAGTGTTTCATGGATCACAATTTTAAGAAATCGACTTTTCCAGTAGTACAGAGGAGATTTTTTTTTTTAAAGTGACAAACAATAAAACTTGACTCCATTTATCGTGGAGGGATTTCAAAGAATCTGATTTTATGCAACGACTGAGGACTTAATTCTCAGTTAAGCCTTGAGGGATTCCTGCTTAGCATTAGAAAACGAGTGTTTCTATGTGGCCTCCTTTGGCAAAGACTTGCCTCCTAAATGGAGATGATTAGATGTTGAGGAGTACAGCTGCTTTCCCTTTGAGGGGGTCAACATGGGAGTAGGGCAAGAAACAGGACCTTGATTGTTTTGTTCCCTGGGGACCTGTTCTCAGAGTTGAAGGCTGGTTCCCTTAAAAATCAAAATGGACAAAATAGAGTTCACATTGTTTTTAAACTTCACACAGCAATTGTTAATGGAAATGGTTCCCTACAAGCCTGGTGTTACTAGCCTGTCATGCAGATTTGAAAGCTCTTGGAATTGAGATAGATGAGGTCTGAAATTGCATCTCCCTCCTTGTGGCCAAGAAACAGCATTTTATAACGAAAATAAGGGAGCCGGTTGGTGTTTGATAGAAGAGGGTCTGGTGAAATGTAACAAACCCAGAGAGAGTTGTGTGTGCAAAAACGAAAGTGCAGGTAAATTGTAAGCTTGGCAGCCTTTTATTTGAGATTTAGTACAATACTAAATAAATCATGATGATGATGTGGAGAAACTGTGTTGCTGAATACCAAGATGCTGATGTGGAAAGCAATAATAATTTTGCTGTTGGATTTTAAAGTCTGCTAAAGTTAACAGAAGTCAAACTGGAACGAAGTCAACTGAGTTGACTAAACATGGAATGAAGTTTAGTTAGAAGAGAAAACATTGGAAAATGCTTGGCCCACTTTGTTTTACTGGATCATTTTTTGGGAGGCAGGAAAAATGCCTCCAAATTGGAATTTTGCCTGAGTGCTTGGGATTAGATTTTTATACTCCTGGGTGTTGTGGTCCATGGAGCAGGCAGAACCTCAGCTTTGTATTTTCTTGGGAAGAAAACCTGCACATCTTGACTTTCAGAGGCTGTCAATGTTCTAGCCAGCTGTCTCTTCATCTTTTTACTTTTTCCAGCTATGAAGAGGTGAATATGAGTCCTGGAATGGTCTATTGATATGAAATGAGATAATTGCATAGCATTTTCAGTTTGCTGCTGACATGTGCTTTCTGTTGTTGGCACAAAGCCAAACTCCCTGTTCCGATACTTCTAGAAAAGCTTTTTTTTCCCTCTTTTTTTTTCCTGTGGGTGTTACTGTTGTCTCTGCCTTTGTTAAGAGGTTGGCTGGGAATGACTCTGTCTTGGCCTCTGTGCTCGTGTTTACCTGTAACCCTGGAAAAGGAGTTGGCAAACAGTAGGCAAAGATAGCACTGATTTATTCCAGGCTGGCTCCTTTCCTTTGGAACAAGCACTTCTGTCTCCCATGAAAGACTCTGTATGTTGGTCAGTTTGGGAGCCACAAAGTACATAGTTGATAAAACTAGATCAATACTTAATCAGCTTGCAGCAAGAGCCTTGTCGAATGGAAATTGCATCTTTGTGTGTTGTATAAATACTTGTTTCTCTTCTCTCAAAGATACAATAAAAGAGAGGAAGACTTTCCCAGTTTAGATGAATATAATGATTTCCTGGAAGAAATAGAAGAAATTGGTAAGTCTTAATGCTTGCATTTTTGATGTGCTGTGCTCATGAGACCATAGGCTTTTTTATTCTGACTCAGCTGCCTATGAGAATGTCTAAGTTGAGTTTCTGTAATAGGATTTATCATAGTATCACATTTTTATCTAATTACTTTTTTCTGCACACTTTTAATCATATTTGCTGAACTGTAGGGCATCGTTGAGTAAAACTTTTTATCTGCCAGAGGAAGAACACAATCCAAAGAGGAAGCAGTGCTTTACAGCTGGAAAAGAAAGGCTTGCAGGGTACTGTCAGTGCTACACTGGCAAAGATTAAACAAAGAGAGGAGAAATTGAAATTTTCATTATATGCTTCCATTAGCTTTATCTACCATGACAGAAGCCATATGGTGTCTTTCATCATTTCTGCTTCTGCAAGTACAGTAGTTGAAGCTGCTTTGAAGCTGATGACCTTACATACCACTGTGGTAGCATTTTATGTTGCTGTGCAGAAGGAGGAGGTTTAGGAACAGACGTTGGCTTCTTTCTCTTTGGATTAGCTGAAGCAGAACTTTGCCCTTTGGGGAAGGGACAATGTTATCAACAGAGTTTATTTTCTTCTTAGTTAGGGTGACTTGTGATTTATGGTGGACTGATGGATTTTGCTTAGAAAAACAAGGATGTGTTCAAAGGAGTGACTCCTAAATGGTTTGTTTCTTGATTTTTATGAGCTTCTGAGGCTTTTCTTTTTTTTTTGACCTGGAGGAAGAAGAGGTGACTTAGAGCATACAGGAAAGGCAGCGAATGTGATTTGAAGGAAAACATGGAGATGCCACTCCCCTTCAGTTTCTCAAAGGAGCCCTTGCTCCTCTTTGCACTGTGGTGTTTTGTAGAAATGTATCCAATACACTTACTGCCGTGAGTAATGTATCGTGTTTTTGTTGGCATCAGAAGGCCGAGGCTGGAGAGCCAAATCGTGTGGCTGGGAAACACCAGCCACACTCACACGGGTCCAAATATCTGGAGGAGATGATGTGGGTGTAGTTCTGTTTGTATATTTTTTTGAATGGTATGGGGGAAGGAGGGAATGAGCAGAAAGAATGGTTGCATCTTGGCCAGAGGATCCTGGAAGAATCTGTGTGCTTATGGAAGGGAAAAGAGCTTCTTATTTATGTAGCATTAAATGCAGTTGCCCCACTTACTGCTGTTGCAGTTTTCAGCATCTGCAGCAAGGGATTTGAAGTCTTGCCTGAAATTGCCTGAATCTCATGAATTTGTGCAGGACGTTATGACTCTTCAGCTCTTGGGATTAGGTGGTTACATTTCAAATGGTTCCAAAGTCTGCACTGGGAACTTGGTTTAGAAGCAGCAGGAATCCAGCTGGTCTTGGTAACCTTGTGAAAAAGAGTGAGTTTGCCAATAACTGTGTTGGCCCTGCAAATGCATAATGAAGAAGCTTGATAGAGTCATTAGGAATTGGAGTTAGTTGCCTGAGAGGGACACCTAAAATACTGAAGGAATAGGAAGTCTGATTACCTCTTAGTTCCTTCATGTAGCAGCCAGGGTGATGAGAGGAAAAAAGGGGTGCAGTCAGAAGGCTCTTAGTTTTCACTTTCAAAGGGTTCATTTGTGATCTACTAACTCCAAACAGATCCCAGAGGACAGGTTTGACTCAACAACACTACTTTAGGCAAGAGTTCAAGCCCTGTTCTCTCTCCCTGGTGACAAAGCCCACTGCACACATATTGCTCTCCCCAAGCCCTTCCCTGCTGTGCTCCTGGGCAGATTTCTGCACCTAGAAGTTGTCTGGTGGATTCTTCCAATGCATGTGGAAAATGGCATGACTGAATAATGTGTTAAGGGGGTATCTTTGACTCTGTATGGTCACTTCACATTATACTGCAGAGAGTAGTTATTTCATTTTTGTGTGTGAGTGAATTCCCTGCTGGTTTGTGCACATGAAAGACTGGGCTGCAAGAAGGGAAGGAAAGGATTTGGTTGTGCAGGGCAGTTTTGCCTCGTGGAGCCAACGTACAGCAGGTTGAGAGTAGCTGGTGGTGGTTGTTCAAGCTGCCAGGTTGGGAATGTAGGGAGGCAGAGAACTGGATTTCCCCTCTCTCCCCCTGCCCCAAACTTTCAGTTTTTCTGCGGGAGGGTCAAAGTGTGGCTTTACCTTGTTTTCTCTTTGCTGGGAAGTTTTGTTTCTTGAGTTGTTGTGGGAGTTCAAATAAAATAATTGCTTAGCAGAGGCAAGGTGTAAGCATCACTTGTAACCTTCATATGACCCTGGCACAATTCAGATAGTTTTTCCAAATATTTGCAGCAATTGCACTGTCTTATTCCATTGATGTGATACACGACCTCACTGGAAACACATTTTCCCCCTTTTTTATCAGCCGTGTTATACTTACAGACTTTTCCTATTTAAATAGAAAAGTTGGGTGGTACAGCAGAAGCGTGTGTGTGGGAAGGTCAAACAAACATTGGGGTAGTCACCTTTTAAGATTTCTGTTATAAAAAACACATTTTTGAAGTGGTTTAGAATGTAGCCACTAAATAATGCTTTGGGCTAAAATGTGTTGTTACAAGGCTTTAAATAAAAACCACATTTTAAAGCAAGTTTTCGCCAGAAGAAAAATCAGTTGGACAATTTGAGAACACTGTAAACACAGTTTGTTGTCATTAACACTAGGAATAAAAATAAAGTGAAAGGGTTAAAACCTGCCTTTGGGAAAGGTGTGGACAACATCCATCTGAATGAGTCAGGTCTGTGCCCATATGATGAGAGTGACAAAGTTAAACCTTAGAGTAATGCTACAAGTTGCAGTTTCTGGACGTAATGCAAACTTTGCTTGTTATTTCTATAAGGTTTTCTTCTTTCCCCAAAGGTTTTCTTCTTCCCCAGAGTATATCTGTGCCCAGTTTTTTTTAAACCCTGTGTGTAAGCTCTCCCAGCAGGACCTGCCTCCCAGCATGTGCCTGGCACCCTTCTCCTGGTACCTGAGTGAGGCCCGCAGGCATTCCCACAACACAATTGTTAGCAGTAATTATTGCTTTTTAAAAACATTCAGTAAGTTCAGCTTGGAAGGAGGCTGCTGCATTTGTGCCCTTCGGATTCCTGTATCTCCTTACTCCCCCAAGACTTTGTGCAATACCGGCTGCCTCGAGACTTGTCTTACTCAGAACATTTATCTCCCGAGTGATCCTCGGATAGGAAGGGTTTTGGTATCTGTGATCACTTGTGGGTTGTGTTGTTTATTGTTTTGTGGTTTGTTTTTTTCCTTCTGTGTGTGTGTGTGTTCTCGAGGATGGTGTTGCTGGTCCTGACAGAGGCAATTTCCCAACTGGAAACTGGGTGGCTTTATCAAAGAACCATTTCAGTCATTTCGTCTGAGCAAAGATTTCACACTGCTCCAGACAAAATGGTCTCTCTTAGACTGATGGGGCTGAGTGAATTCAATCATTTATGACTATGCTAAGGTAATTTTCTGGAAAATTATTGACCTAGTAAAAGACAACTGAGGATGAACAGAAATAATTATTAATACCTAACTAGACTTTTCTGGCTTATCTGTGGGTTTTCTTTTGTTTTTGATAATTATTTTGTTATAATCACAGAACTGGTGGTTTGGAAGGGACCTGTTATGATCTATTTCATCTGTTTTCCACCTCACCCCTCTCCTACCCCTCTTGAAAGTACAGGGACCAGGCATCAAAAGCACCAAGAGAAGGTGCCAAAGTAGCCTGGGACTCCTTGGGCAGACTGAGGGTGTGGCTGTGTGGTTGTGTCTTCCTCTGCCCAAAGCAGTTGCTCTTCTACCATTCCCAGCCTCTAGCTGGGGTTTTATGAAGCTGATTATTAAGGAGTTTTTTGGAGTGGGATGGGAGGAATATTGTTTATATCAAACTAATGCTAATAATGTTTAGTCTGAGATTAAAATGGAGATTTTGATGGACTTAGAGTCCTGCAGTGGAGTCATATTCATTCATACTGCTACGTCTCTGGACAAATGATTGTGCCATATAATTAAAATGTTTCTCATTTTCTTTTTTTATAGCTAGGAAAATATTTTTCCATTTATTGTAGAATTCCATAATGAATGTTGTTATTTTGAAAAGCAGTGAAAGTCTCTCTGTAGAGGCTGAATTTCAGAAGTTGGGAGTTTTACCTAAATAGAATGAAATGTTTCAGAAAAACACAATAGTCTTCCTGTTACACTTCAACAGATGTCTCAAGGCAAGTCATTTTATAAACCAACCAATGTGAGATGGATAAGTAGATAAATAATTGTTGCATACAAAACACCTTCTGTTTCTTTTCCCTGAAGGGTTTCAGGCCTCTTATATCGGCTTATGCTATATTTCAACATGGACAAAAATAAGTCTGTCTTCTCTTTGAAACCTTTTCAAACCAGCCATCTGCTTTGCCACTCATATTCAGATCTACACCAATATTTTTTCAGGGTAGGTGTGGCTTACGAGTTAGGGATTTTTAACCCCTTCTGGTTCTTCTAGTTTTATATTTTTTTTTTGTGTTGTTGTTGTTGTTGTTGTTGGGCTTTTGAAAAAGGGAAGAATTATATTTAAAATAAGTTTCTGGCAAAACTCAAAGCAGACCAAATAAAAAAGTGCTGCTTAGTCCTAGCTATTTAAAAGGTAAGATGTCAAGTATTACCAACTGTGTTCTTTGGTTTGATATTTGTTGGTTTTTAGATGTCAAGGAACTCGTTGAGGGAAGAGGTGACAAGAGAAAGAAAGAAATAATCTCTTAATTATTTTCTTGTAGCCTAGTGCCCCTTGCAAAATAGACTTGTCAGCTGTAATTGCAAGGGTACAATGGCAAGAACTTGTATTCTGTGAATATTGATGAAAAGACGTTTGAAGCTCATGAAAAATTTATTAGAAAATATGTTGAAAGATGTTTTGGTGGCTGGTTGGCCTCTGGTAACCACGCAGTGTCAAAGGGCAGAGTTTGCTTTGCTGCTGAGTACTTGTTGTAGGAGGGAAGATGCTTTTGTCCTGTATTAAAGGGCAGCTGTTGACACTGATGTTGATGCAGAGACATCCAGGTTACACTGCTACACTTTTCACTGTTCTACTCTTTTTTTTTACACTTTTTTACACTGTTTCAAAAATTGGTTTTTTACACTCTTTTTTACAACTGTTTCAACAAAATGTACCTCTTCAGTATTTTCACTCTTGAAATGTGGGCAAGCTAGTGTTGAGGAGCAGATGCTTAGGACCAAGATAATGTTCCTCATCAGTCGCTGTACATCAATGTTCACTGGGACAAATCTTCTCTGGCCTTTTGAGGATGCTGGAAGTTTGAATCTTTCTGATTGCTGATGTCCTACAATATCCTTGAGTGACAGAGCAGAATCAGATGGACTGAGCAGAGAGGGTATGAGCAGATCTGACTGTTGGGAGAGTTGTATCTGTGGTTTGGTTCCAACCACAGCAGAAAAACAGAAGGGGAAATAAAGTCTTTCACCTTGCTGTGAGCAGAGCAATGGGCTTTTAAGGTGACTGTACAGTTGGCTGCTGAAGATTTCTCAAACATTGATGAAGAAATAGATTCCTTACATGGAAATGTTACTTCCTATCAGGTACCAAAATACTCAATAAATACTGGAAAATGCACTCACTTTTGTAAGTAGGCATTTGCACATGTTTAAAACTTACCTGCTCTCCTTGTATGAGTTTTAAGTCTTAAGCTTTTGGTTTTACAGACCGAATTGTGACTGGTTGAACCTATTAAAGATAACTGAGAAAGGGGTAAAAAACCAAAGCCTGAATGTTTCAAGCAGCAATAGTTGCAAAACAGGGATCATCAACTTATTGCTGGACTTATTTTTAGAGAAATACTCAAGATGTTCAGGAGCCTAAAGGCAATTTGACATCTCATCTTGCTCCTCCTCTTGCACCTGAAGGTGGCATCTGGGCATCCTGCTAGCACAGCATGTCTCATATGCTATTTCTTTCTTGTGTCGTCATTGAAGAGTTTAGAGAGCTGGTGTGTGGATTTAAGTTGTAGGAAGTGCTGACATTCCCATGCAGCTGCTGTCATTGCTGAGCCCTGGGCTGATTGTGTGCCAGCATTTTCACATGACAATTCTTCTCTGCCCTAATACTCAAATATTAAAAGTGCTTGTCAGTTGGGAACTGTAGGCTGGAAATTTGGAGGCCAAATCTCCATTAAAATACAAAAAATTTAGACTGAAGTAATGTGTTTTACTAAGGAGAGGTTGCTACAACCTGAAAGTGTATGTTTGTCATGATATGAAATAGGAAAATGTTATGCCTTTTGGAGATAAAAAAAGCCTCTCAAACATTTGGAATGGGTAACTTGCTTCCAAAAACCAAGGAGCTGGACTTTGAATGGCTTGTTTGGGTTATGGCAGTGCCCAGAGGTTCCACTTGAGATGAGATCAAGACCACAGAGATAAGTGCTGCATTTAGCTATAGTATGGAGATACAGCAGGTGAGATATAGGAGAAAGGAAGCTTTATTCTCCTTTTCCTGGTTCTTGCCAGTGGGAGACCTCTAGTATAGAGGCTTAGTGATCTGGAACAGTAGCAAAGTTCAAAAATTGAACTCAGGTGTTGATTCTGAAATTCTTGAACCACAAACTCAGCCTCCATCTCAGATCTTCCTTCTGAAGTGAAGATGCTGGGGTGAGGTTGGGGGAGTTTAGCTGATTTATGAGCCAGGCTGAATTGAAATGTCAGTCCTCTTGATACTGTTTATTATTTGGAAAAGAGGGGGGAAATAGATACAGTGTTTTAGGGATTTTTTTGCTTAAGGTTAGGAATTCCTTCAGCTGTATCTTACTGAGTCCTTTTTGTTGCTGTTAGGGCAAATGGAAATACTTTTGATAACTGTAAAATGATGTGGTGCTCCAATACTTCTGGAAAGAGAATATTCCTATTCCCATCTGTACACTTTTATTACTTCTGTGGTACCATCTTTGGCTCTTGCCTGACCCCTTTGTTTCTGTTGACACTGCAAAGCATCCAGGGGTGTTCTGGAGTCAGAGCAGGGGAAAGAGTGAAGCCTGTGCCTGGGAGGAGGCACCTAGGAGCAGGAGTACCCCTTTTGGCTGTACAGCTGGGTTTGTAGAACTGAGCTGTATCCTACAACTGGAGCATTTCCTTGCTTTTCCCCCCCTGTCCCCATTTATTCCCTGGCTTTGAATTCTTGATGTTTCCTTTGCTGCTCTCAGCTGGTTTGCCAGTCGAGGCTGTTCATGGTTTGGTTTGCCTAGAACCCTCCTAATGCACATTTCTACCATGTTAGCTGTGGAGAGGATGAAAGAAGGGATATAATCTTTCCCAAACTGAGATGTGAGCTATCCTGATGAGTAACAACAGACTTCATGCTGCTTCCTTCTGTTCCTCTCTAGCAGCCTTACTGGTACAAATGACTTGGCAGTGGTGCAAGTGCCCAGGGATCATTTGGCCCTGGTTGCCTGAAAGCCTAGGAAGAGAGAACTGGACTAAAATCTTCCAAGTCCTGTGCTGGTGTGTTCACAAGAACCTCCTTCCCTTGCTCAGGGTCTGACTGAGCGCAGTCACTACGCGGTTGTTTGCTTGTGAAGGATTTATCAACAGCACTGCAAATTTCTTTACCGCTCTTGACAAAGCTCTTGGAGGCTTTGAGTGCTGTGTGTTGTGAGTGTTCAGTAGCTCTAAGGCCATGGGCATGAGCCCAGCATCCACTCTGGATGGTGATCACCAAGCAACTTCCCAGTGATAGCGGCTCTCAGTTGGAATTCACTTGACCCTCAACTGAACCAGTGACCTAGAGGTGAAAGGCTCAGGAATTGTATCAAATTACTAATCATCCAAACCATCTGCATCTTTCAAGCTGTAGATTATAGACACTGTTCAATTTCTTGAGATATCTTCTGTGCCATGTGTAGATAATTGGGAATGTTGTGCTAAACTGTGGAACTTGCTGGCCAACCCCCCTTGCTCATGATGACATGAGATATACTCTGTCACCATTGGGAGACATCAAAAGAATGTCAGTTAACCTATTAATCTGGAAGCATCTGTAGATTCCTCCTAAGAAAGATAATTGTACATTGGTGCCTTTTAAGTTATCAAGCAATGTGAATTTTTTGTGTATACCTGAAAATTCAAACAATCTCTGACTATCTTTGTGCATTAGATAATTTTATGAAATAGAACGACTTAATTTCTAACTTTGTCTTAATATGTATGTGTTTGGTGTAATTTAATTTTACAGGAATCACTGTGTTCTTAGCTGTAACTGCTACTTGAAAAGGTCAATGTTATTGAATAGCATGATCAGTATCACAAAAGAGGATGCAAGACTCAGATTTTATTCTCCTACAAATGTGTAAACCTGAAGGAACTCTGCTGGCTTCTCTTGAAGTTTGCAGTGACTTAGCAGATTGTGTCTGTCTTTACCGAGCACGTTTAAGTAAATTCTGCTACTGCAATGTTTATATCTGGTGCTAGAAGGGATAGAGAACATAAGAGTAGTATTTCTTTGTCATAGTCATGCATGCTGACCTAAATACTTTTGCTTTCTGTCTTTATGTAGTGTTTAACTTGACCAACAATGTGGACTTGGAGAACACCAAAAAGAAAATGGAGCTGTACCAAAAGGATAACAAAGAAGTCATTCAGAAGAATAAGTTAAAACTGGTTAGTTAACTTTTCTCCTCTGCAATTTTTATTCATTAGTTGAAGAATTAAAGGATTTGTGAAGTACTTTCTGTGGTGTCTTAAAAACAAAACTAAAAGCACTATGCAGATTTCTCTTCTATTTCAATATTTAGTTTGATAGCTGAAATGTAGTTATGCTTCACTTTGGGAAGAGCTTGAAAGGAGGGAAAGGCAGTAAAGCCTGTGTCTAATACATCACCACTGCATGTGTGCTGGCAGTGTCGTTGGACAATATCCAGGAGAGATGAAGTTCATTCCTGTACCGGGACAATCGTTCCTTTCTCATCCGACGGAAAAAAGGAATCCAGACGCAGACATTAGGAAGCTCCCAGGAGAGGGTTATAAAACTGAGGGAAAGCACAGGTCTGGTTTATGCAAAATTCAGAATGAAAGATGTTGAAACAAACATTAGAACTCTTGTTCAAGAGCTGATAACAGTAACGTCAGGAATATTGTATATATGATCTGTATGCAAAACACATGGTTCGTTGAAGATTCATTCATTAAAATATGGCTCAGATATCTTTTGGCTCTTTAAAATAAACTTGCAGGCATTTATTCCTGTAAGACAAGTTTAATCTGCTAAATATTTTTTCAGTATAAAAATACACACTGTTATCGGTTCTTGAAGCAAAAATGTCTGCCCAGAGTGTGACATAACAAGGTTCTGTGTTTGTATTACAGTTGCACTAAGGATTTGCTTTCAAATCAGTAGGGGTGAAATCCTCACTCCCCTGAAGTCTGTGGCAAAACTCTGAGTGATTTCTTTAGCTCTAGGATTTCACAGGAGGAGATTGGAATCTGAAAAATGTTTGTTTGAACCTCTTCCTTTTAAAGGCAAGGAAATTTCCCTAGGGGTCCATCTCTGATCTGTTATCCTGTCTCTGACACTGTGCAATATCCTATGCTTCAGAGCTTGAAGAGACCTGCCAAAGCTTTGGCTTCACATCTTATTTTACAATGTAGCTGCAGCCTCGAGGGTCACTCTGTTAGCAGTGTGCTTTGCCTGCAGCCCACCTTCCCCTCGTGGAGGTGACTCTCAGACAGCCCCTGCAGGAGCTGTGTGACCCTGTCAAGCAGCACCATAACACCCTGTGCCCACCAAGCCCCCCAGGGCCTCCTGTGTTCTGTACCATGCAGTCCTGCTGTGCTGGAGGCTGGCTGGTGGCAGCTGGGCAAGCCTGTGTGAATCCAGACTCACTGGAGATCTGGAGACATTTCTCTTTTATTTCTTTTTCATCGTTTGAAACATTCAGCATTTCTTTTTCGACAATCGAGATATAATAATAGACTTGACACAGCAGCTATTACAAAAACTGCATGATGTTGCCCATAAATTTAACCCTCTCCCAAAAGCTGAAGGGTTGCTTTCCCTCTCTAGCTCTTGGCAGGTTTTGGAATGTCTTAGCTCCATACCTGGTAAAAGGTGTCCAAATATTTTTTTCCTAAACCTCTCCTGGCCAGTCATTGTCCCTTCATTATTGGACTGATGTAAATTTTTCTATCCATTGTAATAGCTTGCTTCTGAGGAATATAGGTATTTTCTGTCTCTCATGGTATTTTTATTACCCTTTGCCTGTTCCAGTTTGAATTTGTGTTTGGTAAGCAGAAGGGACCAGAGTTGAATGCAGTATTGCAGCTGAGATCTTAATGCCTCTTGTAAAGAAACACCTGTTTTCCACCTCTGTTGGAAATACATTGACATGATCCTAAAACTGTGCTCTTGTAGCACTGTCATGAGGAAGGTTCACAGTCAGTAGTTGTCAAGCAGTGCATCCTCTTCGGTTTCTAACTCGCAAATTAATGTCCCCAAATCTGTGGCCTTTTAAGTTATTTTGATTTCACTTCTGCTACTTTTGTCTTCTTGAGCTTGTCATTCTTGCAAACCAAAATATTAAGTTACTGAATAAGTCACCTCAGGATTTGAATAACTGTTTGTTCTCCTGTCAGTACAGGCCATATTTGTCATCTTTGTAGCCAGTTCCTAATGACTTTGCTACTTTTGTACTAACCCATCTATTAGATATGTAAGTTTGATGCAGGACCATGCAAGGAAAAACTTTAAGTAGACAGGTTAGGAAAAGAAAAATGGGAAGAACTATCTAAGTTCTTGTCATTATAAATTGATTTTTATATAGAGATATTTACGTGCACTAGTTATTTTTAAAAAACCTTGCACTTGGAATGAACTACAGCTTTCCCAAACATGCCTTCTTCCTTAAATACCTGCAGTTCTCCAGTCACAGGGTAACCTGTTACTTCCTACTTTGTGACTAGATATTTAATTTCACTTGCTGCTTTGTGCAGTCTTTAAATAGTTTTGTCTAAGTTCTGTGATGTGAATGTGCATGTTTTCTTGATTGTCCTTTCCTGAATGTGATGGAACATTATTACACTTTTTATTTACTTCTTCCACTTGTCTTCTTGAGTTTACTCCAGGCTTCACTGTCACCTTTTTCTTCAGATATCAGGACTGTGTTTAGATTATCTTTAGGCTGGACACAACCCTTGCTGCCTATTGAACTTGTCTCTCTTCTGTTTTACTGTTCTGCTTGGTCTTCCTTTCAGAAAGAATTTGATCTGACATGTGATAATTCTTCCATTTTCCTGTAGTGTGGTCTGGTTTAGATTTGTATATCAGTTTACTTATTTCTGACCATAATTTTTCTGGGCTGATTCTTCAGTCTGGGTCTGTCACCACTTCCCTACAAGTTTTCTTCTGTTTCAGTGCAAATCCCAGGCAGTCTTTAAACATAAACGTGGAAGAGCCTTGGAATGTCTTAAAGACATCCCTGAGCTCTTCAGTTCTTTTGACCGAACAAACTAAATCCCTTAATTCTCAGAAACCACCTCAGTTTGCAACTTGGGGATTTTCTTGCTTTGGTTTTTTCCTTCCATTCAATGCAAAGAGAACCCAGTTCCAGATGGTCACTGGTTGGTGACCAGCATTTTACCAGTGTCACTGCTCATAATGGAATGGAAGCAGCTCCTGTTGGCTTGGTGGCAGGTGATGAGATCTGTCAGCTCTTGCATCCAGGAGATACTGGGCCTTGCTGGGACCCTTGGCTTGATCTGCCTGGTAAAGGGATGTTTTTCAGCATATTGTGGCCAATATCAGATTGCTGTGCTTTATGAGAGAACTTTATGATTGGAACAAACTTTACTGAGCTCTTGGCTGCAATGATCTTTTCCTGAAACTGGTTCCATCAATAAATCGTCCATTTAAGTTTTATAAAATTTTAATTATCTTGGTGTTTTTACTGCATCTCCCTTTGCTTTAGTCTTTTTGGATGGGAAGTTTTGGAAAATGTTTCCTATATGTTTTTACCTTCTTGCAACAAAACTGATGTTCTTTTGATTCCCTCTTCTTTATAAAATCCTTTTTGTTTTCCCCTGTCACTAAGCCCTCTTCTGGTTTTTAATTTCACTGTGATTTTCAAATACAAATAACTTAATAGTTTACAGGTTAAAAAAAGACTTGTCAAGAAACAGATCTGTAACAAAAACTAGTAATTTTTTACCAATAATCTTTTGTTTTGTCTCATGTCACATGGCTGCAATCCAGGTTATAGGAAAAATTCCTAGTTTTCTGAGACTGTGACATTTTTTACAGTTCATGCTTAAATGTTTTAACTTACAGGCTTCTCTATTAATATTCACCTATGTGTAATTTCTTATTTTTCTTCTGCACCACTGATAAGCACAGAGTGTGCTTTGCACAGAAGATGCAGCTGATGGAGGGGACGATCAGGAACAGTATTGTGGGATTATATTTTTGGTCACCCTACTTATATCACTTGGGTTGTAAGATGTGTGGGAATACAGAAGGGTTCTTTTTAGGGTGAAGATATAAGGAAATGCCGTTGTCATTCTCTAACTTTTAAAGAGTTGGATCCAAACTGCAGAGAGCAGTAAGTTAAAAATCTAACTCCACACTGGACAATAAGAGGAGGTAGAATAATCAGCCGTAATCATCTTAAAATTCTACCTAAAATTTTACTTTAAAAGGTACAATTTGGCTGCCTTCCTCTTGTGTGGCCTGCCCTGGGTCCTTTGGCAGGCAATGGAACTCTGGACTTGCTGTGAGCCCATTTCTGATTTCCCTTTCAGACACGGGAGCAGGAAGAGCTGGAGGAGGCTCTGGAGGTAGAGCGACAGGAAAGCGAACAAAGGAGACTGTTCATACAGAAGGAAGAACAGCTACAGCAGATGATAAAAAGGAAGAATAAACAGGCACTCCTGGATGATCTGGTGAGTAACAAAACCAGAGGCTTTGGATGCTCAGTAGCAGTACATTGACATTCATCTCTATCACGTGTTAATTCCCCACCGTTAACCAACTGCCTCTGTTTCTCTGTCTTACATGTTTTGTGTTATTCATTTCAGTGTTGGAAACAACTCTGGTTTTGTTAAGCTAAGGGCTGGATGAACAATGCATCTGGGATTTGTAAGCTCAGTTGGACTCTCCCACTGTTGACTTGTTAAGCAGTTCTGAATACTGGTTGATAGTCTGGTGTGTTGAAGCAAAATGGTCATTAGGAACTACTTTATGAGCTCAGCCACCTCTGCAATGGAGATGGAGAGCAGAGGGCAGTAACCTCAGGAGTTATTTGAGCATTGGTCAGCCCTTTATGGGTCAGGGCACCTAAATGATAAGTGGTCTCTTCGTATTCAAAAACTACTAAGAGGAAAAGATTCTTGCCTTGAGTGTGTCGTGTTCTCTTACTCCAGCTTCTCATGTATGAGTTGCTCCTTTTGAAGTGAACGAAGCTTGAGTTCATTTGAGGGGTGTACAGACAAATGGAGAAAAACTCAAGCTACTCCTGGAAACTCTGTTAGTACTCTGTAATACTAAACTCTGTTAATACTACTGATTCTACATCTAAAATGCAATGAAGTGTGACCATAGAGAAGCTCAATAATGTGTTATTTAAGCAGTATTTTCAGTGCAAGTATGTGTGCACACATAGAGAATCATGTCCTCTAACACCTGTGAGGACAGTCTCTGTGTGTAGTAACACATTTCCTTGAAGGAATGCAGAAAAAAGAAGTATGTATCCATACACACACGTGTTCAGCTACTCAGTGTGGTTTAAAGCTGTTTGGTATGTTTAAATCAGATAAATCAGAATTTCTGTCTTGTTTCAATGCATCTCACACTAATAAAGTGTTAATTCCTGCTTTGTATTCTCAGTTTATACTGAAGATACAGATGCTTTTCTACTTTTCCTGAAAAAACAAGAGTTCCTCTCTGAGCCAGTGCAGAAGGCAGTGACATGAGGAGAGAGGATAGAACTGTAATTTAGAAGTTTTAGGGCCTCTTGAAGAGTTGCCTTTTTCCAAGCCAGGGGTTCTGGCAACCTGTCATTGGTTTTCCTGAAAGGAGCTGGTGTTTCATTTTTGTTAGACAAAACCAGAGATGAGCAGAAAGGTTCTTTGAAAATTCCCAAAGTCTGTAACTTTGCATCCAGCAATCTATTTTCACTTTAAAGGTAAATGGGCTTACAGTTCACGCAATTAGGAATAGTGGATCAATTAATAAAAACTCCACTATGAATTTGAATTTAATTTCTCAGAATGTGGTTCTGAACTGGTTTCTGACTTACTTAAATCCTGTTCTAAAACACACTCTTAACTAACTAGAGACCAGTGGTGATGTGTGTTTGGTTATTTTATTATTATTTTTTTTAACACAGTAGTAGGTTTTACTGGAAACCTTCACCAGATGGCTTTCAGAAAGAATGGTTATAAATAATCCTTAAAACATGACTAAAATAGGTAGTTTTAACTGTGATTGCATATGTATTGCTATTAAAACATATCTTAATATTCTAAAAACAACATAAAGGTGATTTTTAAAGGCTGAGAAAGGAAACTGAGCAGTTTCAAGTTGTGTGTCTGTTTCTGAAGGGGCACTGTCAACTTAGATTTGAGCCAAAACTTGTTTTGTAATACTAAAGCTTTATAAAACCAGCACTGAAGTGTTTGTATAATGACTTATAAAGTCTCTGGAAAACCAGTGGTTGTTAAACAAATAAACATTTCCTATGGTCTCTGAAGTCCTTCTAATGCTGTGCTGCAAATCTGAAAATGAAGCTGATCATGAGTAAAACTTAATTAAGAAATGCAGCAAAAGCCAAGCATAAGCATTAATAGTGTAAAGAATCAGGTGTAAAAAAATAATCTTGTATCTAAGGTCGCTGGTTCTTTGCTAAACCAACAAAGATTAATTTCTGGCTACAGAGATACCAGTGGCAAAAGCACTGACTGAACAGGATTGTGAGTGCAGAGGAAGGTGGGAAGTTGGCATTTCACCTGTTGGTTTTGAATCTTCTCTTTTGGATAGATCACCTGGTCTGGGCAACCTACAGCCCAGATCTCTTGGGTCTTGGGAATTTTTTTCCGGGATTGTCCTTGCCACTGGACGGCAAGAGAAAATTTAAGACAAATTTTTTGTGTGTGGTGCAGGTTGAGATACTGGGTCTTTCCTCTTCTTCCTTTGGTGCTGAAATCCTAAGAAGCTGTGAATCTCATAGAATCATAGAAATGCTTGTATTGGAAGGGTCCTTAAAGACCATCTCATTCCAACCCCCCCTGCCATGGGCAGGGAACATTCCACTATCCCAGATTGCTCAGAGCTCCATCCAACCTGGCCTTGAACACTTCCAGGGATGGGGCATCCACAGCTTCTCTGGGCAACCTGTGCCAGTGTTTTACCACCCTCACAGTAAAGAATTTATTCCAATATCTAATCTAAACCTACTTTCTCTCAGTTTAAAGCCATTTCCCCTGTCTTGTCACTCTGGGCCCTTGTAAATAGTCTTCATCTTTCTTGTAGGCTCCCTTCAGGTACTGTAAGGCTGCAATTAGGTCACCACAAAGCCTTCTCTTTTCCAGGCTGAACTATCCCCATTCTCTCAGCCTTTTCTCATAGGAGAGGTGCTCCTTCCCTCTAATCATCTTGGTGGTCCATATGTGTTATTTGTGGTGGTTTTGTATGGAGTAAAGGTCTCAGTTGTTTGCAAAAGTGCTTGAGAATGTTGTGCCACTTTCAAAGAGCCTGTAATTTAGGTAGTCCAGAGGCAGGGAAAAAGGCATAGAAATGTTTGGCATTTAAAGTGTTGTGCAGCAGGCTCTGGTTTTTGGTCAGCCTGGGGAGTGCAGCAGCTCTTGCAGAAAGGACTGGACCTGGGGCCAAGGCTCCATGAACCCATCCTTGGCTGGGAACAGGGAGGGGAAAGCTGGTGTCACTTGGTGGAGAGGTGACCAAGGCATTGTGGAGGCTCAAGTTTTGCAGGCCACTGGAAGAGCAGTTTGGTCCTGTACTTGTTTTGCTCTCCAGTACTAAATTAGATGCTGTAGTATCTTCACTTTAAGTGACGTCTTTTACAATAAAACCTCTCACTTTAAAAGCACAGCTCCTTGTCGTAATTTAGACTTGTAGTCTCAAATGCATTTTATATGTTATTGGAAGATTGAAGGCATTTTCTTTATTTGCTGTATAAACACTCTCACATATATAGAGAGGATTCTCCATCTGCTCTTAGATGTCTTGTGTGTTGTGGGACTTGCACTCTCTTCTTCAAGAGGACACTTCCCAGCCACGAGCAAAATGAGATTGCAGCACATGGCAGAGGCAGGTTTTCCCTGGGCTGTGGCATAGCTTGGAGCCAAGCAAAGAGCAAGGTGCCTTAAAGACATCATATCCACACTTTTACCAGAACCTTGTGGGTTTTGAGACCGATCTTTCAGCCGTTGTTGCCTACAACCAGCAGTTTGTTTTCCCATACAGAAAATTGCTGCTGTGGGTAAACGCTCACAGCATTGGAACTTTCACGTGTGTTAATAGTTAACAGAAGGGCTCTGTGTGCACTCAGAAGGACAAACAATCAGGATGTGGTGCCTTGCTGGCACGGTGTGGGTTTCCCACAGTTGTGTAATCTGGTTACTGGGCATTGTGAGAACTCTTGAGAAGCTGGTGCGAAATTGGCTTCCTTGACTTATTTTGTTAGAAATGCAGTGAGTGTTTGAGGAATACGAGAGGACAAAATGAACCAGAGATCTCTTCCCACTCTTCCCTTCTCCCCCAACATGTTAGATCTGATGATTAAAAGAATTCAGCATCCTTAACCTCTGGCAGCTGGCAGCATATGCTGCTGTGTGGTGTTTAGAGATGTACAACTCTTGGAAGAAGCAGACTGTAAACTGTTGCATTTGTGGTCCAAGTTTTCTTCAAGTTCTATAGAAATTAGATGTCTCTTGCTGTCACTTACTGCAGTTTAGGTTTTTAGCATCTGCCCTCTCCTCCTCCCAGTTAATCACAGAAATGTGAGTAGGATCATGTGTGTTAGTTGTTCTATTTGTAATTCTGGAGCAGATTTTGCCGTGTGAGGTTTTTCTACTTTTAACTTGCAATCTGCTTGTTAGATAAAGGGAGTGTAACAAAAAATAGAGAGGAAAAAGGACCGGTAAGTGATGCGAAAAGTCAGTGTATAATGTGACTGTTCTTCGTGATCACTTCAGAAGATTTTTCTTGGATACCATGAAAACAGCAAAACATGTCATGGCATTAAAAACATCCAACTTCTTGCCTTGAACTAAGTAAAAAAAAAATCACAGTCCAGTTAATGAAGTTTTGTGAGTAACAAATATGGTTTCATAGTTCAGTGTTTACTTGGTTTTTGAAACAGAAGTGTATGTGATATTTGAGGGCCTTAGGAATAAAATACTGCACTAGAGCAGTTCAGGAAGAATCCATCTGAACTTCTTCCCTGCTCTCAACTTTATGGCAGTTCTAGCCAGGAATTCTCAAGGATTTCTCTGTGTGTGTGGATAGTTGCATTAGCCTCTTAGAAAATTACTTAGCCAATAATTTCCTGACCCTCTCAGGAATGCAGTTACATATATGTATGTTAATAATCATTTTGTCCTGAGAGTTTAAGTAGTTCATTTGCTTAACTATTCATTTTACTACTTTATATATATTTTTTAAAAAAAAAAAATTGGCTGGCTTCCCTAAAAATAAGTTGCTGAAGGAGAAAATAAATATGCTGTTGGTTGCACTTACAATAGTGCCATTGTGCAGAGCAGAGCAAGGATCATTTCCAAACGGCCTCAGGTGAAATCTAATGGGAAACAATTTCAAACTGGTCTGAGTTCATTGGTAGAAAGAATGTGTCTTAGATAAACATCTGATCCAAGTTATACTACTTGGTATTATTCCTTCTCTGATTAAGTTCTAATTTTTTTTTTTTATTTTAATAAATATAGTTGCATTGGCCACTTGGAATAAGGAGCCTGTTATATTGTCTTTAATGTGGATTCTATAAAAATGGTTGTTTGCAGGTTGCTCTGATTTATGGGGTTGCTGCAGCTTTTTCTTATTACTGAAAATGATCTTTTTCTGCAAACTGTTTCTTAAAGGATTCTTGGCATTACCCTGCTCTCCTAGTGATGGCCTTGCAGACACAGCTTGCAGTTTTGAAGATTATGTAGTGTTGATTAATATTTGTTTTGGTTTAGCATTCAAATTTGTTCCTCGTACGTTTACAGGAGAGCTCTGATCTTCCTGCTTCACTGCTTTTAGCTCAGCATAAGGACAGATCTACTCAGCTAGAAATGCAACTGGAAAAACCCAAACCTGTCAAACCAGTCACGTTTTCCACTGGCATCAAAATGGTAAGACTTGCTTGTTTCTTCTTTTAATGCCTTTCAAAAGGCCAAGGGTTTCCTCATAAGAAATTCAGAGGTTATTTAAACCTGAGTTGCATATTATGTTAAATAAATACCCTATCCTCTTCCAATTAACTAAGTAATTAGGAATTAATCGAAGAATTTCATTGTTCCACTAGTTGGAATACTGAGACGACCCACTCATCACAAATATCTGAAACATTTTCATTACATAGTTGTCAAAAAACAAGCCATACCTCTCTCCCTGCAAAATCGTGGTGTCTTTGAATGATTTTTCTTGTTTCTGTACCAATTCTGGAAGTTGAAATTTTGGAAGTTCAAGAATAGGCTTCACTCTTTTCAGATTTACTTAAGCACTGGAGCAATCTGTGAGTATGAAAGTGACAATCTAGATAATTATGCCAAGGTTAAGGACATTATTTTCATTGTTATTTGGCTCTAGAAAGCAACAAATACTCTTGCAAATGTGTCACTACTCTGGTGGCAGCTGAAGTACTGTCAGCATTCCTGTTCTGTACCACCACTTGGTGCACATACATGTCAGCCTCTGTGTGTAAATGTAAAGTTGGAGGTGGGAGCATGAGTTACTGATCTTTTCTGCACCTTACTGGTCTTCTGTTTTGTATTCTTTTAAATCCCTGCATATTTTAGACTTTGATAATGGTAAACGATGTCTTAAAAATAACCAGCACTCTCCACCCTTCTCAATACCCAAGGCAGCAAAGCAAAAACCTTTGCATCAAATTAGTTTCCTATCAGCAGTCAATTTATTTTTGCCAGGAGTATTTATACTGTGTTCATTATCTGCCAAAGTGTTCGCAGTGTAGAAGCATTTGCAGCTCATTTTTCCAAAAGTGGTGCCAGCTTTTGCAAAGCTGTGTAGATTGTTTTCTTGTTTTCCTGTTCTATAAATTGATCTTCTTCCAATTTCTTTTAAAGTCTAAGAATCTGGGGGAGATTGATATGGTTTGTGAGATATTTTCTGTTTGTGTAGGAAAGCCAGTGGATAGAAAATGTTTGTTGTTCTGTTTAAAAATACTCCAGTTGAGTGCCTGTACTTCTTCTTGCTGTGGCCTTTCTCCTGGGAAAAGGAAGATAACCTTATGTTACATGATCAGGACAGTGGAAGTATTTTCTAATGCATTTATAAATTAATATTAAATGCTGTATATGGTAGTGGACATTTTGAGATCTGCAGCCCTAAGTACACTTTATCTGGGAATGGTTAAAGACTTGGATGAAGAGATCTCTAGCAGCACGACATTTAAATCTTAGCATTTGGAATAATAGAGGATACATCAGATAACTAATTGTTACTATACCAATGTTCAGAAAATGTGAATAGATAATTTAATTTGTTCAATCCCAGAAAACAAAAAAATGCCTCACCCTGATTGAGCTTAGTCCTAAATTAAAAACGAACAATTTAACTGTATTTATTTCTACTAATGTTTTTAGCAATAAAGTTAAGGATAGGAGTATTTGAAGTTGGTGACCGCTATTTATGGAAAATGGATTGCATCAAACAAAAGTTTTACACTGATAAAATTAGAGGTTTTGTTGAGAAAGGTGAATGTGTGCATATTTTCTGTACAGGAGGCTTGATTTAGGTATTACATCACAATAATTTTTAGAAGTATATAGAGATTATATTACACAATAATAATAATATTGAGATTCTGGACAATAAATATATTAAGTGGCTTAATTGTAATTTTTAAAGTAGTTGGTTCCCCAGCATGAGAATGTTCTGTGGGTATTCTGCTAGGACACACCTCAGTGCTTGGAAGCAGATGTTGAATTGCTGTGGATGATATGCAAATTGACAGTTTAAGGGGCTGCTTTGACAAGCTGGCCTCATTTGAATGAATGTGTTCTAATATGGCTAAATACAAAATTATAAATAGGAGGGTAAATAACAGGCATTGTGAAGAGGATTTGGAAGTTTAGCTAAGCAAGCAAAGCAGTTTGACCCTTCGTCACAGCATGTGCTGGGTGGACCTTGGGTATGTGAATAACCCAGCAATAAATAGGAAAGGACTTGTCCTTCTGAGTGCAGTGTTGGGAAGAGCCATGGATTGGAGAGTTCTGCTGACTGCATTTTGAGTGCAAAAATCAGAACACAAAATGGACAAAAGTCCATTCAAAGGCCGAAAGATCTGCTTTCTACTGTGATCTGCCTCTGGTTTGGAAGAAGGTTAAGGTATGACTCAATTTACAGTAAGTACCTCCTTCACACAGAACGTGCCAAATCTGAGCAGTGCAGCCCTAAATGCAGCGAGATCCAGTCACCTCAGTTAAACAAACTGGATCTAAATAGGAACTGAAGGAACGAGTAAGACCTAAAGTTCACAATGCTCCACCGGTTAATTGGCCTCACTGTTAAAGCTGAGTCTGGAATGCAACGAAATCTCTGATTCTTGATGTTTTCAGATTAGGATTGGGGTGTGTCTTGGAAAGTTATTGTAGTGAAATGCAAGTTACTGGGTGCAGAGCAGAGTTAGTTTTGTAACAAGCAATACTGCACGTGATTTGGTGGGGTTGATGATCCCTGATGGTGTATTCTGGTGACAGTGTGAGGTGAATCCACACCTGGATACTCACCTTATTGATAAGTGTATTTTCCAAACTGAGTATTTTTCTAAGAACCCGAGATGCTCAGTTCATTAGTTTTGTGTAGGTGTACACGTGGAGTAGGTGGAGCTTTTTTTGTGCTCTTTATAGTTGCTTTGGGTTTGCTCCTCTCTAAGCCATTGGGGTTCACACTACCTGTATTGGTAGGGGCAGCTCTAGGGGAGTACTGGGAATTTCTTAAGAAATATAGTTCTAATTAATCATAGAATCATAAAATCTACTGGGTTGCAAAAGACCTCTGAGATCATCAAGTCCAACCCTTGATCCACCACCGCCGTGGTTACCAGACCATGGCACTGATGCCACATCCAGTCTTATCTAAAAAACATCCAGGGACGGTGAATCCACCACCTCCCTGGGCAGCCCATTCCAATGTCTGTAAAAAATTTCTTCCTAATATCCAACCTAAACCTCTCCTGGCACAGCTCAGTGCTCTGTTTGGCTCAGCAGTTCTGCTCATTCGGTATATTTCTGGGAAAAGCCTTGTCTCACTGTCAGAGTTTCAGCAGCGCACATTTAATGAATCACTGTGTACATTCTTCTCCCGTGCTTTTAGTTTTTCCTTGTAGTTTGGTCACTGACCTTTTCTGGTGGGTGTTTTCCTTAATTTTGTTTCCAAAGAAAGGAATCCAGATAGAGCTAGCTGAGATGTGGCTAATCCAAAGCTGGTGTTTACACAAAGGCTATAAAAGTGTGCCAGTTGTGGCAATCCACGGGTTTGGTTTTTTTTCTGGCTTGAACATGAGTGTTTTTCCTGGGAAGGCCTTGATCAGAGATGCTCTTCTGCCTGGCTGCTAATTGGACATGTTTCTCGGTGTCTGAATTAGGAGGCATGTCCATTCTAGTCTCCTGGGCAATGCTCAAGGAAGTTGGCTCATTTAAGGTGTCATATTAGTGCTGTGAGTTCCTCTGCTTGCAGGGGGAGGAGGGAATGTCTTTCACTTGTAAGCTAAGCAAGAGCATCCCCTATAGCACGAGACAGACAATTAGTTCATGGGGACAGGGTCTCCTTCACTTTTCCTTTTGTTTAATTCCTTCTTTTTTTTCTCCTTTCAAGTGGAAGCAGGGTTTGTCTCTCTAGTCTGCTGTTTAACTTTTTCAGTAAATTTTATCTTCTGTGCACCAAGTTTACCTTCCAAATCAATCAGTTTGATTTACCCCTGTGAGTGGGGGGATGGAAGTGCTTTGGAGCTTTCTCCTTATCATGGTCATCATATTAAGAAATACACTTTAAGCATATCTGAATATTTAAAACAGTCTTATTTAATCTCAAATCTGTGTAAAGCCACAAAAGTAGCAATCGTTGCAGTAGTGCTAAAAATGCTATTTCCTGTCAATTCTGGTACTTCAGATTTTAGTAGCTGTCAAAAAGAGCAAAGGTTGTTAGGAATGAATGATGTTTCTAGGGCTTATCAGGGGGTGCAAAACAAATCTAAGTCTGGCAAGAGAATCGTTCCTCTGTTTCTTGGTGAATGGAGTGACCATTTCTGGTTGGGAGGTAGCTTTAATGTGAAGCTCATTTTGAGGTGTAAAAGAGGTGCTCATATGTATTGCACACAAAATGGCAGTTTGCAAGTGCAACAGGAATTAATTTTGTTACAGGAATTCAGTTTTCTTCTTATGTCTCTGGCATTTACTGTAGGAACCTTTTGGTGCTTGTAGATCTGTGCTTTACGTTGCTGTTGTGGTTAAAAACGCATAGAATTGTGGACGTATTTAGCTCCTCTTTAATTCACTAGTGTGGGAACATGGAACCTTTTGAGTCTGTGGCCCAGCCAGTTCCATATTTGTAAAAAATGAGTGCCTTAGGCTTATGCTCTCTCCAGCATGTTTCAGGCTGTCCCTTTTCTGTTCCTTCCAGTTGTATAATGTTCCTGTTCTCCCTTCCCCCAGCCTCCCAGGACACTTCGCCTCTAGTGATGGTATTTTTGAAGTAATCTCATGTAGTTAAAAACCCAATTACCTCTAATTGGATTGCCAAAACACTCAAGAAAACAACATAGGTGTCCTCTTGCCTGCTACCACTTGGGAGAGTTTGCCTTTTTGCATTTTGTCCCTGGATGCCTCAGAGTTAATGTAACGCATCATTGACCTTTCATTTTCTGCCGTCGTTTTTGTTTTATTACTTAATAGCAGTGGGAATATTTATTAATAGAAATATTAGTGAAGAGTGCTGTACATGCTTCGTCATTACCAAGATGGTCTCTGCCCCTCTGAATCTGCAGTGTAAATAGATCTGCTCCAGCTACTGCTTCCCTTGCCCAAATCACAGCAACGATGTTAAATATAACTTTGTGGGTCTGAACGTTGCCCGGATTTATTCCAGTTCTTGTAGTTTTGGCTTATTAGCAGCTGAATGCTGGGGAGAGCAGTGTGCAGTCTAGGGCAGCCAGAGCTTGCAGGAGGGAGCAGTCACAGAATCAGTGTTTCAGAGGAATGGATTTGTGTCAGACACAGGATGTCTAGGACACCTCAGGAATGCGCGTTACCACTAAGCTGCACATAACAAGTGTCAGGGAATAGATTTCATGCAGCGTTACACTTGCAGTATTATTCTGATGGGAAATAATATTCTTATTTTATGTTATGTGGAGCTATTTCTTTTAAAACATTGACCTCATCAGCTCAGGTCAAATTAACTGTTCTTTATTATTGCCTTTTCCTGCAATATTGCTTCCTGTGCAAACAACTCCTGAGCGGCTGCTCCTGTTTTTCAGTCTGTTTCTTTTATAGCTCGTGGAGCAATTATCCAAAATCCTGTTCCAAATGCAAAAAAAGTCTGTCAAAATATCTTTTTAATCAGTTGTGCTCCTTCAAAGTTGCTTAGACATATGCCAGGTACTCTGAGGTAAGTGAGGTGCATGTCACACTGTGGTTTAGACTACAACTTTTCTGCAGCTCCCACGGGGGCTTTGCCACCCTGTCTGTGTGTCTAGGGACTGTTTCAGCCTTTCAGCTTTGCTTTGCTAACTCTTGCTGCTCTGGTTTGGTTGGTTGGTTTGTCGGTTTTCGTGTAGTGTGTTTTGGTGTGTGGGTTGTGGTGGTTTGTTTCATTTTTTTTTTTTTTTAAGTGCTTTTAGTTTTTGCCTCAAGTTAAAAAAATAAATCAGTCAATCAAGCCCTCC
Organism: Manacus vitellinus; assembly: GCF_001715985.3. Classification (NCBI taxonomy): domain Eukaryota; kingdom Metazoa; phylum Chordata; class Aves; order Passeriformes; family Pipridae; genus Manacus; species Manacus vitellinus. Next base: position 37,946,505 of record NW_021940750.1, on the reverse strand, counting down.
TTCACTGTTAGCTCAGCTGGTCTGTCTTCAGACTGGAACTCTTCAGATGGAATTGATTTCTTTGAGATCTATGCCATTTTGAGTTTAATTGGTGTTTTGTTTTTAATCTTCGTTTGGCTCACACTGCACACATTTCTCTTTTACAGCTGGGTGGAATATTTTCCTTTTCACAGCTCTTGGTAGTTTAGAATCACAGCAAAATCACAACACTTACTTTCAAGAGGAGCTAGTGTGTTTGGGTGTATTGATCCTTTCGGAATAGATGTATTTGTTTAGAGAGCATGCATGTAAAGGTAAAATTTCCTGTGGCACTGAGCATTAGGTGGGTCTGTACCACGAGGCTGCTGCGTTGCCCTCGCAGTCTTGGTGCCTGTGTGTGGTGACTGTGTCCCAACTCAGTGCTCTGACACTCTGGGCTGGCTGTCAGTGCCATGAAGCTGAGTTCCTTTGCAGAGGAAAGCCAGATGTCCCAGGCAGAGGGCAGTTACAGTGTGTTCCAGCAGGACTCTGAATGGAGGTGCTCAGGGAACGAGCATTCCTGCCAGACAGCTTCCCTGGAGTGGAGATTCTTGGGGTTGTGCATTCTTGCCCCGTGACAAGTGGGATTCTGCAGTTGCTAAGCACCATTTCCTGATTCCTCATAAAAGTATATATTGTGTATTGCTTTAGCTTTGGATTTTTGTCATCAATAACAATGCCTTGTTTTTAACAATGAGCACTGCATTGATCTGCTGAGAAGGATACTATTTCTGAAAAGAAAAAAGGAAAAAGAAACTGTGGCTGCTGGATCTCCACTGTCTTTGACAATACGTGGGTAGAGAATTCAAACAGATGAACTGAGGGACACCAAAAATGCTGGATGATATAATTCAGGTTAGGACTAACACGCTGGATTTAAAAAATGATCCACAGCCCTGTGATCCCCATACTGCTCACTTAAATCTCATAGGCTTGTATATACAATATGATTGCAACTTCCGAGTGGCACGTTGGAGAATGATTAGCAATAGTAAATACATTTGTCATACTAAGTCCCTAACCCTCTGTTTAAAGAAAGATGTTTTGTTAAGAGTCAAACACATACATGCAGAACTGTGCTTTAAGTTTTTGAACTCTGGTTTTGAAGTGTATGCCAGATAAACTTTATTTAAGTGATCTGTCATCGGAACGCTTCCTTTGCACTCCAGCCCACGGACTGAAATCCAAAACATTAATTGGGTTCTGGCCTTACTAAATAATTACTGTTATATCAAAGTACGTAAACATTCAGCACATTATGTTGACTTAATGATTTTTTTTTTCCTAATGTAGGTAAGAAGTATTTCTGGAGAAAAAAGGACGAAAGTAAATGATAGTGTTTGTTATTCCCCTCACCTCATTTACACAGTGATGGCCTTGGAACAGGAGGCTGGATTTTGAAAATGCAGTTCTATGTCTCCCCATATCTCTCTGCAGGATTTCTGTTTGGAATGCCTTAGGAAAGATGCCATAGCAGAAATTAAGCTGTTTGGTGGACAGACATAATCAGAACTTCTTGACCTGATTCTGTTTTATGGTTGGTCTCTCTTATACTGCTCTGTTAAAATAAATATTTGTTCATTTGCTTTAAGGCTCCTTTACGTGGCTAAAGCAGCACATGTTTATATACACATATTAGTATAAATACAAATCAGGCCCATAAGTTTGCACAGCTGTAATGATTGGAATTTAGTAAATGAAATAGTGCCAACAGTGTTAATTGTACAGGAGTGAACAGCACAACTGATGTACTTGTTAGGGTGGCTGTAGCCAGCAGTGGAGCAGGTCTAAGCTTTAGCTGTTACTTTTTGGAATTGAACTGTTCTTGGGGTTTGGGGTTTTTTGAGGTTTTTTTTTGGTTGTTTGTTTGGGTTTTAAAGTGATCTGTTTGGTTTATGGAGTTGCCCAAAAGCTTACTTGCTTGCCCAACTCTTTACATCTGTTTGCAGAGGTACATCTCTGTTCATGCAGCGTGTTTTGGTCCCATGAAAAGGCTTGTAGGGAGAAGGCTGCTGGAGGGGTTCAGCCAGGTTGTCAGCTGCTTCCTTTGCTTGTGTGGGAGCAGGCACTGGGATAGAGCATCAGGAACTGGGCTTCAGGCCCTGATGTAGGACTCCCAAATTCCATCCCAAGCAACAGCCAGACCTGCCACTAGCTACAATAGCACAAAGACACTTTGTAGAGTGTTCTAAGGAAAATGCCATTTAAATCAACCTGAGATCCTCCTATTTCTGAGTCTTATAGCTCTGAATATACCATTGCTTGAGTAGGTGTTACTATGAGCAGTAAGGAGAGATCTGACTGAAAGAAAGAAGGTGGCTGAGAGGAGAGTCCAACAAAACAGCTGGCAGGGAAATAAAGAATAATAAAAAATTTCTCAATCATTGTTTGTTTTGGAAAGATCATGCTTTAAGCACATGGAAATACTTTACACATTTGAGAAGTGCTGACTTCCTACATGCCTTGTGAAGGAACAGCAAATCATTCATATAATGTAAACACATTTATAGATTGTTCCAATATAACTTTTTTCAGTGCTGCTGTTCTTTTTAACAAGATACAATTCAGTGCATACATGCTCTTTTGATGCTATACTTTGGCCAAGAGTTGCAAGCATCATAAATGTTAAATCTTAAGAGTTCGTGCTAAATGAGCGGTGCAAAGTTGTTGAACCACACTTTTGATGCAAAAAGTTGTTAAATGGCTCTGCTCGATGCACTGTTTAAAAGTAAACATACCAGAAAGAAGTGCTGGGGTGAAACAGAAAGAAATAACTTGTCCAGAAGTGTGAGTATAAGGAGTCTCCTTGTGTCTTGGTAGAGATGGTATTAAAAGATGGGAGCAGAAAGTTCCTCTGCGAGTGTGGAATTTTAAGTCATGGAAGCAAAATGAATAAAGTGAGAAGCATTGGTGCCAAAATTACAATGGATACTTGTGGAATTGTATAATCATAGTTCTGGGAGGGTGTCTTGAGAGGTCGTGGGGTCCTTCCCCCCACTGTGAGGCAGAGCCAGGGGTACTTCATGCCAGGTACTGGTCTGACCTGTTCTTAAAGACCTCCAGAGAGATGGAGGCTTTGCAGCCTCCCAGGCAGCCTCTGGTAGCACTTACTGCCCTTGCTTTTACATTTTGGGGGAAATTCAGTAACTGTGTGTTTCCTTGACCTGATGCAAGTTCATTTTCTGCCTAGGTAGGTGCCAAGAGCAGGTTGTTCTTTGCTTTTTTGTAGGAGGTTATTATGTACTTGAAGATGACTATCTGAAGATGACTCTTTAAAGAGGACTTCACATAACTAAATATTTTAGAATTTAGATATTAAAAAAAGTAGTTCAGGTGCCTTAATTGTCATTTAACAATAAAAACATTAATTTCTTCTGCAAATGTTTGGTAGACTGTCTCCACTCTACAGACTAGATGTGAAATGACATTCATCAGCTGATGACTTTTTAGAGAGGAAAATTCTTTTAAAGAGAGCATTAAGAACATTTAAAGAATTGTTGTAAGTTCAGTGAAGGATTTGAATCCATTTAGGGAAGCTAAAGTAGTAAATTTGTATATGTGCATAGAAAAGTGTGTGACCTTTTTGCCATGATTCTTTTATTCCTAGCATTTGCCTGCATTTGTGAGAACATTACATGTTTTCTTCTAATCCTTTCTTCTGTTGCTGCTGATCAAAGCAGTTCTGTGTCATTCCTTCGTCTTCTCCGTTGTTTACCTGGAGAAGTGCTGGTGACCTGGAATGGCAGAGCTGGGATAACATCTTCACAGATTCCTCTGAGGCAGTGGCCAGTTGGGCTGTGTCTGTTTGTCTTGCTTTGAGAGCAAGACAGGCATGTGTGTGCAGACTTATCTCACAGGCTGGTTTTATTCCTGGTTATTCCATTTCTCAATGAAGGGAGCCTGTTTTCCAGCGTGGAGGACGTTGTTCTCGCAGCACAGATGAAAGATCTCCCAAATGCCTGTGTTGTGTCCATGCTTATTCTCAGGGCCACCTTCAGACAAATTTTGGGTAAGCACAGCCTACATCTGGCTTTCCTGAAATTCTTGCCAGACTTCAAGGGTCATGCAAGGAGAGCCAAGAGAAGGACAGAGGGATGGTCGTAGCAGGAGGTAGTGGTTGGAAGAACGTGGCAGGGAAATCAGTACCAAGTGCTGGCAGCAGCAGCAGTGGTGCCATGGTAGAGCATGGGATCAGGGCTGGGGGGATGGGGAAGCACAGGCAGCTGATCAGAGGGATGGAGGGAACATGGGGAGACATGGTGCCATCACTCTGAGTGGGGAGACTTAGGACAGGTGGGAGTGCATGGGATGAGAGTCTAGGGAGAAGGGCTGAGGGATTTCTACATGAGATTGGGAATTATAGGGGAGCTCTAGGACAGAAGGATTTGGTTCTGGTACTCATCTGTCTGGCTCAGTTCCTCTGTAAGAAGTCTGGTCTTTGAGGACTGCAGGGGTTTCAAATGTGCCATCTCCACACCTGGTTAACCAAGTATTCTGGTTGTAGGCAGGGGTGTAGGATTCAGGGCTTGTGTTTCCCCACAGCATCTTCTGTTTTGTGTTAATCTCTGTTCCAAGGTACATCAGCCTTACTAGTATATTAATTTCCTACAAAGAAAAAATCATCAGTGTGTAGGTTGAGGCTGTGCTGCATGTGCATGTACCACATTTCTGCACCTCAACTCCTGCCCAAGTGAACACAGCAAATAAATGAATGTTTGCTACAGGGTCTCAGTGGAGTTGACTTTTGAGCTTTAAAACAGCACATTTGTGAATTAAAAATACATTTAACAGTGAAGCTGTATTTCAAATGAGCTGTTGTGAGCCCTAGTTTTAAATAGTCATTATTACCATCCAAGGTGCACCCATATCGTGCTAGGGTACTTGCAGCAAAATATATTTGGATCAAAGAGACAACGTTCTGTACTAAGGAGACTTCAAAAGTGGTTTTCCTTAAAAATGTTTGTTCAGGTGCAGAGGGTGGGAGAAAGGAATCTTGTTTTAGGCAGTCAGCATTGTACATCAAAAAGTAAATGTCCCCATATATACCTAGTGTGAACTCAGAGTGTCAGTCAAGGTGTCTCTGGAAAGGAATATTGACAGCATTGGCTAATAATGAAAGAGAAATTATCCTTGTGAAGAAGCACCTTGGTCTTTGAAAGTTTGGCTTATCTTTGTTCCTCTTAAATGTTTTGGGTTTGTTGAGGCTTTTATTTTAAAGGAGAAAAACCCCAATAAGAGCATATATTAAAGTGGACAATTGACTAGTTTAGTTTGTTGTATTGCTGCATCTGAAAATAGTTGCTACACCGGTAACTCTTGTATTTTGGGAAAGTGTGAGGCTCAGGTGTAGTTTGTGAGATGTGTTACAGTTCAGTGGTACATGTGGCAGAGCAGTAAAATCCTCTGCCTCTTGCCAAGTCGATAATAGCATGGTAATAGGCTGTGTTTTATGCAGACTTCTTTTCTAGAATATAAAGTACTAAAGAATATTGTAACTACAGAGAAACCTGCTTTGACTCACTTAGACAAATGTGTGCAGCAGTATGGGCAGGAAATGGAAGGACAGAGAGCACATGTGGAACCATCTATCTAAATTAGCTGGATGGGGGCCAGGAGACTGGAACTTGCAACATTTGCTGTGATTCATAGAAAACAAAACGATGATTTTGTGTAAGAATAATGGTTCTTGTATTATTCTGGGCCAGTGAGGTAGATCCTGCAGGAGACAGATGTACCTCTCAAGGAAGATGGTGGAAAGGTAAGTTTGGAGGAAGGAACAAGTTAAAAGTGAGGGCTGTGCAGAGGAGGAAAGCAGCATGTATTTTTAAGTCTGAGGTCCATTCTCCTGTTTCATCTCTTGAAAGAGAGGCAGAAATAAATAGAGCATTGCTCTCTTCTCCAAGGCATAGAGAGAGAATCACAGAAACATGATTGTCTGCAGTTGGAGGCAGTGCTCCAGGAACCAGGAGCTGCTGGGCTGGGCTGCGTAGATGTGCTGACAGATCCAAAGGGGATCCGTGTAGGCACCTGATCCTCACCATCCTTGAGCACTCCTTGGCACCAGGACTTGGGGCTGCCTGTGCTTGGGTACCTGTGGACACGTGTACATGGCTAGCATTAAAAAAAAAAAGCCACATACATCACATATATCCCAGAGTGTATGTAAAGATGGCCAGCTTGTAATGCTTCCCCGTGACAGACCTTTTGGGTTCAGACCAGCAACGTTTGAATAATCAATTAGTAAATATTTGAAGAATTTTCTGCCTTTCCAGAAGGGTGGCACTATCCTGCATGCTGAGGATTCCCCATCGTCCTTGTTTACAAGAAAACATGATAAGGGTTTCCTTTTCTTGGGGGGGGAGAGGAAGAGGGCTTGGCTTGAGAGCTGATGGGAGGATGTAGAGGGGATTGCAATGGGAGCTTCAACCTTCCTTTGTCCTCACCTGTTCAGTGTCACTGAGGCACCTTAATCTGCCCCTTCATGGGATGATGCCACATCGAATTCCCGTGGTAATTTAGGTAGAATCTGAAGCCTAGTTAGCGATAGGCCAAGAATTTATCTCATATCAGGCACTTCTAAAATCTGTTTGGAACATGGGGTAAAAAGCCCAAAACAGTACAGTCCCCTTAAGGTGCAGTTTACACTAAAGCTTGATTTTGCATCAGTTCAGTTTCATTGATAGTGTTATGTACAGCATTTGCTTTGTGCTACTTTTCAACCTATTTTGTGTCTGGTCAGTTAAGTGAATTTGAAATACAAAAATTAAACAGATGTGTCACTTTTAAAGTAATACTTTTAAAGAAATTAAAATACTTTAAATAATATTAATACTTTAATATTTAAATATAAATAATAAATAAATACTTTAATATTTAAATTTAAATAATTTTAATACTTTAAATAAATTACTTTTAAAGTAATACTTTTAAAGAAAGTAATACTATTTAAAGAAATACTCTTGAAGAGTGTTGTACCCATTTAGCCATTAGTTGCTTTTAGACTTTGTGTAACCAACTTAAACTGTAGCTGAGTTGCCAGGTATAACTTTGGCTTTAAGTCTCTCTATCACCTGTTTGAAAAACCTTTGGATTTTTTTTAAAAAGGACCCTGAATAAAATATTGGTGGTATCAGGATTATTCTGTTTGTCACGAAGACCGAAGTATAAGTGTAGCTGCTCTTTAATTCTTATTTAGTGTATTTATGAAGAGGCAAACTATGTAGCAACTGCAGCTTTTCAAAGTGTTGAATTGCTTCTGTAGGAAGAAGCCCCCCTTTAGAACTGGGGATACTTTATCTTTGTTGTTAAGTACAGCACTGTATGACCATGCTGGTTCACCTTTTATTATCTTTAGTCCATCTCTGTTCTGCCTCACTGGTAGCCTCAGGCTAAGAAATGAAGGAGTGGGCTGTGCTGGAGGTGGCAGAGTTGGACCTGCAGGTGGGAACTGAATTTAGAGGGTAAAAACCACTGCTGCATATTCTGTTTGGGAAAACCTCTGCCTGCAGCTCTGGAGCTGTGAAAGTGCAGTCTGGAGCTGGAAGAGGTGGGAAGAGAGTGTATTTTCTTATTCTTTTGCATGGGGAGGTTTTTGCTGTTGTGCATTCTGTTGTCTTTGGTTTTGCTGGCACAAAAGGAGGAGCAGGAGAGTTGAGGAATGGCCATCTGAGGCTTTTAGGAAGGGGAGAGAGAACCTCTACCTGACATCGCCTGTGGGTGACAGGGAGAGACACACACAGCAGGTCCTTATTTTGGCAGTGGGAGGTATGTGTGTGTGTGCATTGTCAATTGTCTGTGACAGCTGATGTTGGGGGAAGGGAGCTTTTGAGGGGAATTCAGAGATTTAGATCAGGGAATATGTGCTTCAGTCAAAATGCTTCTGTTGTAGTTAATACCAAGTGACTAAAGCTAGTTTGAACACGATTTTTGGATTGAAGTATCAATGCAGCTTTGGTTGGGTGGTTTTTTTATGTTGGTTTCCCCACCTTCCCTAGGAGAGCACGTTTTGCTGAAGGATCATTTGGAAAACCTGAAAGCACGTTGATGATGTGAGTGACAGGGTTACTACTCTGACCACTTAGACAGATTCATTGAATTTATAAAATCTTCTCTTTTCACAGTTTTTTATGCCTTTATTTTGTTTGATTAATGGAATCTTGAATTTTGTTTTAATTATTTGCATAAGGTCACACAAAGTATTAAGTTAAAGCCATGGAAAACAACTCTGTGAATTCTTACTGCTCTGAAATTTAATTAAAAACCTGCAAACTTCGTCATTCATCATTTTACCGTAGGAGTGTATTTCTTATGGAGACAATCTAATATCCTGCAGCAGCTTCATGGCATTACAAAAATAATTAATGGACCCTTTTAGGGCAATGTGTGTTGCTACAATGTGGAATAATACTTCAGTGTAGTAAGTGAATGGTGTGCTTAGGAAACACTAATCCCTTGTGTATAGTAGCAGGAAGTATGAATATTACTTATTAATAATAATAGAAAACACCTTTGCACACATGCCTTTTTCTGGGCATGTCTACCTTTTTGTAAACAACAGCAAATTTTAATTGCAGAAAATTGGTGAGAAACAAGAAGAATTTGTGCAATTAAGATGATCTGTTTATTTAAAAGTCTTCAGAAGTTGTAAGAGATGGAACTTAGCTGTATGTGAGGGATGACTGTTGTGCAATAATGCCCCTTCATTCCCCTTTCATAATAAATCTCTGCAGAGTATTCATCTAAAGGGCTGGATGCCAAAAAGAACAGGTTCGACTTGTCTGTGAGGATTTACACCACAGTAAAATGCACAACTGCTTTTGTAGAGGTCATTGTGAAGGTCAGGGAGCCAGTACTCAGGGCTGAATGGGAGCAGCCTGGAACAATGGTGTGAGAGGTTGGGCTGCCTGAAATCCGTGTTTAAAACCTCATCTGAAATGTAGCAATGAGCTGGAATCGTTAAAACACACGACTTCAAAGCATCCAGGCTGTTTTGCAAGAAATAAATGTTCTCTTTTCCAGTAGTTTGCATCTCATACTCTCTGCTGAATGTAGCTCCAAACTCAAAAAGCAAGAGTGCACCCTATTCCTGACAATTAACATTGAAATAACTGACTGTGTCTGATATAAATGCCCTCAAACTGTTACTAATTACCTCTGTCCAGTTTTAAAAAAACCCTAGTTGATACTGGATTTAATTACCTGAAATTTGGCACATCTTTTTTTTTTTTTTTTTTTTTTTTTTTTTTTTTTTTTTTTTTTTTTTTTTTTTTTTTTTTTACTAATAAGGTCCGAGTTTGACCACAGGGTCTCTATGTCTTTAAATAAAAGATGATGATCATTTCAAATGGCAACCGGCCATCGGTGAGGTTTAGTGCAGAGATTAATTAGTAAACTTTGGAATGCGCTACAGCAAATGCAGCTGATTGGCAATAGCATGTGGGGCAGCAACTGGTGGAAAGCTGGTGCTGCTCAACAGCCAGAGGTATTTCCAAAAAGACTTAAAGGGTGCTGTGATGTGCTGTGCTTTAAATGGCACTGTGCTGATTGCATCAAACCACCAGTTCTGTGTTTATGCAGTTTGGTAAATGCACAGATTAGGGAAATCTGATGTGCCCTTGAAAAGGAAGCAGGTTTTCTTGGGTTGTTTTGATAAGCTGAGGTGCACCCCATCGACAAAGTGATGTCCCTGAACATCAGTTTGCAGGGGATTGTGGTCTGTCTGCAGTGCATTTTGCAATTTTTTTACTAGGAAGACAAATGTCAAATGCTAAGATGGGTATTATTCAAAAAAGACGCTGAAGGGAATGTGATCAATTCAGTGGCTGTTGCAGTAAGCTGTTCCTTAGAACTCTGGTCTGCTTTTTAAAATGATACAAATTTCTGAGTATGTCTGCATGATTTATAATTGCTTGCTGTCTTTCTGTTAAGTTTTTAAATACATGATTAGAGAAATTTGGAAACTTTCTCTGTAAATTGGCTTTCTAAGATGCTTAGTCAGTTTGGTATGAGTAATGGACCCTATTATGTATAGAGTCTAGTGAGACTGCTTTTTCAGTTTGTTTAGACCATGGGATTGGGGCCCAGATAATAAAATTAAAATGATTTATATAATAAATAACTATTCTTGAGACATTACTTGGAAGCCCAATATACTTCTTAAAATCTATTTAATAATGTTTTATTAGTCTCCTAATGTCCACCTTCAGGTAGAGAGGGATGGCCTTCTTAGCATTTAAATTGGTAAGAAAACACTCCAAAACCAGTGGGTTTTTGCTTTGGAAATGGCTTGTGCATCTTGACTAGACTGGTAAAATCCATCAGACTACCTGTATCCTGAGCTAAAGTGTGTCCTTGTAGGCTGATGGTATCACTGACACGGCCATATAAATTTTTGATCTAAGACTGGTGGAGGTGCTTGATCTCCTAAGATATGGATCATCCTGGCTTTAACCCAGGAAACCCTTAAGCATGTGCTTTAAAATGAAGGAAGCATGTACTCCTGTTGGCTTAACCCTTAGCTCTGTGACTTTGCCCTCATTGCAGTTCACTCCCCAGGGCCCATCCAGGTCTCCTGGTGGATCTGTGGCCCAGGCCACGGCACACATTGGTGTCCAATACCTGGTTGTGAGCCGCTCGGCTTCCTTGGAACAGTCCATGGAAGGACGAGGAGCAGAGCCTGGAGTCCTCAGGGTGCTGGTTGTTTCTCTGGAGGCCTGTTTCTGCAAGCCTCTGCTTCCTAGACCGTGGTGTTTATTGCCACAGGTAATTGCAGCGAAGCGGATGGGCTCAGTTTACGCCATCAGGTTTAGGCTTGCTTGGCTTTGTTGGACTGGACTTGTAGGCCACGATCCAGACAAAGTAATCGGAATGCCACGGCTCCTTTGACTTTGTGAGGCTCTTTGTTTGCTCAGAGCAGTGTAGTTTTCTAAGCTGAATCATTGTTGCTGAATCTGGGTCTAAGCCCCAGGTAAGTGTATGATAAAATTTTCTGATAGCAAATAAATTTGTTAGCTTGACGTGCCTCTAAATAAATCCTGTGTGTAGATGTGCACATGATTGGGGAATTACAGGGTTGTGCAAACATTCTATGACAGTATTGGTTTAAAACTGTTTAGCTCATGCCCTTGTTTATTTGTGTCTGGGTGTATCTGTGTGTACACACAGAATAGAAACCTCCATGCACATAAAAAGCATCTCATTAAAAACTGCAGCATTTAGGCACTGCAATCAGCTAATTACTGAGATGTGGTTATTTTCTCAAATAAATCTGCTATGTGTATGTACAGTATACACATCCAAGTACGTTGCAGAGCATTATGAATAGTTAAAAGGAAACTGTAGCCCTTTGCAGAAGCAAATATAGGTACATTCAGCAGTGCATTATCCTGGCCAGGCTGCTGGTTTGCTGTGACTCAACTATTGTATGAATTATAGAATGCTCTTGGTAGCACTTGAGGGCTGCCTCTTATACTGGTCTAAATCTGAGACAGGAAAGGTTAAACAAAGTCTGAATTTCGTTGACTTGGTAGCAAACAATCACTACTTTTGCTAATGCCCTGGAATGGCTGGTAGAGCTGCTGGAGTAGCTGAGCTGGGGATTAGATGATTTTGTAAGGTGAGCTGCTTTTGGGCTCTTGGCAGGCTTTTGTTCCTTGTAGGTCTCTTGGTCAATGCTCCTCCGTCCTGGCCATAAATGTTTCAGCCAACACAGCAATGGCTATGAATAGGGAATGGGGGGAGAAAAAAGTTGATGCAGGGTTGTGTTTTAACTGTGACCCAAGATTAATGTGAAACTGAAGGAGAAAACGTGGTTTTCTCAGTATACTACCAATTGATAAAAGTTTACATCCAGAGCCAGGGCGAAGTTATTTAGGCTGCTGGTGATTTAAAGGGTGATTTGAATTTTTCGTTAAAGCTTTTAGATGTGGCCTTGCCATCTTTTGCTGAAAATATAATTTTCCTAAGAGTTATACATCTTAACCTTCATTTTCATTTTCTTGTCAAATCCTGGACAATTCAAAACAAAACCCCAAAACCCCACCCTGGATTATTAAGCCAAATGTGCCGTGAAAGCTTCTCAAACAGCTTGCCTTGGCACGCTGAAATTAATGTGGTTCTAGTCCAGCAGTGGTGGTGGTGGGAAAAATACCCCTCCAAACTGTCAGCACTTGGGAAAGGAAACAAAAAAGCCTATTATTATTCATATGTACTCTATAGAGTTTCTGATTTGCTCCCATTGACTTGAGCGGTGCGGTATCAGTTACTGCCATGCCTGTAGCGATGGGTTTGTGTTTCATGTGATGAAGTGAAACAGCGATGCAGATGCACAGTAGCCCAGTGTTGCTGGATGGATGGCTTCCAGGTAGATGGACTCTTGGGCTGACCGGCTCAGGAGGCAGTTTGCTGTGGTCAGCCAAAAAATCAGCCCTTGCTGGTGAGTCTGGAAGTGCGCGCGCGCTGAGTCAGTCTCTTTGTAAAGCTGGTGATTGTAGTTCTGATTAGACTCAAAAGGCTTGGCAAATCCTAGTTGTGTGGGAAGCTCGAGTGCAAAAACTTGCCTAATTTTCTTTATTTAAATCAGTCTCGTCCTGCCTGAGGCCTTTTGGAAAGCACATCTAAGGGGACGCTGTTTTAAGTTAACACAGTGTCTCTAGTGTTCACAATAAAGAGGAGTTTCATTGGAAAGGGATGTGCTTACAGTTACCTTCCACAGGCTTTTGCCATATTAAACGTGGAAGGACTCAACTCACCTGTATGCACACAGTGTCTTTTGTGAAATTTGTACTTAGAAGATTTGATATCTTCAAGTTTGCTTTATGATCAGCAATTCTTTGAACTCGCAAACAAGACAGTGTGCATAACTTCAAATATCCATTTGAAGTCTGATTCTGAGGAATGCTTATGGGGATTTTGACCTTAAAATGTGAAGTTTGATCTCTGTCTTAAAACTGCAGTATTGTAGCGGAAATGTAAATACAGTCTGAACTATTTCTAAATACCTTTAAAGTGTGCCGTGTCTCTTAAAGACAGGGACTTTATTCCAGAGATTCTGGATATTCAAACCATGGAAACCTATTTCTGTTCATAAGGCCCAAGATTCAGGAGCTGATCTCTCATCAGCAAAGCTCACTCTCATGTGCTTTTGTTCAGGAGACACCGGTCTGTGGTGGTTTAGCTCTGAATAAAACATTTTTGGTAATTGTGAAGCCTCATATACCAGTGAAGGGCTAAGGGTGGAAGCTGACTGAGATGATTTAGAGTTTTATATAAGCACATAAAGCTGTAAGTTGTCTTGTTGTGTTTGGGTTTGGAAAGCACTTTTTAACTACTTTGACATCTCGCTTTTATTCTCAAACATCTGCTTTAGATTGTTTGCCATAAAAGTGTAAGAATTAATCTTGCCCTCGTTTTTGTTATTGCTACCAGAAACTGAACTATTTTTATTACTTCTTGTATAGGGATTTGGACGCTGAACTATTTTCAGAGTTGAGGAGAAAAGGAGTTTGTATTTTATTTTCTTTTTTTCCCCCCTCACTCACCCCTCCCCCCTAAGCTTACAGGTAAAGTTAATTAAATTAGAGTTTTTAAGTGCACAGAGATGTTAGACATGGCTTGTTAAACTGTGTAATAAGTTCTACTGTGCTTTATTTGGTCCAGTATTAAGAGTTTTAAGGGAATTCAAATGATCAGCTCATTTTGGTTTTTTTTCTCAGAGCAGCAGCTTCCGTGAGCCGGGGTAAGACATTTGCATCATCTGTGGAGAGCCTGGTACATATTTTACTGAACGGATATAATATATGAAAGAGAAATGAAAAACTTCCTATATGTTTAGTCCTTTGATTAACAAATGTTCTTAATACTTCTTCTCAGGGCTTCCTTTCTCTGGGATTCCAGCTTGTTAGTGTTGTTTCCCAAGCAGCAGCCAGTAGCCATGGCATGGGATGTCAGTGCAAGCCCTGATCTCCATCATGCTGTGTTTGAGCAATTCCCTTCCTTGTGTTGGGTATTATTAAATGTCAGAGCATTCTGCTGGTGTGGGTCCATCCAGTACTTATGTCAGAGCATACAGGAATCTTCCTTTCCACAATGGAAGTGTTGTTTTTAAGGCAAAACTCTCTGTTGTAAGCCCATGGCAGGAAATACTCAGGCAGCCTCTCTAACTTGCTCGAAATGCGGTGTTTGTGCTGCAGTTGCTTTCAGGGCAGTCTCCTCTTTCAGAGTCTGTTGCAACACTTGCCATTTTTTTTATTTGAAAACAAGTGTTTTAGCAAAAGGGTTCACAAAGGAGCCAGTTAACAAGATAAAACAGATGAGGCATCTTTTTATTTTACAAACAGATAAATAGGATTTTTCTGGGACTAAGTGAAGTTGCCATATGATTTTATCGGTGCTTTTGCTGCCAGCTTCTGTTTTGTCTGAGACTGTAGATTTTTCATGGCAGGAACCTTTCCTTTTCCTTTGTGTTAAGGGTGCCTTAGATATTTCTGGTTATTGTGCTTCAAGGAGTAACGAGGCTGTAGCCACTGAAACCAGAGCAATGCAATAGACTGTGGTAGCTCATGGAGGGACTTTCTGCATCACTCTCAGGATCAGACAAGGTTTACAAATAGACTCCTGTGGAGTTTGGTGAACCCTGTCCAGGGGACTGGTAAAATTCAGATACCATTGAAAGTAAGTACAGACAACATGAAAAGCTGTCCTGTGTCTGTGGTTCAGACTGAAGCATCATTTTGATACATCCACTTAAAACATAGAGGGAAACTTGCATGGAAAGAAACTAATTCTCTCTGGAAGGACAAAGGAGTGTGTTTTGTGCATATTAAAATGCAGTTGCTTCTGCCCCAGGGAAGTTTTTTGTTTAGTTTGGGAAAATTACTACGTGTTTTCAAAGCAGTGCTGTGAAGTGTGTGTTACGTTTGCAGTATGTCCCTTCCTGTCCCAGAATAATTGGTTCATATTTACTTGGGCACTCTGCATGCAAATGAGGAAAAATGCTAGGAATAGTACTTCCACTTTAAGTAGCAATTTTCAAATACGTTACCAGCAGGTTTCAGTTTTCATTTAAAATTTTTTAGTAAATACAATCCACAAATATGAAAATGTATCTCGTACTGCTAACATCTGACACTTTCTTAGTTTTTTAACTTTAGACTTCAGTTTTTCTAAATTCCTCCTTTTTATCTCTTTGCCTGTTTCTAATAATTCACTCTTCCTGTTTTTCTATTTTATTCATGCTTTCCCTTTCATCTGCCTTTATTGTCCTTTTCTTCATATTTTATTCCTTTTTTTGTTCCTGTTGCTATAAAAACTTCCTTGCTTTCTTTTGCCAGACAATTATCAACCCTTAGCAGTCCCTCCTTAAAATCTAACTATTCAAGGAATCTCCCTTTATTTCTTCCCTTTATCAGGCAGACATAAGCCATGCTGAATATGATGTTCTGCATGTTTATCAACGTTTATCTGGGTCTAGGCTGGATGCTCAGTAAAACAGGGAATATGTATCTTACTTTCACACACAGAGTTTCTCATCTTCTGCAGGCCGAGGTCAGCTTTCTGTTTGGTTTTGTTATTTTAAGCAGTCTTTCATTTTAAATCATCTATCAGACTTTGCATTCCTCAAAAACAATATTGTAGAACTGTGGCTGTTTGGATGGGGGGGAGCTGCTTTAGAGAATCCCAGGAAAGAGCAGATAGTGCAGTGATGTATGGCTCTTCAGGAGCTGCTGTTCTAATACAGCAGCTGATTTTCGCAGGTTCCACTGTTCTCCAGGAAATCCTAAATAATTATCTGGCACAATAGAGGGATTATATCAGCATAACACACAGCTTTACTGCAACAAAATAGGAACACCAGGAGATTCACCTGTGGGGAGACTCAAACAGGTGTCACTGGTCAGCGAGCGATGGGCTGTGCTCTGACCTCCCCTGCCCTGTCTGTCCCTCTCTCAGTGTTATTCCTCGTGATGTACAAAGTGGCATTTGCCAAATTGATTTCTACTTCAGGTCCCTTGAAAAATTAGGCCCTTAATGTGTGTATTTAAAACAGTGTTGTGTTAAAACCCTAAATCCTGTAATTAGCCTGGCTACTGTTGATAGTTGATACTGTGCTCTGTTGATAGCCAAATCAAAATGAGCAGGGCTCCAGAAGTCTGATGGCAGAGACGCAACAAAAGTTTGCTTAATTCTGCCTGATGTTGTATTACCAACATGGCACACTGAGGATTGACATAACAAAGTGAACAGAGCAGGGACTGGGAGTCACCTGCAGTGAAACATTTCTCTGAAAAATGGGAAGAGCCTGCAGTTGTACCCTGAGAAGGGCTGTGTTGGTGAAAGCTGTGGTAGGAAAAAGAATGTGTGAGCTGATAGCGAGGTTTGTAAATTCAATTGGCATTCCCAGGGCATCGGGATACCACACAGTAGCCAGTGGCATGGCTCTGCAGTGTAGCTGAAAGTGGCCAAACAGGTCTTGTGTGCAGGGTAAAGGTCCTGGGACCAGAGCAAAAGGAGCAGAAGCAGCTGAGCTGCATACATTGGGTTGCACAGAAGTGAGTGCTTAGAAGCTGAGACAGAACTGGGAGCAAGATTGAGAAACCAGTGCTGAAAACTCAGAGGGTGACCTGTGGGCTTACTAGTGACATGAAAATGCTGTTGTGTTTTAATTCTTTATTTCCAAAAATGATGCTGTCTTCTGTAGTGGGCTGTCCTTTGAACAGTGCTGGAGATTTTGAGGAAAGCTTGGCAGTTTCCTGCAGGAGCTCTGGAGTCTCCGCTGAAAACAAGCGAGTGACTCGTTGCAGCAAACATCCCGACTATCCCCTGAATCCTGCCTGGGCTTCAGCAGGCAGTGCTGGAGAGGACAGTCCCAAGCAGGGGCTGCAATCCATGGGCATGAGGAAAGGGCACCAGGCTTTTCTGTGAAGGGAGCAGGCACTAAATCTGCTGCTGGCACAGACCCAGCAGAATTGTATTTGGGCATGTTAGATGGACACGGGCTTTATTCTGAGAGATTACAGAAATGGGGCTTTTTGGCAGGAGCTTGAAGATAAGTCTGATCAGGTAATTACTTATGTCAGAAAGTTGTAAAGGAAAATTTTGGAGGCAAGTAGAACTGATGGTGTGATTTAACCCATGTCACTCTGTGGTTAATTGCCCAGGTACCTGTTTCTGTATAACAAATCACGTATATCTGACTGTCTTTGTTAATAGCTTCTTCAGTGCTGTTGATCTCCTGGTTTAGTTCTGCCATTCCTAAAGAAAGCACATCTTTGAAATCTGTTTTGGCATTTGAAAATCAAATTAAGTTACTGTGGAGGGGGAAAATAAAAGTCTAAATTTAGTAGTTTAGTCAGATTTATTAGGCATCTGAAATCACCTACCTCAGGGAGAAGGGAGGGTGACAGTCTTGTATCTCTAGTCCTGCCATATGTGATCAGATTTTGTTTTTGTGATCAACAGGAAATCTAATGTTGATTCTGTTGCTTTCTGTCAGATCATTTGTTCTCTTTCAGTTTTGCTGCTGGGATATCTCAATACCACTTCTCATAATCAAGTAAAGAAATTAGATTTATTGTTGATTTTTCAAGAGCAGAAGAAAGAAAAGTTGATTTCAGAAATTCACGTCTTTGGAAAAGCCTCACTGGCTTAGGAATTTTAGGCTAAAGAATGGAATTATACATTTTAGTTTGACATTCCTTGTGTTTATTTAAAAAGGCTGTGGAAGACAGAGAGGGTAAAGGTTAAAATAATATTAACTGAGCCCTCCAAATCTATCAGTTTCATTCTCCTTTTCCTGAGTATTACTGTAGTCAAAGTAGTTAATCAGAATCAGAAAGCCACATTAGCATTGCTAACAAATATTTTTCAATAGTGAATTGGGAGGCTGGAAACTGGAGGGGGAAAAAAAACCCCACAACAACCCAACTTTTGGCTCAGACCACATTGCCAAAGATATTTGCATTAATATCTGTAAGAAATAGTGCTAACATGAAACCTTTCCAAAACCTGAATTCTGTTACGAGCTTAACAGTAAAATAGTTTCCTAAGACTCCTTATACTGAAAAATTCAAGGAATTTGTATTTTTGTTTTAATGTTCTCTTGAAAGCATTTGGATAATTATAGACTCAGATGATGGTGTGTCAAAAAGGGCCTTTGTTAACTTCTCTGTTGTGCCACGTACAATCAAGGGGATGTTTTAGCAGTGTCATGCCCTGGCATCCCACAGACCTTGGTTCCTTTTATGCTCCTTACACCAGGCTGGGGAAGGTGACCTGACAGTGAAAAGGGTTAAATAAAAATAACATTGCTGCAAACTGACTTAATGAGACATAGCACGAATACTGCTATTTCTGTTATCTGACGTGTGCTGTGCTCTGGAAATGTGGTGATAGCAGAGCTGAGTAAGGTCCTAAGCAGAGAGAAATTAAAAAAGCAAAAAGATTGGCTGCAACAACTCATCCAGCTGCTGCTAGTACTGAAACATGCCTTGTCTGGACAAGTTTTACTGACCCCAGTCTCTGGCTTCTGTCTCTTGCCTGAGGATGTTTTTGTGGCATAGCTGTTCCTCCTCTTTCCCCTACTAGTGCATTTTTGGTGTCAGTCTCCTTTCTCCTCCTCAGCACTTGAAAGATTTCTGAGGAGACTGTCAGTTGTTTCTTTTTGCTGCAGAGGGAAGGAGGTGAAGGAAGGCAGGGAAAGGGAGAGAGGACAAGATGGGAAGAATTGTGAACACTGCACCTTGAGCAGATATTTCTGGACTCTGTTAGCTAAAATAACCTCTTCTGCAAGCAGGCAAATACTGATATACCTGACATTTGCCAAGAGTCTCCCAAACCCGTGTGAAAGGTGCACTGATACTCTATAATTTTGATGTTCTAGTAGCCATGATTCTTCCTAAAAGAGCATTGTTTTTGTTTAAAATAAGCTCCTTGTCACTGCCAGGGCAGCTCTTCTCCATGTATAATCCATGACTTTTCTTTTATTAATGCCATGTTGTATCACAGTCTGAAACCAAAATTGGCCACGGCTGTTGTTTCTTATTATTTCAACTGAGAGATGTCTCAAACAGTATATTTGGATAATGAAAAGTAAAACAGTGGGTCAGTTTTATTTCTAATGCAAAGACATTATTTAACCCCCCCTCTCCCAGTTTAATCCTGTATTTCTCTCCTCTGAAACCACACAGTACATGAATGGGAAGTCAGTTGCTCACAAATCCATTGCTGTGCAGGCTTTTACATAAACAAAGTCCTAAGGATAAGCAAATGCCTTCCTTCTAATTAGCAGCATGTTTTGTGGTTCCATACATTCCAATATGTAATAGGCAGCTCCAGTGCCTAAAATAATCCCAGAGAAAACACTCGTATGCCGTGAAGATGGGGTGGGAGGGAGAGGAGGCAGGAAAATGTGTTGTCTCTGTTCTTGGAAGCCTTTTCTATCTCCGTTTGGATACTGTCAGCTTCTTTTACACAAACATTACAGCATCCAAGGGGAATTAGAAATACTTACCCATGACCACAACATCAGATTTTAGGTTTGTCAGGAGAAAGCAATGCAGAAGTAGGATCTTGGCCCCACTGCTTTCATTTTGGTTTTAGCATGCTGATAAATGCCTCTTAATGCTGGAAAGAGGTAAGGCCGACTGTCTAGGTGGAATACAGGGAATTTAAAAGTCTTACCTCATAGATTTGAAATGGGTTTTGGATCTGTAAAAGTGCTGTGTAAGTCCTAAGTAACAGTTATTGTCTTTAAAGTTACACAGCAGTATCCCTATTATACCAGTGTGTTATGAAGCTGTTAGGGACCACTTGGGACAGAGAGACAAAACTGGGATGCTGCTGGTCAAACAGCTTTTAACTGAGATGACAGTGGTTAAATTGAGCCTTTTAACCTCAACAAGGTTTTTTTTTGTGAATTGTCTTGTCCCAACATCAGTGGAAATAGGGAAGGCAATGCTTTTGGTTTGCATCCTAGCCTTTTGCACTGCTCTGTGCCATACCCACTGCTTGGGACCACACTAACCTGTGCAGGGCTGAACAAGCTGGAAGCCCCTGAGCTCAGGAGCCTAAAGGCCAGACAGCTATAGGGCAGGAACAACAGCTGGTTGTGGGGTTTTTTTACCCATTGCTGAGTGGAATGTAATCCATGTTGCCGAAGCCCATCAGCTAAAGTTGTGATTTTGGGAAATGAAAACAAATGAGCTGTCTCATACAGCTGCATAATCTCCTTGAGGTGCAGATCTGCTGGCTGGACACAAAGCACTACAGTTGTTTTGCTGTGCAAAAGTACATCCTGGTTCCTAACACTTGCACCTTGGCCCAGGATGTGGGTGAGAAAGACATAGGAGAGAGTCACTGCTTGGAAACCGATGAACAAAAAATCACTTACCAATATTTAATGGTGAAGATAATTAACTATTGCAACAACTTACCTAGGGGATGTGTCTGAACCTTTATGATCTGTGAGGAAGATCCAGCCTAGATGGGACACTTTTCAGAAGGAGGTGTTTTGGCTGAACTGCTGGTCCTTGAGCTTTGTACAGGAACACAAAATGTCCTGGCCTGTGCTGGGCATGAGGTCAGACCAGCCTGAGGGTGGACAGTTCCTCTTCTGATGTTCTGCTGCTCTCGAGGCCACCACAGTGTGTTGGTGATGCAATTCCCCACCTCACAGAGAGGTTCTGGCATGGCTCAGTGGCTTCCCCACTACCCATACCCTGGTGCCCCCCATACCACTGGTGTGCTGACCAGTCACCCTCCCCACTGGTCAGAGGAGCTCCCTCAGTTACTGGTTGGTCATCTGGGAGTTCATGACCACTGTGATCCCTTCTGACCTTGGGAACCCCACAAAGAGAGGAAGACAAATGGAACACATTCATCCTGTCCTCCTAGCAGTTCCCAGGGGTGGGCATCTGTAGCAGCATAAATGGTGGTGGAAATAGAGGCCAGTGATGAGCCCAGTCCACATGTCAGGAGCCTTCCCCTCTCTCTTGGCCAATGTCAGCTGAAGTTGCTCTTGTTAAAAGTGTTGGGAATGCACCAGTGGCAACTCCATTAACAGTGAGCAGCTGTTCTGGTGGTGCCCTCCAGAGATGTGGCTCCTGCAATCTGAGCTGCTCCCTTTTCCCACACACAAGGAGTTTCCCAAAATATTTACCAGGGTTTTGATCTTTGCCCGAAACTGAATTTTCTTTTCTGTGGCTTGAACAAAATTTGGGTTTGGAAAGAGTGAGACTTTTCACTCGCCAGATGAGGCTGTACACATGTAAAATGTCTTTACCTCTGGTTTGGTTAGAGTCAAAGATATTGCTAAAAATGGAAATCTAAAAGTCTTATTTAAGCATTAATCTCTTACAATGGGTGTAACAGGCCCACATATATGTAGTTACAAAGTACAATATTTTCATGAACTTGAATAGATTGTAAATTGACAACTTCTAGCAATATAGAAGACCCCACATTTGTGTCTTAAGATGTCATAAAGTGGAATAGAGCTGAGTTTTTAACCTTTCTTTTCCAACCTTTTGTTTTTAAATGTGTGGCAGCCTGCTTTTAATGTTGCAGCAATAGTTTGTGGCACAGAAATAAGTGTGCTGACCATGAGAGTGGAGTGATCTGTGGCTCAGTGGAGAACTTCCTTTACCACATTTCACCTCCAGGACAGTCACCACAATGGTGCTGGCAGAGGCCTCTCCAGGTCCCCAGGCACTGCAGAAAAAGGCTAAAACTGTCTGTTCTCATCACACATGTAGAGCCATTTCAGTGGAAAACCTGAGCTGCTGATATTTCCATAGAGATCAGCTTAGATGCATGACAGCATTTCTCAAGGACTTGCGTCTTCAATTTTCTTAGCTATTTTCTGCAACTCTCTAAACAGAAATATCTCTGCTCCAAATTCAGAAAGGTCACTGTCCTCAACCACAAATTTAATTAACAGCATTCCCCTTCTACCGACCTTTTTTCCCCCCTGTCTTTAGTTAATTTTAACCCAATGTCCCACACTGGGAGCCTGTAGTTTCCACTTGAGGGAGTAGATGCTCACATGAGTGGCCCCAGGGAAGCTCAGCTCAGTAAGTGATCACCAGCAGGAGCCAGGGTTATACATGGCATTACACCATGGAAAGCTTCCCATCTCCTGTTGCAGACAAAATGTCTACAAAAACAATACTACTACTTTGCTAAATTCTTGCATTTTGCAGATGGGAAGCTCAGTTTCTACAGGGAAAGCCAGGCTGTTTTGGGAGACCTCATAGTGCTCTGTCTTTTTGCTGCTGCTGCTAATTTTTGTGAGCACCATAGAATACAGTAGAAAATTGAAACTGTGTGAAAGATCAACAAATCAGTGTAGAATGTCACGCAGCAACATCTGTTAACTTTGGCTCTATCTCATATCCTCCTGACCCCTCCTTTCCAGCCACAAGTCTCCTGTTTTGTGAGAGCTTGGAGTGATAGGGACTTGGAGAGGGGGAGGTGGGAGGTGGAAATCTCACTATTTCTCAGTGGTCTGAAGGGCTTGCAAAAGTGCCATCTGGAATGAAAGTTTAGTGTTTGTGTGTTTCTGTATTTTTAGCTACGAAACAAATGGGAATTTGCTGAATGAATTAATTGTATTGCTCTGTAAAAGTCTACCTTGAGAGCCATTATATATGGGAGCTTGCAAAGCCTGCAGAGAGAAAGGAAAGTGGCTTCCCTTTCTAATGATGGCTTTCAGGAAATCATTGATTACAGAATTAAGTGGTTTTCTCAGAGACATTTGTTTGATAGTACTTCTGATAAACAAAATTTTAACCTAATAATAATTTTACTAGTGACACTGGAAGCAGCTGTGCTCTCTAATGGTAAACTCACCTTCAGTAAAACTTGCCCCCTTCCTCCTACCTTGTCCAAACAGCTATAGCTAATGAAACATCACTTCCAATCTGTAGCTCCCAGTAAAAAATTTAAATCATGAAGAACTAAGTGATATAGTGGACAAAATGTTCTTAATGGGATGGTCTTTATCTGGACCAGGTTAATGGTATCAACTTGTTCTAGCATTGCATTTAAATAAAGTCAAAACAAAACCTTGACTTGGTATACAGCAATCTCTTTCTTTTTTTTCCTTTTAACAGGGTCAGCATATTTCACTAGCTCCTATCCAAAAGCTAGAGGAAACTTTGTATGAGTATCAGCCCCTGCAAGTGGAGACATATGGACCACAAGTTCCAGAGCTTGAAATGCTGGGAAGGCTGGGGTAAGTAACACATTTTAATTCCCATTTCATGGCATTATAGCTGGGACTGTTACCATCTTCAGATTGCCAGGGATTTTTTTCTTTCCTTTCTTTCTTTTTTTTTTTTTAAAGCATCTTAATGAAATATTAGACTTCCTGCCCAACCAACATTTTGTTTGGGTGGATAAGCTGAAATTTTTGGTCCTCTAGCCTTTATAGATCTATTGAGAGCTGGACTGGATTGCATTAGTGTTTTTAAGGTTGTCCTTGGCAGTCGTGGTGAAGTAGCTGTTCATTTTCAGTTGCACGGTATTAAAAAATAAATAAATAAAAATCTGGGGCTTAATTTACCCAGCTGTAAGCCAGTAAAAATATTAAAGTTGGGCTGTTTGCCATGGAAAGGGGTAGATTTACTTGTCGGCTGCTGTCTACAGTCAAACTGCGTTTGTGAGAAATGAAGCACAGAGCTTAACTTATGTCAAAAAATATAATGCAGGGCTGGTCCAGCAGCAGCCTGGAGGCATCACGGTGTGCAGCCATGTTTGGAAGGGGGTTTGGAAGCCTGCTGTGCCTGGCTAATGGAGGATAGGAAGTCCAAAAGTGTGCTCTCTAGAGATGTGTTTGTAGCTGAAATGCCAGCTGAAAATGTGTAGCTACTGGGATACGGTCACCCAACTCATCATGGCCTAACTTTCAAGGTCAACAGCACTTTCAGTGCCTGAAAAAACTACATGGCAGAACAACTGTGCAGACTGGCAAGGCAAGAAAGAGTTTAAAAGATAACAGTTTACATTTGACTGTGCAATATGGGAAAACTGAAGCCACAAAGTACTAAGCAAAGTTGAGACAATTTAGTGTGCAGTTTTGGAGACCACTGAAATCCAAACAGGAATCCCATCTAGTTCACTGGCATGGGAGAAATTGTATCTCATCCAGAAAGTGACAGAGGTAGATAGACTTTTCTAAGTAAATAAGCAACCTAATGGTGCTTTAGAGAACTCAAGGCTGTCTGGAATTGAGGTTGTCTCCATTTTTACTGTTTTTATGTCCTCCTGATGGCTGTAATTTTTTATTTTCTGATACCAAGCTTCCGAGACCAAATATTAATTAGCAGTTTAAACTTGGGCAGAGCCTGGTTCAGCCTTCACCACCTGTTTGGATGGAGCACAGCTGTGAGGGACCTCCAGTGCGAGGGGAGCTCTGAGGCCCTCCCAGCCCTCAGCCCCATCACAAACGAAAAAAGAGGACTTGTGCAGGGAGGATTCCCACTCCCTGTCCTTTTGCCTGTGTAAGGTGAGGGCTGGTGTCCAAATCTACCAGGAACCCCGTGTGATCCGTGTGCATCCCGTTTCATTGCCTGTGACAGTGGTTCAGAGGCAGCACAACAGGTTGCAAAAGAGAATCCTTTAAATCCTGCGGTTGCGTCACAGGGTCCGTGTGCGAGTGTATCCAGAGTAGAGTTTGCAAACAACACCACAGTCTTTTCTTGGGAACACTTTGGAACGTGTCATTCTGCTCGTGGGAGCACAAACAGCCAGGGTTGCTGGGCTTGGCTCTGGAGGAGATGAAGGAGTTAAGAGCACAGGGGTGCCGGGTGGTTGCGGCAGCAAGGGGCGGCTCGTGGGTGGGTTGGTTGGTTGGTGGTGCCCACCAGAAGAGCTCTGCTGAGTCCTGAGGCTGTTTGCCATTCCAAAACAAATACATCGAAGCTGTGGGTTCCCAGCCGGTACAGCTCCAACCCTATTCCATGGGGTGTCTGAAATACCTTAAACTGTGCGAGGCTGTTGGTTTATGTATTTGTGTTTCTGTGTTTATATGAACTCATGCGCATTTCCTGTTGATGATGAATGCTTAACTAATGTGCCTCTGTCCCTGCTTTGGGGGTTTTCAGGCAGCTGCATACAGCTGCCTGGGTGAGGCAGAAGAGCTGGGCACAATGATATCCACTCCTGCTAAAGATTTTTAGTTTCCTGTTCATTTACACTCATAAAAGGCCAGACGGGGCTTTGAGGCACCTGGCCTAGTGGGTGGCATCCCTACCCGTGGCAGGGGGTTGGAACAAGATGGTCTTTAAGGTCCCTTCCAACCCAAACCATTCTATGATTCTAAATGTATTTAATTTTAGGAGTTTTTTTAGTTTCTCCCTCTTTTCATTTTCCTATTAATAATTTTGCAGTCTGGCTATTTATTGCTGCTAAATAGTTCCCTCAAATGTGCAGGCTGTTATCTGAGTTTCTGGAGCCAGAATTATTGCAAAGACACTGCCAACCTGGAGACTTTGAATTCTCTTCTGGTAGCATAATTTATTGACTTCTTTCTTTGTTAAGGTACAATTTATTCTCTTCAAAACACTCAGTAGAATGGGCTTTTTGAGTATTCACGTCTTAACCTCTTACCTTTTGCAAGACTTGCTTTAAGTTTTCAGTATCAGTGTTGAGTTTATTTCTTAGTAAACTGCTGTAATGTAGGACAGCTGGCAAGGAGGTCTAGCAAAGAGCAAGAAAAAGGGTTAATCCTTAAGGGGTCACTTAGAACATTTGTTAGGGATCTTTCATTATTTAAAAAAAAATTGCTTTTTAAGATGACTTGTGTTATTTGCTTATTAGACTTTCCAAAGAACTTTGTGAGCAGACCAATAAACTTGATTCTGCATCCTCCCACTACTCCTCTGTGTGGACTTTGCATATTTTGCAAAAGAGGAAATTTATGTTCAAATTGTTTTTAGAAATTTGTTTTCGGTTTCCCCTGGACATGTAAATTTTCTTTTATTTTGCTAAGTACTGCAGAATAGCGTTAACACACTCGTGATGCATTTTTTGTTAGTGTCTTGGAAGTCTGAGAATAATGAAGAAATAGATTTTTTTTTTTCCCCACAACACAAATGATTGGTTTAATGTGTAGGGTTTTGTGTCCTTCAGTCCCCTGCTAAAGGTCACTTTGGTTGTTCAGGCTGTGAGGACCAGCTCATGCCTGTCTCAGCTGTCAAAAGGAAACGTGACTTGGAGAAGGGGAGAAGACACGTGTGAGAGCATCTCCCAAACCTGTGGTGCTGTCCTTGGAGAAAAGTGTGCTCTTGAATCACTATAACATTCCCATCCTGGGTGCAGGCTCTGCAGCTGCCTGTCCTTCCTGGCTCTGTGTGACTTGATCACTGCTCTGAGTTACTGAAGTGTTTAGAGACACGTGTTGGGAAATTATTGGCTTCTGTGTGGAGTTGAAGGCAACCTGCTGATGGGAGTCATGTTTTGAGAGCCTTGTCTCTTGAATTGGTCCAAATCTGTTGAATTGCCAAAGTCATTGCAAGGCTGTGTGACCTACCATGGCTTTCAGGGTGTGGAGATAGGTGGCTGGGAGAGAGAACATGAGGAGCACCTGGATGCTCAGGCACTCGCTGCCCTTACTTTACTTGGAGGTTTTCTTAGAGGGGCAAAAAAGGCCTGTCTCTTTTTCTTTCTTTCTAATGTTTTAGCTGAGTAGGCTGAATATGTGTGGTTGGAGGTCTGCATTTTTCTTACTGCAAAACAAAAGAAATGAAAAATATAACAAGCTGACATGCCAAGTAGCGAAAGAATAACTCGGGATGGAAATTATTGTGTTATTTTAAAACTGTGTGTTTGATATGTAGTTTTGATTTTAAAGAAAAAAAAACACAAAACAAAAAAAGAAACCCTGAGGATCAAAATTATGTTTGTTTGAGGTCTTGAAAAATGTAAAGACATTCCTGGCAGTAATTGTAAGTATGTATGTCAAGCAGGAGCGGCCACACAGCGTTCTCACCCCAACTATTTACAGCTGAGAAGAGCCGTACACAAGCTACTTAAAAACTGACTGTAAATCAAAAATCTGCTTATGTGATTAACATTTTGGGTAAAGATACACGAACTTCATGTCTCAAAGTTTAGAAACTGCCTCTTGTAATCCAGAGTGGATCATGCTCATAACACAGTGCCAGTCCTATCCTCAGTGTTCTCATAAAATAGAGGAAGTTTACAAGTAAGATTAAAAATTTCTATTTGCATTGCGCTTGAATTCTTTATGTTAAGGCAGAACTTCTGTGCAGACCTTGTAATCAGGTCAAGCTTGGGCTGCTTAAAATAAAATTGTGTTTGCCTACTTAAGTTTGGAGACATATAACCTGAATATATACATGTGTATATAAAAATCAGGTTTGCTCCAAAAATATCGTCTTTTCTCTAGGGAAAAATGTGAATTTCCATTGATCTGTTGACTTGTTTTCATGTATAACCACATTATTAGGAGCACTGCAGTTTGTTTAAATAAGATGAAGAAAATGAAGTTCAAGAGTGACCACTGAAGTAATGAGGATAGGTAATATCCTTTGAAAAATTAAAAGTTAAATCTAAGCAAAATGTCATTTTAAGAGATGAGGGTAAGTCCTGAAGCAGAGTGGGAGTGCTGTGAAAATCTGTACATATAATGACCATGTTTTAACCCACCGTTCTTTTTATTTTGAACAACTGGATTGATTAATTCCTCTTTTCCTTGTGTAGGACAGCTCAGTCATTTTAAATTTTGCATTAAGGTGAGGTTGGATTTCATATCTGCTAGAGCTTTGTTAGTGTTTAATTTTTAACCTTCTCTTCAAGTGGAAAATTTCTGCATATTTCTTTGTTGTACAGTGTTGTCGTGTAATTTAAAACACATGTAGAGTTCTGGCACTTAATGTAGAAATGACTCGTGTAACTTCTTTGCTGTCAATCATTGTGGGGTTTTTTTTTTTGAAGTGAGGCAATAGAAGGATGCTCTCCAAACTATTCTTAAAGCATAGCTGAGCTGGTCTTTGGCTGGATTAGTTTTTGCTAAAATCCTGTCAGTGTCTGTGTCGGGTTCAAGGCAGTGAAATAACTGAGAATTGATTTGGAATGGGTGACAGGAGCGCTGGGCTTTAAAAGTCATAGCAGGTGATTTTTCACATCTGCTCTGTCACTGGGGTATGCAGATATTTCTTGAATCTTGGAAAAGGGGAAAAGCCGCAAACGAAGGGCTGATTTGATCTGCTTTGGCCCATTGATTTTGAACACTGAATTCATTCTGCTCCTTTTAATGGAATCTAGTTTCTCAATAAGCTCAGTAGTCAGAGTCAAAAGATTGAGTGAGAGCAAGGAAAGCTTGTCTTGCTTTGGAGGGCAAGTAGAGGACTGCACTCTTTGCAGGAATTCTCTTGGCTACCAAGGCATATGGTCTGAATTTCCCAGAGTCTCCTGTTGCAGGGCCTGATCCTCAGTAGAGAGATCTCTGTCAGCTGCAGTGAATTTTGAATCAGGCACCCAACGAATGAGAATTGGCCAGTAAGGAGTGATTATTGCCTTAAAGACACAGATACATTTGCATACAGCCTTTTTTTGTTCATTTTATTATGAATATTTGAATAAAAGCCTGTGAATGACAGTACCAGTACTGTGTGGATAAGCTTTCTTGGAATAGTGTGCTGTCTCTTTCAGGAGAGGATGGACCAAGGCAACAACTGTGTGGAAACCATCCTAATTTGGTTTGATGGAGAAACTGTCTGGTATTGCTTTAGAGTACCACAGAAATCCTACAGGTCTCATCTTAGAAATCCTAAGATTTCTAAGGATGCAAATTCAATATGGGGGAGGTAGATTAGCACCAATTTTTCCAGCTGAATGGAAATAGAGGAGCGCAGCCTTTAGTGAGTCTGAAATCTTACTGTTTAAGAAATCAGCTTTCTGGCAGAAACGTCCGTGAACATTTCAAACGACACCCTGTAGAATATGGTGTTTTGCATGGAGCTCTTCTGTCAAGGTCATTAGCAATTGAATATATTAAAAGTGGCCTGCTTATGAAACGGAGAGTTTTGCTTCCTGCCCGCCCACCTGTGGGTATGGTGTGGGTTCTGTAACTGTAAAAGGTCTCGGGGGGGTTATAAAAGCAGAGAATATGGAAAATATATAAAGAAACAAAGAAGGAAGCCTGAATACACCATGTAGTTTCTTATATGTAAAGTTGGCTGTAGTTGTGTATGTACCACTAAATTAGCCTCAAAAGCTGGCCATGACAGCAGAATGTCCATAGTGATTGTTTTTGTTGGCGTTTGGCTTCCAAATTAACTCATCGATCTAACACGAGTCTCTGTGCTCAGAATGCTGCTCTGGTAATGTTTTTTTACTTTTTCATGCAATCATGGAAAAAATATGTTTCTGCTCGAAGCAGTTGTCAAACAAGCTTCTTTCATCGGCAATCAGACACAGGGCAGCTGAGTAAGGCTGTTTAGTCTAGAATAAATACTCGAGAGATTACAAGGTCACTGTAGGAAATGTAATTATACCATTTATTCTAGAATAGTCTCTCTGTAGTGTGGGCTTGCTGAATACTAAATCATACATTTATTAAAATACTAATAATGTGAAGAGGAAAAAATCTTTCAGAGCCTTAAAGTAAGGAATGGGGATTTATCTGCAAACTGTACTACGGGATGAATCAGTAAATATTTTAAATTGTTTCAGAAGATCAGGATAGTAATATTGGCTTTATTATTGTGAATTGGTAGGAGGCAAGCCCTGAGTTGTCTCTGCAGGTGTAGGGGCAGTGCTGTTGAGTGGGCACATGAATGGTGCCCACTCATGCAAAGGTGCCTGCTGATGGGTTATAATGTGGCAGGAGGCATCCAGCAATTGTGTGGGCCAAGTGCCCTATTTTCTGCACTCTTTGTGTCTCACCAAATCAAACCCTTGTTACTACCAGCCATTTAAAAGTATCTGATTGTCTGTGACAGTTCTTATCTGTTATTGAAAGCCCTTCTTTGATTTCATCCTTCCCTTCATCTCCTGCATTGATATTGCTATTGATGTCTGGTTCTCCTGTGACTTTTTATGTCCACAGACTGTCCTCCATCTGCTTAGAAAAAATGTGTTTTTGTAGAAGGTAAATTTTAGATCTTCTGTTGCTTCTCTGACAGTTTGTGGTAAATTTGAGGTCAGTAGTTTTTGTGCTCAGTATTTTCTTTTTCTTTACTTTTTTCCTTCCTCGCTTCTCCTGCGCTCCATCATGTTGCCCTTTTCAAGTCTTTCTCTGACTCCTCAGCCAGATGGATAATTGCATTGGGAATTGTGTAGTTGCCACAAGGAAAAACAATACGTTTTGCACATGCAGGAGTGATCTTTCCTGCTTATCTCTCACTTCAGCAACAGCAGGGCCCTCAGTGTCCTCCAACTTTTGTAGTTCTTCCTGGGACAGAGCCCCAAATGCTTTCTTTAAACTCAGTGTTGGACTACAGAGGCAGGAACACCTTAGTTGTGAGGAGTAAAGTCTTGACTCTGACACTGGTAAATGTAGTTGTAGAGCAGCCTCCTGAATGAAAATTGTTTGTTCAGGTATCAGTGGCTGCAAAGGTGAGTTACAAGTTCTGAAATGTCAGAGGGAAGTGCAGGAGTTTCTTTCTTGAAGTTTTCTGCAGCTTTTCAAGCAGTTACTTGTAATTCTTTAACCCCCTTCAGATAACTCTGTTGCAGGAGTCAATTATGTTTAAAGCTCCTCTGAAGAAGTGGTAGGAGTGAGGGATCTCTTCCCAGAGGAGCATGCCAATGGCCAAAGTCAGTAATTCCACTGATAAATTTGATCCTGTCTATGTAACGGATCTGGGTGGATGATGAGATTTTAAAGAGCTGGTAGTCTCTCTTTTCTTATTTTGATAATGACCCTATGGTCCCTCAGATTATATCACACTGGAGGAACTTTTTGAAAAAGTGGAACCGGAGAACCTTTCTTAAGATTTGATGTTATCCCATCACATGTGTGTTCTCTTCTTTATTTTTCCTAGTTTCCTATTAAAAAAAAAATAAATCTGAGTATTGCACACCAATAAGAATTGGAGTTTTTAGCTCCTTCCAGTCCAGCAGTTTGTGCATCTGTTCCCTGATTGCAGTTGGACTTGGTGGAATCGCAAAAAAAAGTAATATGTGTTTCCTATCATGCTCTATAGCTGTTTTTTAAATTCTTTTTTTAGTGGTGCTGCCTACCAGGGGGTTGAGGAAAGTACCTACAATTAAAATGGTTGGCTGGAAATTATATATGCACACATCTAGGAACTCATTTTCATGGCTTTGGCTTGCTGATAGTTAGCTGAAAACTGTTCTTGGTTAACAAGCCACGTAGTGCCA
Organism: Manacus vitellinus; assembly: GCF_001715985.3. Lineage (NCBI taxonomy): Eukaryota > Metazoa > Chordata > Aves > Passeriformes > Pipridae > Manacus > Manacus vitellinus. The sequence goes on along the minus strand of NW_021940750.1, from coordinate 37,915,140 downwards.
GGCTTCCAGAAAGAATTGAGTTGTTCACTTCTCCCCCTTCCAAATTGAAGCATTTGAGTTAGGCCACATTTCTAATAACAAAACAGGGGTTTGAGCATAATTGAACTGCACAGCTGAACTATTGCTCAGGCTTGAAGGTAACGCCACCGTGGTTTTGTTTCTTTAACTGGTATTAAATGTAAAAACATAAATCCTTTTCAGTGGGAGAGGAGAAGGGGAGATGGTTTTCATTTGGCATAATTTCCTGTGAGACGTGGTTCTAAACAAGGCCCATATTTACATAAGACAATACAGTTTTACATGTACTGGTATATCCAGCACATTTTAAAATTGTTTAGCCAGTCCTAGGTATTAAATGCCTTCACAATAAATGTGTTTAATAAAAGTAGATGAAGTTTGAAATAATTTTTTAATAATTTTACAGTAGAAACACCAGTTAAATCAACCCCATTGCAGTAATAAATGTCACAAAAACAATTAATTATAGTTGCTTGCCACTGCAAAATCAATTGTGTAACTGTTCTTCTAAAACTGACTTTTACATTACTAAATCCTAAACACTACACTTCTGTAACTTGTCAGAATCAGGTTTTGGTTAATAGATATTTTCAGTGATGTAATGGGAACTTCTGGCTTGGAGTCAGAATATAATGGACTGTGATTAATGTTTTAATAAGCACTTTTCTTCTACTTATGATGCAGCAGCGAAATGGTTTCCTGCTTAGATTGATAGAGCAGCAGGTGTGCATACATACTTTTTTCTTTCAGTAGGAATAAGTTTTTCAGTGCTTCTGCTTGAAAACATTTAATGTTTTTCCTCGAGTCAAACGCTGCTGATTTGGGGTTTTCAGTTTGTTTGTTTTATATCCAGCTATTGCTGATATTTGTCAGTTGGAAGTGGAGGGTGCCACGGAAACCTTTTCAGTACTTAGAGTAATTGCTTTGCAAAAAGGGAAACTCATTAGTTTAAAAAACAGTTTTGATATATTGATGTTTTCTTCAGTGAAAGGATTTGTTTAAAATAGTGCTGGAGTAATTCGAAAGTGTGCGAGAACAAATATAGTGTTGAAAATATTAGCAGGTTAGATTTATTATTGAAGTTGATGTAATACACTTGCTACATGCTTGGTTACTTTTGTACTGGAAGTGGTTGTGTTATTCTGTATTTTAAATATTTCTACACAAAAAGTAATTTAGTCACTGTTTTAATGACCCATCAATCCTGATTTGTTGCAGGGATAGGGTTTTTTTTTGCTTAGGGATCCAGTCAGCTGCTGACCTGGTGGTGTTTCACCTAAGGTGAGCACATTTTCCATGCTCTTGACTTCCTGTTGATATCAGGTGGTGGTTGTGCTCTTGGTCTCCACTATTCCTCTGCAAAGGAATATATACACTTATAAAAATAATAGACAAATAAATAAATAACCACAGAACATGAGGATTACCTTCTGTGGAAAATGAAGTACTCTCTTTTCTTTCCTTGTCCTCTGTCCTTGTAGACTCGATAGGAACAACAAATATGCTTGTGATGAGAAAAGAATGAAACCTGTAGAAAGAAGAGGTCCCATGTTTTGCTGGCATTATTCCACTAGACAAGATTCCAAGCACCTCTGCTCTCTCATGTCTAGAAGCTGGGTGAGCCTTTCTGGAAGGATGGAAAAGGTGCTGTGGTCTTGGTTCCAGTGCAGGTTTTCTTCTCTCCAGAGTCTATTGACACTAATTGAGATTCAAGATAATAGTTTCTCCATCTCTTTGTTCTTTTCCCTAAACATGGGAATCTCACTGACTCCTCTGTTCTCAGCAGCATCAACCCATGCTTTAATTTTCCCACCAACTTTGGGGAAAAAATGCAGAGATCAGCATACTTGAGTTTTTAATATGTATTGAGAATTTTACCAAGCAGACTTTATACCTTGGGTTTGTGCCAGCTGTGTGTACTGGAGTAGTGTCTGCCTTGCACAGAGAAAGTTACTTATGGTTTCCTTTATTTGCTACTGCTGCGTTTGTCTAGTTCTCCCTTAAAAGGATGCAGGAGGTGAGTGCTGGCTGCTATCTTTATTTTCTGACCCTCTTCCAGAATTCATGAGGAAATGCTCCTGAATGCAGCCAAAAAATATCTACACCTCTTCTCCCCTTCCTGTCATTAGAAGGTTCTCTCTCTCGTCCTCCTCTTTTCACATTTGGGCCTTGATGGATTGGGCAGACTTCTTGCTCTGTGGTCATTGATTCTGCTAATTGTCAAAAAGTATTCCAGAAACAAGAGAGAAGAGCAGATCTGCACTCTGAGGCCACCTCAAAACTTGGAAGCACAAAGGCTCTGCTGTTCCAGACTCTCTTCAGCACACAGTTAACTTTGGAATGAAAAGTCCCACAGATACAGAGTCTCCATATAATCTGAAATATGGAAACCTTATATTCCTTTTTTATTTTTTTCCTCATTCCATGATGTAGGTACATCCTGCTCTTTTTCTAACCAGAAGAGAGGCAAATATTGTTGCGAAGGTGTGTGTACAATGAGGAGTTCACCTTCAGGACTCTGCTATGACTGAGTAGTCCCTTGCCTTGAGCAGTCCATGCTGTAGGATCTTCTTGATCTTTTGGCTTCTGTCTAAGAGCAGTCACTGAAGTTGCTGGTTTTGTATTTTGTATTTATTACTTCTCTCTCTTTTTTGCTCACCCAGAAGTGGTTGATTCTATGATTCTATGGTCTACAGATTTTTTAGATCTGCTGTATTTGATCAATTTATCCAGGTCTTAAATGTGCTTGGAAAAGCATGGACTAGCAGAGGAACATACAAAACTGGTATCATCCAGTTCTACAAACATCTGAGCCATCAATAGTGTAGTATCAGACCATGGAGATGACAGCAATGATAACTTAGTACAACTGCCCTCCTCAGCATTTTCACAGTTCTCTCAGTTAACACCTCCAGACTCCTTCCCTGGTTTCTCCCAAGAGCTGTAAGAAGTTCACATGTTCCCTGACTTGTTTTTGGCTCTTGTGTCAAACCACTGTTTTGAAAAATTCCCGTTGAGCTTGCTTGGGTGCTGAGGGTTGTAGGTTTAAAAATAAGAGCTGAAGATAGGTGCAGTTCTGCTCTCAGCCCTGGCAGAGGGATTTGTAGTGGCTTCAGTGGGAACAGGATCAGGCCTTACAGAAGTGCCTTTAATGTTCCTACCCTTGGGCAGCCTGGGTGGATACTACTTTCTTTTGCAACACAGTGGATGAACTGTGTGTGCTCCCAGGCACTTCCATATATTTGAGCAGTGTGCTCACATGGCTCAGGGATGTTTGCAGATGGAGCTCAGGAATGTAGCTACCTGTAGGACAGAGTGGGCAGTGAGGCCATGTGCTGGCGCTGCAGGCTGTTCATCCTCAAGTTTGTGGCTGTTTGGCTTTTCTGGGAGCTGTTGGCTGCTAGTTGATTTTCCTGTATTTGGAGGCAAATGCTGAGAACTTGCCTGGAGCTCTCTGCTCAGATCAGCTGCCTGTATATACTGCAGCAGCAGGTTTTACAGGCTCTCTGCCCTGGGAATTCGAGATCAGAAAGGAACAGAAAATCAATGTATTTTCTTTTAATGCTATTTTTATCCCCTTAGAAAAATACTTTGTGAGTGGGGCTAGCAAATACAGGATATTTCAGTGCTCATGTGTGGGTCCATTTCATGCCTTCCTCACTCACGTGTACACGTCATGTTTCCATAGTAAGGTCAAATTGCTGAAATCTATGGTAGTTTTACATCTAAGCTCCTTCTGAACCTCTCCTTTTTTCCTTTTTTTTTCTCCTTTCCCCCACTGGTGCTTTGTTTCATTATCTGAAAATGGGAATATCTGGTTTGAAATATCAGCATTAGGTTCTGGGAAATACTTGTTACTTCCAGCAGAGAGAACCACATGAGCTGGACTGGCTGGGTGGAGGTGATAATACAGGCTGCTGTTGTTTGCAAAGAGTAGTGCATCCTCTATTTTGGGCTGCTTTGAAGGATGTTATTTGCAACAAATCCCAGAGTTTTTGTTGACTCATGACTTATATTTTGGTTTTATTCAGCATTTTTTTTTTGTCCTTTGAGGGCTCCAGCAGCTGAAACAGCATCATCTTACCACACGGCAGTTTCAGCTGAGCCTGGTGTTTGAAATGGCAACACTGCTAAATGTTTGTGACTTGTTTTTAGAACACCATTTCAGCTGCCACTTTCCTTAAGAAAGCAAAAACAATATGAAAAGCAAGAAATGCAAATAAAGGAGAGGCTTTAAGATACTTCTGATGTAAAAAAATATAAATTAAAAATAAAAAAAAAATATTCAGAAGGCATGCTAAATTTAGCAGAATTTCTTGAAGTAATAGGAAAGTGACATCTAAATAAGCATTATGTGTTCCTGGATTCCCTTCACCTTCTTTTTCTCCCCCTTTTCTCCAGCCCACGCATAAACTCATTGCTTACATTCTCTCTTGATGAGCTGTTTCCAAAAATTTTGCTTTTACTCATCTAAAAAGCTTGGATGCTCCCAGAAGAATGTCTGCCACGTGGTGAGGGTAAATGTAGGGGAGGACAAGAGCTCCCCAAAACTCTCTGCTTCCTGGCAAAGATGAAGAAGAAACTTCCTGATGAAGATACTACAGTGGTACTATTAATTCTTCCAAGTAGAGATTAGGAGTTAGGGCATCAAAAACAGCTGCTTTGAGGGCATGATCTGTGCTGATCATGCAGGAAACCCAGGCAAGCTGTTGTTTCTACTGGAATTATTTTATTGGTTTATATGTTTGTGTGTGCATATGTGTGCATGCAGAGATTGTTATGGAGCATTTTCCATTTACAGTGTGATAACTCCTTGTTGTTATTGCTGTTGTGTTATTAGGTGTTTTGTAGGCATGTCAAGGCAGGGATTGTTTCAGCAAAGCGCAGCTGAAGGTTTTTTGCCCCAGAAGAGAGAAAGTAACACTCAGAGAACTTACTGCAGAAAACCAGGGTGAGCTCTGAATAGATAAAGGGAACATTTTGTGGAGCAACTAATAGAAGAATCTGTTTGGCTAGTTTTCATGAACTGTAGGCTCAGAATTGATTGAAAACACAAACTAGCTTAGGATAATCAGAGTAGAGAAGGAAAGGTGTTGGTGTAAGGGGACATATCAGTGAGTGGGGCAGCATGTGCTGCTTGGAAAGGTGCAGAGCTGCAGAGGAAGAGACTGACTGTGCAGGGATGAATCAGATCTCATCCTGTCAAAGATTCCTCTGTAGCCTTTGTTACATCAGATAGACTGAAATCCCTAAAGGCAGTTAAGCACCAGAACACCTTTGGAGTTTGGCTTCAGTCCACATGTAAATCCTTTTTTTTTTTTGGTCCCCCCCATTGCCCTGCTTGATATTACCTTGTGTCTGTACTCACCTCCTTACCTCCAGAAGTAACCAGAACTCAGGTTTTGTGAGTTGGCCACCATTAACTTTGTTGTTTTCAGTATTAATTTGTGGTGCTGTGTCTGTGTGTCCCATTCTTTGCTCCTCACTGCATGTCCTTTGCAACTGAGCTGTCTTTGGTTGGAAAACGTCCATGTGAGTAAGTGCTGCAGATTAACCTGAATCATTTATCTGTTTTCCCAGCCCCCTCAGATTTTTTGACAGATGTATATTTTATAAAGAGTGACTTTTATATTTTCTTTCATATCATAGATGAAAGTTGTTGAGTAGCACCGGGATAAAATGAGATCCCTGCAGGGAAAATACCTCTTTGGATGATAATCCCCATTTACACTTATTTCTTGAGATCTATCAGTGTGAATTGTGCTTAAATATTTTTTGGTGCATCACCTATGAAACTAATTTGCATGTGGTACTTAAAGAAAAAAAAATACTCCCTGCTTTTGTTGTAAACCCAAAGGCAAGCTTAAGCTTTTTATTGGGGTGTCTCACTGGCAGCAGATGTGTTAGTTCTTGGGATGAAGAAGTTTTAGTTCTTGGAGTAAAGACACTTAAGATCAGTATTGGTTAAACTAATCCACAGATCAGCGTAGAATATATTCAGCAGCAGTGCATTAAATGGACAGAGCATACAGTGAGAGCTTTTGTACTGCAGTGAGATTAAGGGATAATAATTCTGATGCAGAAGGATAGCTAACTCAGAAAGAAGACCCATAAGATTCCCATGGAAATAGTACCAAATTTTTTTTTCTTGAAGAAATTGAATGCTTTTTACACAAAAAGCAGGGAATTTACATTGCTGCAGCTTTAACCTCCACAAAGAGTTACAGGAAAATTGTGTAAAACTCGTGGTAAAGTGTGGGGGCTACCTTTGAGTTGGCTTTTAGGGCAGTTTGGACTCCCGTGGGCTCCAGCCTGTGCTGGAGCAGTGCAGGTGGTCTGGGAAGAGCCAGCTCTGCTCCTCCTGTGATTTTTGCTCTTCTGTGGCTCCAGCTGATAAAGCCTTTGTAGTAGAAGAAGTTCCCAGTCACAGAGGGCATCCCATTAGCCCTCAGTAGATTTATGTGCCATAATATAAGCCTTTGATATAATTTAAGCCTTTGAAAACCTCCGTAGCACTCGTGTGGCAGATAATGCAATACTTGTGTGGGGCTGCTTTAAAGTGAACTTACAGGAGTGCTCACCCTGCTGCTGAGGGATCGATACAGGGCTGTGCTCTCTTCCCTTCAATCCCATCAGCTGCCTGTCAGACGTGATGCCCCACGCTCCACCAACTCAATAGAAACTATTGGCTTTATTCTCTTAGCAAGGAGATTTTATTGGGCCAAACCCCCTTTGTTGTCAGAATGTCTGAGTGCCTTTGGTGAGTAGAACACAGCTTTTTACTACAGAATAGGGCCATGCCCAAATAAAAGTGACTTTTCCTTCTGTGATTTGCCCTTCAGTGCTGCTCATGGACTTCAAATCTGCAAAGGGTACGCAGGGACCCTGATGTTGTTTCCCAGTTATGCATCCAGTGAGTGCTCCCAGTTCCTGGCTGCCATCTGGGAGAGCTGCAGCACTGGTCTAGTTGCTTTAAACAGTGGATTACAAGGAGATGCATTTCAACAGCCAAGTTTTTTCAACAACTGCATTACCCACCATGCTGCTATAGGTTCATTTATGTTTTAACTGGAGAGCTGCATTAATAAGCACATTGTGTGTGTTACCTTTCTCTGCTGCCTTTAATCAGGAGGTTTATACACTGGTGTACAGCAAATGTTAAACTGGGGCTAATGGGAAATGGGTTTGGGCCTCAGTTGTAGTGACCACAAAATGTGATGAGATCTGGCACTTGGTTTATGAGGCCAAAGAGTGGCATGACATGTAATCTGGTGACGTCACTGTGTACAGTGTTGCATAAACCACTAATATTTCATGTAGTCTTAAAATAAGATAAAACACTTGGTTATAACATTCAGTGCATAAACGTGCATATACCTGTTTATGGCTGTATGTTAAAGCAGTGGCCCACACTGTTTCTTAAATTTCTTGTTATAGCAAGGAGTTCTTATATCTTAATAATTTGAGAAATTAAGCAGTTCAAGAACACAGAGCAAGAAAAAGACCTACTTTAATTTTCTACAGATGTTTATGATGATTGAAGACTAAATGAGTTTCATAATGAAACAGCAAATTGCATAGAAGAGGTTAAACTTCAGTACAAAGTTACACTGCATTTTAATATTCAAGGGGAGCGTATCAGGTACTAATAGAATAATCACTCACCTTTTGTCTTGCAGCTTCTGACTTGATGTAACCACAGAACTTCCCTTTAAAGCACAATAATTTCTTTAAAGCCTGTTTGATCTGTCAAGTAGGTGTAGAAGCTTGTGTCAGACATGAAGAAGAGAGCAGAGTCAACTCTGACAGATGATACAAATATGGTGAAGTTAATTGACTTTACCAGGGGAGAAAATTCTTCCTCTCAATTATTTCAAATGCCAGACAACTTTCCAGAGGTGGGGAGGGAAACATGCCTGAAGGACAATACTGACACTGTGCTTTTCTAGTAGGTGCTTGCTGTGCTTTATTTTTATTTTTACCTTTTTTTTTATTATTTAAGCTTTCAAGGATAAAATAATAAAATCAACTAGCTCAACTGCCTCTTTGTTTTAGGATTCTCAGACCTCATAAATCCACTGCCCTTCTGTGGTACTCTAGGATTTTCTGCCTGGTTTTGTGAAGATGAAAACTTTCAGGAGACTGTGAAGCAATGAAGCCTCAGACTTATTTTTCTGCCAGTGTTAGGTGTTCTGCTTCTTTGGCTTCAGATTGGTATAATTTAAACTCTGTCAAAGTCAACAGGTTTCTGTCACATTCTAAGTTTTTAGTATTTGGAAGGCAGAGGAGAGGACTGGGCTTTTGACTCTGTTCGTTAATCCCTGGTCAAGGCTATAGCCTGTCTCATATATAAACCTCTGCAGTTTTGTGTTCCAGCACCACATGATTCTTTTACAGAAATTTCCTGTCAGTGGAGAAGGAGCCAGCGAGGCTGTCATGGTAGGGGTTATTGTTTTGAGGAGTGGAACTCCATTTTCTCCACTCTGACGCCTTCTCCTCCCTCAGCCCTGTTCTTTTTTTTTTAGTTCGTGGGTTTTTCCACTGCAACTCACGATAAGTGTTATTGCCAAGAGATGATAAGTAAAATAAATAATAAAAAGTGATCGATGTAGGCAGCTTTTTATTCCCTATCACCTCCTCCTGAGGTTGGGATGGGTGTCAGAGCAGTGGTGGGCAGGTTGTGCACACGTGTTTGTGCGTGCACATGTTACACAAACACACAAAGCAGGATGTCGGTGCTGCAATTAAAGGGGTCTGTGTCTCTGAGATACATGGAACTTCATCTCCAGTGAGACTGGGTAACCAGACAGCATTCCCTCTCTCCAGTGAGTGTTACAGGTAGTCACATGCTGCAGCAGCATAAAGATAAAACTGCTGCAGGAGGTGATTTTTACAGGCTGGGAAGTCCTGCCTGGCTGACAAACATGAGGTTTCTGTCCACTGGATGGGTTTGCTTCTCACTGGCTGAGCCCTTTAGGTAACCAGGACTGAGGATGGTCACCCCTAATTAAGGCTGCAAGGTGATCAGCATTTTTGGGGGGGTAAAAAAGAACAACCCTGTATTCAGGTTTTTTTCACAGTGAGGGTAGAATCTGTTTCCAATGTTCTTTTGTGGCCCAGCTCTACTATGTATAGCCAACCTTTTTGTGTCTCACTGTTCAGTAACTCTTACAACCTTTTCAAGAGCTTACACTGGTAAATCTGACAGTGTTTATATTTCATGTGGTTGGTTTCTTAGGTTGTTTATTGCTGGTTTTTGCCTTAGGAAAATGCCTAGGAACATAATTGCGAGTCCATCATGCTGTGGTGGTTTGGGCTAGGCCTTCCTTGGTGACTAGTTTGTAACCAAGGAAGGGTCCAGATTTACCCAGTATTCCCTACGATTTTTACGTAAGCTGGGATATAAGAAGAAAGGAGGAGAGGCTTTCGCTCTCTTTCCTTCAGGCGGCTTGGAGGTGCAGGTTCCCTGCTGTTGAGTCTGCCGTGTTGGGGAGCGAGGCCTGGTTGGGCCTTGTCGACCTTGGGAGACAGAGGTTGCCGGCGATCGTTCCGGAGTGACCCTCGGTTGTCCCAGGAGAGTAGTGAGCTATTTCTTTGTTAACTCTTTTAGTGGATAGATATTGGGCTGCTAATTGGGAATATTATATATATATAATATTTTGGTTTTGTTCCTTTTTCCCTTCCCCCTTCCCTTTCCTTTTTTTTTTTTTAATTATATATAAGTGTAAATATATTTATATATATCACTTTGGTTGTCTCTCTCTTGTTTCGGGTTTTCTTTCGTTTTTTTCTCCCTCTTCTCCCTGAGGTTTGAGGGGGGGGGGGGAACTCTGGTGGTAAGGTTTGGAGACTTGGCAGGGAGCCAGCTTCAAACCATATCACATGCTAGAGACTGTACACCAATTTAGAGGTGTGGAGAACAGTCTGTGCCTTGAGCTGCCTAGGAGTGGAGGATGCCATTTATAAAAGAGAAAAAAAATAAGTAAAATGCAGCAGAAACAAACTGTCATGTTCATTTCTTCTGCACTTGACTCTCTTCCTGCTCAGCATGGCAGTACTATCAAAATTTTTCATTCTTATGGCTTCTCCCTGTCAGTATAACTGTTCCAGACCTTTCAGTAGCCAAGAACTCCATTCTGTTTGTGGGTTCCAACTTTTTACTCATCCTTGCATCTGGTTTTGTTGCCTTAAACCCCAGATAGTTTCAGATTGACAAAATATTGATCACAGTTGCATTTGGTTAAATCTGAGGTTAGTTTACATGAGTCAGTGATGAAATTGCATGTGACGCTCTTTTGGACATTGGGAATTAATTATCTTTTAAATTATTTTTTGAGAAACTTTATTCAGCTACTAAATGTACTTTTATTAAAACAAGCCCTTAGTATGCATAATTGAGATCTGGAGTCATGGTAAGTTTGTTTTTTCACATTTCTTGGAGTGTGCTTTCAGTTTAGCTAAACTAAACACCATTCTATTTAGGGCATAATTTTAAGAATATTTTTTTCTAATTCTGGCAGCAAATGCTGTGACATTATAATTATGCCATAAGCATTCAATGTTTATCCATCATAAACTGGCTGTAATCCCAGTTCTGGAATACAGCTTTCTTGTTGCTCTTGATTCTTCAAGTGAAGGGGTAATTTTGTCCGCAGAAACGATTCCTTAAGAAAATCCGCCATTTGGGTTAGTTACATACTAAAGCAGCTCAAAAAGAAAAGTCTCTCTTTGCCTCTCAAGTCATAAATTATTTTTGAAGTTTTCTTAAAGGAAATTCACTTTTAAGGATGAGTTGAGCCAGCAAGTACTGTTCAAAACCACTTGATTCTTGCATATACTAAAATATTGTGCTCTCTCAATTTACAAATGGGAACTGGTTAAATCAATGCAATCCAGTGTTGTTAACACACCTGTTAATTTTTGGGCTTCAAAGCAGAGCAGGACACAGTGATACACCCCAGGGGCCAATACTGGGAGCAGTGCTCCCTGTTCTCTTCTTTCCCAGCTGACTGTGGGAAGGAGTGCACCCTCAGCACGTTTGCAGGAGATACAAAGTCCAGAGGAGCAGCTCATGCACCAGATGGTTGTGCTGCCCTTCAGGGGGACACTTGTGAGTTCAGCAAAGAGAAATGCAGGGCCCTGCACCTGGGGAGGAACAACCCCATGTGCCAGTACAGGCTGGGGGCCGACCTGATGGAAAACAGCTCCATGGAGAATGACCTGGAGCACACCATGGTGGCCACGAGCCAGCAGTGTGTCCTAGTGGGAAAGAAAGGCCACCAGTCTCCAGAGCTGCATTAGGCAGAGTGTTACCAGCAGGTTGAGGGATGTGGTGTTCTCTCCCCTCTGCTCAGCACCAGTGAGGGACACATCCAGAATGCTGGGTCCTGTCCTAGGCTCCCTGGTGCAAGAGACATGGACACACTGGTGTGAGTAAGGATAGGAGGGGTAGGAGTATCTGTCATGTAAAGTGAGACTGAGGGAGCTGGAACTGTTTAATCTAGAGAAGGGAAGGTTTGGAAGGATCTTGTCAATGTGAGTAAATACCTGATGGCAGGCATGGAGTCGAAAGGGACAGAGCCAGACTCTTCTCAGTGATTCCCAGTGAGAGGGCAAGATGCTGCAGACACTAATTGAAACACAGGGAATTCCATTAGAATGCATTTACTGCAAGGGAGGTCAAAAGCTGGAACAAGTTGACTAGAGAGTTTGTGAAGTGTTCCTTCTTGGAAATGCCAAAACTTGACTGGCCACAGCCCTGAATGACCTGTTTGAGCTGACCCTGCTGCACAGGGAGGCTGGGCACAATGGGCCGTTCCCTTAAAAGTTGGACTTGATGATCCTTGTGGGTCCCCTCCAACTCAGAATATTCTGTGTGTGATAATAATAATACCTTGTCTCCCTGTGTGCCTTCCAGCCTCAAAATTTTCTTGGTGTTAACCATCTTTGTGTCTGTCTGCTCAGACTCTGCATGGCAAGGTGAGAAAATGCCATCAAATAATCTAGGAACAAGATGTGTGAAGTAACTCTAGATATTAAAAAAGATGTTATTTCTTTCAAGTTGAGGACTTCTAAACTAGAATCCATTAGAAAGTATTCAGGCTGCCTTTGTCTTCTTAGTTTCTTTTTGCAGAGGTCTCAGAGGTTGCCCATGAGGGTGGTCCTCCAGTTTCTAAAGTGGTGTGTGTGATGCTGAGGCATGAATTGCCATCAGGTGTGGGATTGGTAACATGAAATCAGTGGAGCTGCATTGGTGTAAGACATGATGAGTGGTACAGCTGTGAGTCACCCCCAGACTTGAGGTGACCTAGTGTTAAACTGGCTTTCTGTTCATATATCTTGCTGTCAGATCTGTACTTTCACCACTGAGTTTCAAATTTTCTAAAAGAAACAAGTACTGAAAGAAAAAGCCACATCTGCTCCTAAAAGAGGAGCGAATTGTCACAGTGTCCCTCTGGTCCCAGTGGAATGGTCGGGCTTCCAAGCACTCCTTTTCTGCTCCTGGAGAGGGATGGCTGTGGTGGGGGAAGCCCAAGTCTGACCCAGTGCAGCTTTCCTTAGCTTAAAACATCTTTCTCCAGCTCTTATTCAGGGTATGATACTGAACTTGGATAATGCCAACCAGATAATAATCCAATTATCTGTAGCAGAGCAAATGGCACTGATTCTTTGTAGCAAAAAGCAATGGTGTGTTTGTTGTGCCTTTGATCTCTAAAGTGCTCTGATGTGGTGAGATCATCTTGAGGAAGCACTAACCCGCCTTTCCTTGAGTTTTGTTTTTAACTCCGTGTAAAGGCAAGAAGGAAAAATGAAATTGAATGTGTACTTATTGTGATAATTAATTTCAGCTTACAATTAGCTTGCTTTTCAAAGTCCCTGCACAGGACTTGGTATTGGAATGGGATATTGGCAAATGACTTTATTGGTTTTCACTGAAAAGTAATATATCTGTCAGCTTTTCACTATGGGGCTTGTTTTGCTCTCCAGATCAGTAAGACTGCTGGCTTCCCTTTCAAAACTGATTTTCTTTATTGGTGTGTTTGCTTATGTGTCTTGATAACCCTTCCAGTTACTGCTTTAGAAGATGTGGGAAGAGGAAGGATACTTGGTCCCTGAAGGTTGCTGTAAAACAGTCACTGCTCGTATGAATGAAATATTTCCATACACCATAAAACTTTATCTCAGAGATAGTCTTGAGAAGTTAAAATAATGGTAAATATTCTGTAGAGTAACTCTTGCAAGGGCTAAATAGCCTGGCCTTGTTCCAGGGAGGCACTTAACAATGTGCTTAACTTTAAGCGCATTGAATATTCTTACTGGCCTGAGTGAAAAATCAATGAGGCTGCTCACATGCTTAAAATAAGACATGTGCTTAAGTGTCTTTCTGGACCTCAGCCAGAGCATTCAGCCTGTGAGATGGGCTGAATTCTGACTGTGGGCAAAAGCCAGTAGTGTTTCATTTTGCTTGTCGTGTGCCTTTCTGAAGAATTCATTGATATTGTCTGTGTTTATTTTAATTGGCCTCCATTTCCCATCTAAGCCCTACCAACTCCAAAGCTCTGGGGGTAAAATAGATGTGCAGCTTAGGGCTGTCAAACAGCTTGTCAGGGGTAGTACTTAGACTGTATATATTGCTCTAGAGCAGGAACTGAACCTCAGAAAAGCTGGGAAAAGATGAGGTGAAACGTGATTGTTTTCTTTGGTAGCCAAGGTTTTAATATAGAGAGAAAATGAAGAGGAGAGAAGAGAAGGGCTGGTGACACGTCACACCTTTTCAGTTAACATAGTTGCTTCTTAGGAAACATTAAAGAATGCAGACAGATGCATTAATAATCCACTGGCAGTGGCTGTGGCCTTGGCAAGTCGGCCTTCCTACCTACTATTGATTTTTCTGCCTCTCAGGCAGCAATTTGCAATGGGTGGCGTGATCCCATACCCTCAAAACGGGCAGTGAGATGAGCTGTCATGGCCAAAATAATTTTTACTTTCTAGCCAACCCCTCCTGTTTCTTCAACAGCATCTTTTCCTGCTTAGATGACAATTTCCACTGCTGACAACTGGGAATGATAAAATATATGTACTGTATTTAAACACAAAGAGCCTCTATGGCTAGAGGTGCAAAAGAGCCCACCTCGATGCACTGAGCAGCAGCTTCACTCGGGGAACCCACCCCTCAAGTGCTGTAAATTTGGGGTGTTACTGGTTAGCAAGTGCAAAAGCAGTGCAGCCATGGGCTCCTAGAAGAAATCTTTGCTGTCAACTCAGACTTACATGACTAAGGAAATAGAGTGTCATTCTCCTCCCACCGCCTTTTGTTTTGCAACATCCAGACATTGCTTGTCTTCCACTTTCCCTCCATGTTTACGGCTTCCTCCTTGCGTTGCTTTTGCTTTCTTTTCTGTTTCTTTTTCTGTTACAGCCCATGCAGCAGATTGTTCTTCTTATACTGCCTTTGAGTGTGATTGCTGATAGTTCTTCACCTGTCTTTTGCTGGAAATCATAGGATGGTCAGGGTTTGGAATGAACCTTGAAAGTCATCTAGTCCTGTCCCCCACCCCCACCACAGGCAAGGACACCTCTTTATTTCCTTATACATTTGATTTATACTGGATGAGAGAAAAACTTAGAGTAGTTGAAAAGAAAATGGCCAGAATAAAGGAAAATGGAGCATAAATGTTTTTTAAAGGGTTAAATATGTAAAACTAGAAGCAACCAGCTGATACTGAAGAATTTTACATGTACTTACAAAAGTACCTCCTGAAAATGCATCTCCATGAAGGAGCAGATGCCATTTTTAGCAGACCTTCTCCACGGTAAATCTTGAGCAGTTTTGAATGAGTTTGCTTGTAGGTTGTTGTTTTTCTTTCAGCTGCAGGAGTGTGTTTGCTGTAGCACTCTAGGCTGGGTTTCAAGAATGTTTCAGGGTAACTCACAGCGTATGTTTTTATTGTGTACTCTCCCCAACGGTCATTTATTTCTTTCAACTGCAAATTCCTCTTTTACTTGAATAAAAGCTCAATAGAATCACCTGTCACATACAGAATTTCACCTGAATTGAATAAGAGGCAATTCAGGGTTCAGATCTAGAAGGTATATTCACATTCAGGGATAGCCAGTGATCTTTTAAATGGTGAAACAATGTGGACTAAGGATACTAGGGCAGAATTAAAACTGGAAAAGTGGATGGAAAATGGGATTTTGGAGCTGTTTTAACTGTTTTCCCCTTAGCTTTTCTAAAATCAAGCTCAAGTCTAGGTCTCAGTATATGTCTGCAGGTGTCTTCAATGTGACAGAGCCTTCTGCCACCTAGTGTTACTGGGAGCTCTCCTCATCAGGGAATCACCAGATAATTTATTAAATGTCATTATTTATTAGCAATCCCCTCAATTGCTGGGCACGCTCTGTGAATTCTTAAAAGGCATTTTCTGACCAGAGGGTTGCAGAATCAGTTCAATCAGTAGGCACAACTTCTTTAGAGACAGTGTTTGAGGGTGCATTTTTCAAGTTAGGTCGAGTTGTTAACAAATAATCTGTGGAGAATTTCAGCAGTTGTGGAAGTCACTGCTCCATAACAACTCTGTTAGCACTTTTCTCCCTCAGATGAAACTAAAGGACTCTGCCTAACTCAGCACACTCCTGCTTTGGTATCTGTGCTGCTGCTGGTTCAGGATATTGGGTTAGATTGAAAGCAGAAGAGAATAAAAATTAATTCAACAGAAATTATATAAATTAAAGAACAAGTCCATTTAGACACTTAACTCTTTGTCTTTTTAGGAGAGTAAAATGAAGTTCTCCTATCATCACTGCCATTTCCCCCCTACAAATTCCACCAGGGCACAATGGAGAAGGACAATAAAATCCAGAGAATTACACCCAGATTTCACAATAGAATTGTCAAACTGTTAAAATAGAAAAATAGGCATAATGATGCTTTAGATTTAAGCCAAATAGTAATAGCTCCTACCATATGCTGACAGATAGGAGGAAACTGCCTAGGATTGAAGGGGTGGGTTTTTTCCCTTCATTCCCCTGTAAAAAAATATTTTCAGGACAACAGAGCAACTCTTTCCCCCTCCTCATCCCCCCACCTTTGTGAGCTGTCTGAGTGCCCTGTGACACAGAGTAGGGCTGAGTGGCTCCTTTGCAGGTCGGTGTGTGAGAGCTCAGCCCAAAGGCTGCACAGGGCTGGGGCAGATGCTTCTAATCCTTCGCCCAGCCATGGCTTTGAGGAGAAGCCTCACTCCGAGCTCCTGCCCTCCTCTCCTTTCTCCCTCCCACCTCTTCCAGGCCTTCCTGAGGAGCAGATGCCAGCATGGCTGAGAGCTGTAAACTTGATCCTCAGCATCAGACTTAAATGCTGACCTGATCAGCAGCAATCAGAACCTGCGGCAGAGGAGGGTCTGATGCATTAGAGCACTAAGCAGCTGCAATACCAGGCGACCTGTTCTCACCTTCTTTTGACCTGAGCAGTCTCATCCTTAAATACCACCATCCAAACTGCAGTCTCTTTGCTTTCAGCAATTGTACTTTTCACATACTGCCTAAAGAAAATAGCTTTGGGTTCTTCTTGTCTAAAATGAACAGTTGTGAGCACAGAGTAGATTTGCTCTGTACTTGTGGGTATTCATTTGAGATAATTATTGGGTTTGGCAGCTTTACTTATCTGATCAGTATCAATGCTCTAAAATTTCTTGTGCATCTTGTGCTATTTTGTTTGAGTCATATTAAGCTGGAATTACCATATGACATGAATTCATTGCTACCCAGTCAGAACAGAGGATGCTGTCTCACAGTGAAAACAGAACAGACCGTCTGACCTGCGGAGACCATATTTTCAAGCTGAGGTTGTAACCAGATTTTTCTGTGTTGGGATGATGTTTTATCCATCAGCAGTGATTTGGGGGCAAAGCCTGTGGCTGTGCCTGATACATGAGTCACTCCGGGGCTGTGTCCTCCCCTGCTGGGACTAAAGCACAGTCCTCTAGTGCAAGAACCTCTAAAACTGTCCATTTTCCAGACTTGGGCCTAAAGTTAAGGTTCTTACCAGAGCTCCTGGGGCAGAAATATCTCCTCTCAGCTGGCAGCCGTCCTGGACTCTGCAGTTGTGGTCCTGAGCTAGTGGGTGGCATCCCTGCCCATGGCAAGGTGGTTGGAACAAGATGGCCTTTAATGTCCCTTCCAACCCAAACCATTCTGTGATTCTATAATACAACCATGACCGTGCCTGTGGTCTGTTGCCACAGAACTGTGCATCAAGCAAAATGTACTGAAAAGGTGGTGGTGGTGGTGGGGAAATGTCTCTGCATCTCCATCCTCTGTCTGTAGGTGTTCCTGACTGAGTGCTCTGTTCAGAAAGTGCTCTGTTTGCTTCGCAGCTGCATAATTTACATGGAAGCTGGTCCTGGAGGAATCTCTTTCATGTAGCTCTCTCAAAGCCCCAGTTCATCAATATGGAGTGGTTGCCCTGCGCTGGGGGATTTGTGGCACGCGGTGGGGTGTGCGGAAGACGAAGAAAAAGGCAGTGTGAGGAACAGTAGGGAATTTTTATCCTGAAAGAAAAATTCGTGTGTCCAAAAGAACTGTCTTTCAGAATAAAAGTTGTGTTCTCTCTTTTTGCCTGCAGAAGTGATGCTGTATTCCCAGAGTCAAGCACAGAGAAGTGTTCCCTGAGCCCCGGGGAAAGACACAGTGGTGTCTTTAAGACTGAACTTACCCTATCCTTAAAAAAAAGAGATAAGCCTAAAAGAAAATAATCCTGACTCAGGTAGTAAGATAGGAAACAATGGTTAATTTCCTCAGAGTAATAATAATTCTTTAAACATATCCATGTTCTTCTGGTGACCTGTGTCCTAAACCTGAAGAACTGGAAGGCAGGGGGAAAAATAAGGAATTTGGGGATCAATCCCTGCCAAAATTTTCCACAACTTGTTACGAAGAGAGCTGCTTTGCAGTTACAGAGTGGTGGCTTAATGGTCTTTTTAGCCATTGAAAAGAAAAAAAACCCAAAATCATAGCTGAGAAAAGGCCCTTGTGTTCAATGACATTCTTCTCGGGGTCAAGTACGAGCGGAGGCTGATTTAGTCATAGCCTAAATGTAGCTGCAGTTCTGCAGTGCTCCCGAGTGTAATCCATACTAGTCCTGCAGGGCGAGTTCCCTGCCGGATTCCAGCGGGGACTGCAGTGTCCTTGTTGCGCAGCGAGGCTGCTCAAGGGTGTTAAAACGCTTAACTTGCAGTTGTTTGAGCCCTTTCTGTGATGGCTGATTGATTTACTGTATCTGGAAGTTCAGACCTGGAAACCCGAGCGCGGGAGAATGCCTTCGCCGCCGTGGTGAGCCCGGGTGTTGAGAGGACAGACAGCTGGCGGGTGACCTCAGGAAGATGACAAATGGGGCACCAGGTGCCCCCGCTCATCCAAGGGCGCTCCCAACCCCTCTGGAGTTACGGAAATCACTTGCGCTGGAGGAAGGCTTCCTGTGAGCGAGGCTTCTAGAAATAAACATTAACCTCTTGTTGCCAGCTACGGGCGGGGGGGGTAATGAGTTCAAGCAGCTCTTTGGGAAAGAGTTGAAGCAGAAATCCTTTCAGCTTAAAGGAAAAGAAAAAACGAGTTCGGCCGAATCGCAGTGGTTTTTGCATATTTTGGAGCTGGGAAGGTCGGGAGGAATGTGTGGGGCAGAGATATGTGATGGGCAACAAGAAACAAAGTCTTCGCAGGCTGATGGCTCTTTTCTGACGTGTGGAGCCATTAAAGCAACTAAGTATTTTACTGGGACACAGGGAAGCACCCCGTCAATTGAAGAAAGAAAAGTCTGTGCAGAACTTGTATAAAATATTCTTTACAGGGTTGAAGCACGTGAATAAAAAGAAATTGTGTAGCCTCTAGTTTTCCTTTGCTTGCAAAGGATTCATGTATCTGCAGGTTCTGCTTTCCATTTCCTGTTTTTATTTTAAAGCAGGCAGTCGCCTGCTAAAGTGAGGAGAACTTTCAGATAATCGTTGCTTTGAATCTGCCCTGCAACAGCACAGAAAACTATAACCCATCTTGCCTTAGACAGCTGAGGATGTGCCTCCTCTCTCTGAAGCTTGCCTAGTGGGGTTATGGTGTATTCTAGCAGCTTCAGGGCTGTTTTTAACTAAAAAAAAACCAAACCACCAAACAAGATGATCTCTGTCATTGCTTTAACTTTTGAAACTGCGTTCAAGATTTCCCGCATTAGCTCAGATCGTCAAGTGCTGCAAAGACAGCAGTGGCTGCTCTCTTGCACTGGTATTTACATTTCCTGAGGCTGGAACTGTAACACCTCATCTGAAGTGGTGCTGCCTGGTCAAATGCTAAGAGAACCTGAGTAAATGTAGCATTTTATTATTATCAAAAAGAATATGCAGACACCTACTGTGAATGCTGGGCTCACGTGAGGGGCCAAATGTGTTTCTCAAACATGCACTGGATTTACACACAGGAATTTTTGTCTAATGTACATCTCTAGCTTGCATAATTCCTCAGTAAAAAGAGGTGGTTTACATAACTTGTTAACATTTCTAACATCTCCATGTACAACTGGATTTGCAGTTCCTTTTGAGGATGGGAATAGGTGAACTTGCACCATTTATGGGATTTATGTCTTATTTCAAAATCTGTAGTCCGTATAGTCTACAATGCTTTAAGTTGATAGTCTCAAGTTCTGTAGTCCATAGTACTTGGAGTTTATAGTCTTACCCACAAGAAATAGTTGTATCAAGGTGGTGCCTGCTTGGGCAAGACCCTGCAGTGGGACTGGAGTTGTCCAAAACTCATTGTTATGGCAGTGCCTGGAGATCCTGTCCCAGGGCTGCATCCAGCCTGCAGCAGAGAAAACGTGCAAAATGCAGATCAGGTCAGAGGAGTACAAAGCTTCCTTTATTCTATAAAACCTTTTTCATCGTTAGTTTCCTGTCTTTACACTTTAAAACATCCACTTCTTTTAAAATTGTATCAGACAGTTTCTGTGGGGCAGAAGGCATTTCTCCTTGTCCTTTGATCTCAGTTCCTCCGTGCTTTTTCATCTTACCTCTAGGCAATAGCACTGGCTTCTCAGTTACTCCAAAAGCCCATGTTTGTGTGTTAAATACATGTGAGTACCTGAGTCTGGTCTCATGTCTGTTTAAAAACTGGAGCAGCAATGGAATTGCAGTGCTAGGAAAATGCTGGAGAACCAGGTGCTCTCTAAAACTTTTCTTCCTTTAAACTTCTTTTTTTACCAGTAGAGGAGTTGGGTTTTTTATGGCACATTCACTTAGGAGTACTGAAGATGTATTTTGAGGTAGCTGTCACAAGGAAATTTCCCTCTGTTCCATCCCCCAGTAGCTTTTCAGTGGAAATGTTTGGTCTCTGGAGTCTGGATTTCATCACAAAAAGAGGAAGTTTTCAAGGAAAGTAGTATGGGAAAATCTGATTCTGTTCTGTTCCCCCACCGAGGACTTTGTGTCTTTGCAATTAAAGGTTTTTCTACTCCAGGGTTCACAACCTCACTCACCAGTGCCACAGGTAATTTGTAATAAACTCTGAGATGGGTCGTTAGATACATCTTACAGGTTATGTATGACTTTCACCATTAAAAAAGAAAACAGTTAATGTAAAACATCACGTAAAAGTGCCTTGGTTTTTACGTTAAACAGTCTGAAAATTCTTTTACTGGTCACTGCAGTAGCTGTGGAAGGACTGGGAAGGAGCAAAGCTGCTCCTTTTGGAGCAGGAGCACTGAGCCCAGAGCAGCTTCTGTTGCAGCAGGACACATGTGGCTTTGGGCTCCCAGGATCAGAAATGTTTGCCCTTTCTTATGAGCGAAAAGAGGGAGGAATAACTCATCACTGATTTTTACCCTTGGAGTCAGAACTGGCTTTATCAGTGACAGCTGTTTCATGGCTAATATTACTTTTCTAGGCTTTTTTTTTTCCTCTTTCAGTGTCTAGTAGCAGAGCTCTGTGCTGTTCCATCTTAACTGAGGTGTGTTTTAATTTTGAAGTACTTTGTTTCACCACACACTCCTTCCCTGACATAGTCTGACAGCATTTGAAACAAATTGCTATTTAGAAAAAGCAGATGGAGGAGGCTAAAAAGAATCACTAGAGGTCCTGCATTTCTTGTATTGATTTGGTGGGTTGGGGGGGTTCCTGGCTTTTCTACTGGGAAATTTTATTTCTGGTAGAAAAGAATTCTTCCCTTAGACGACCTAAAAGAGAGAAATAAGAGTTCTAGGAGCCATGAATTCAAACTCTCAATTAGGAGGTTTTTGTAATCCATAACTAAAGCAAATAGAGATCCATTAGAGTCAGAAGGCATCTGCTGTTTAAGAGTTTATTGCAAGATGAAGGCACTAACTTTTCCGTGTTGGAAACTGAAATTAAGATGGTTCTGCAGGAGGTTCTTGGGGCATGGGGAAGTGAAATAGGCTGAGCAGGTTTGTGGGAAATGGAAAAGGGTCTGGCACTCATCTGACACCTTGGTGAGCAGTTTCTGCTCTTTAAGCCCTCAGAAACTAGCACAGCTAAGCAGTGTTAGTAATAATAACAAAACAGACTGGTTTACTAAGCTGCCTGCACACCACTGCTGTCTGCAGGTGGGATTGCTGGGCCTGCAGGGGTGTCTGTGGTGGCTCACTTGTCCTTGGTAGGATTTTTCAGCAGCCAAAACTGTATTGTGGTATTTAGAGTGACTTTTCCTTACCCCTGCATTATGGGTTGTGTTGGGTCTATAAGGTGCCATAACCTGGGTAAAAATATATTCTTTTTCTCTCTGCCTTGGGGTCTGTTGTATTTGGACCTCATCATGCTTAGCATTGTTTAGACATTCACACTGGTTGCTGCAATTGAATACTCAGAGGCACTGGGGAAAAAAACCCAAAACAAATAATAGAACACCACCCCCCACCACACACCCCCCGTGATTGCAGCTATTAAATAGATTTTTTTTCCCATTTTATTCTTGTTGTCTGGAGGGTGGAGGAGAGGAGTGGCTGAGGGCAGGTGCCTCAGTGCCATCAGGGCTGGCACTGTGACCTCGGGCACGGTGCAAAGAGGGATTGAGCTGGACTCAGGAGGAGCCCTTGCTGAGTTTATGGCTGTGTTAAAGTTGCATTCCAGGTTGGAACAGGCTGTGTTGGCTGGTGTTCAGCAGAAATTTCTGACACCAGTAATAGCTAATGGGTTTGTTAAGATCTAAATTCAATAATAGTGCCCAAATAGTGTCTGCTAAAATACATTGAAGACTATTTTTTTTTATTTTTGAGGACCTGGGATCAAGCTTGTAGCTACTCCATGGAAGGATGAATTGCTGTTCTGGATTTCTTTGAGTACCAGCTTTGTGTCTTGTGTTTTTGCCCTGCCTTAGACATTGCAGTGTCCAAGACAGGGAGAACCACACCATATTTGAATAACACCCAGCAAAGGCCTGTTCCCAAATGAATTTCCCGGGGCTATTTAACGGAGAACAGCAACGAACTCAGCTCATTTTATAAACAAATCCTGTTTGGCTGCATGGACTGACTGTGGTAGAGCTGACTGGTTCAAACAAAAACAGAGCTGAGCAGAGGAGCTCAGTTTGTACCTGCTCAGGGACTATAGAGTAACCCAGACTGCACATTCCTGAACAAAAAACAGGCCAGACACAATCCAGTTTCTTTGTGCCTCTGTTGTCTGATGAGACCCAGTCTCTCCAGGCTTGCTCTGAGTAATGCAGCGATAGCTCATCCCAGGGCCTTGGTAAATCTAATGAAAAGAGTGTCTCCAGAAAGGTTCAGGAATGCAGCAGCCTATGCTACTGCCTTGCTAATGCTTCACACAGTTCTCCAGACTGGAGTATTTTGCTCGCTTTCCTGCAACCACTATTTATTATTTAAATGACAAATCTGGAAAATTTCCCAGATCTAATGTCTGCCCCATTACTTTCTGTCTTGGATACTGCAGATAATCAGATGAGCAGTAAATCTATTCTGTGGAATAGAATTACATTATCTTTTTCTTTTTTTTTTTTCCCTGTCAAACAACTTGTGAATGATTTTTCTTTTCTTCACCCCCATAAAATACCTAATAGATGAAAAAAAAAAATCTGTGTGCCAAATACAAGTTATTCCACATGTACCTCCAGCGGTGCATCTGCAGAAATGCCAGTGGGAGTGTATTTACCTTCTGTAGACGGGGAAGATTGTGTGAAATAATTCCTAGCACTGATACTTTCAGTTGGGTGGGTGAAGGGACGTGCTATGGGCAGTTTTTGGCATCTTGGTTCTTTTTGTTTGTTTGTTTTGGGGGGGGTGGGTTAAGTTTGTTTGGGTTTTGGTTGGTTGTTTTTTTAGCCGGGTTTGATTGTGTCCTTTCTCCATCCTCTCTGATGGTTTCTGAAGTCCTTCCTGAGTTTCTCTGAAACAAGACCACCCTGTTGAGCAGTGGGGGGACGTTTACCAGTGGTCTCACGTGTTACTGATCTGCCCTTGGATTCTCTGGCTCTCAAAAGCAGCAGCACCAAAGGATGCTGAGGCTGCCTGGGCCAGGCTGGAAAGGCACAGGGAATTACATCCCCTGCCATGCTGAGCACCACTACATAGTTCTCCAGCTGTCCCAGTCCTTCCCAATGAAGTGATGGTGACACAGCTTTTGGAAAAGAGAAAACACAAGAGAAAACCTGCTCTCAGGAATGACCAGCTTGATTCTGAGCCTTCACACCGAGTGTGAATTGCACCTCTTTCCTTAAAAACAGGAGGCTTATTTTTCTGCCCCCCCTCCCTCCACTCCACAGTGATGAGAAACTGAAGGTCAGGAATGAGCCCCCCGAAGGCTCATGAAGAACAAAATACGACGTGTTTTAACTGATGTGAAAGGTTAATGGGGAAGATCAACATCCAAAGGCTGCAGTAAGGAAAGGGGGCTTGTTTGGGCAGAGCCTGAAGCGAAGATTCAGCATTACAGGGAATGGGAAGTGTGAAACTGTGGGGCAGGGAACACACAGCCCTTTAGCCCTGCTCAAAAATAATAGTGCAGACCTTTTTTTTAACTTCAGAGTTTAGTCTGCCCTCCGTAAAAACAAGTTACATTAAAAAACCGTGCACCAGAAAAAGCAAACCTCATTTTCCTGGTTTCTGCTTATAAGATTTACAGGTACTTAAAATAAACCTATGAAAAACAGACCCAGTGTGCTGGAATTTGCTAACTAGTGAGAGCAATTACCTCCAGGTCCCAAGACCTAACGGAGCTTGGCTTTTTGGAAATAAAACTTGGCAAGCGCTTCTTCCTGCTGCTGTTGTAAAGGTGCACATGAAAAGATGTGCTGACCTCTGCCAGAAACCCCAGGAATCCAGTTCAGAGAGATTCTCCTGTGGAGGGGATGGCTGGATTGGGGCAGCACAGATGGGGATCGGTGTGGAAAAGCCGGCGAAACATTCGCTTCTCATTGTGTGGCTTCAGCGTGGCAGATTCTTTGCAATTGCCTGGTGTACCACAGCAATTAAATGGGTCAAGAGCAGTAAGTTCAGATACTTAACAAGAAAATAAAGACCTCACTTGACAGCCAGCAGCGGGTCGTGCTCATTTCACAGGAGTAAGGAGAATTAATGCAGGTTGTGCAGTGAAAGTCAATCTGAGCCTTTTTGGCAATGATTTTGTGTTGCTTCAGAGATCACCCACCAATTAACTACAAATGCTGTAATGGCTGTAAATCAGGTTGTCTTATGAAACTAATGCTCCAGTTTCAGATGTCCTAGAAAAAGGGAAACAATAGACTCTGCTTTTCTCCTTTCAGCGATAGGTAAGTAAGAAAAGATGAGAAAGACACAACCAACCTTTGTTAATATTGAAATGCAAAATAATCCCATGTTTCATGCATGAGGGGAAAATGAAGTTTGTGTAATGAAGTAAATATGATAGAAGTGGAATCCAAGATGGAAATTGATTTTTGTAAGACTCTCCAGTTTGGAGGGTGGAGGTAGTTTCACACTAGTGTTTCGAAGGAAATTATTTGTTGTTGTCAGTATCCATTGTTCCTGGCTGGGGAAAGGAGCTCCTCTTTCCCACAGCAGTTGTAAAAGTCCTTTGGGAAGGATGAGATCTTCCTCCTGAAATATTAAGGAACAAGTAACAAGAATGTTAAAAAAAAAATAAAATTAAAACCATAAAATGTGTTCTGCCACAAACCAGGAGCTTTCCCCTTGAAAGTTAAGAGATGGGACCAGGTTTGCTGCTGTGTTTGTAGATTCCCTTTGGACTGAGCACTATTAAAAGGGTTTGTGCCCTCCTGCCTAATGGGAACCAATGTCCAGCAGCGAGGGTTGGGCTCCATCACGAGCTGGTCCAAAGCAGCAGAGCTCAGCTCGGCCACAGGAGACAAATTAGGTGTCTCAGCTTCAGCATCTCATCAAGAATCGCTCAGAAACTTTGCTCATGTCTGTGCCTTGCAGTTATTAGGTGCAAGAAATACAGTTTTTAAAACTGTATTTAATCATTTCTCAGTAACCTCTTTTTCTGCAAATTTATGGCATCAATGGGTATGACTGTTTATTATGTCTTACCTATAAAATCTGACCTGTTTTATATACTCTTTATGGAAACAGTGTACAGTCATAAATTAAAAGATGCAACTGTTTTGGATATTTTACTGGTGGTCCTGTATTTTCCTGCCAAAAGTGCAGCTGTTTTAGGTTTCTCGGGATAACATTATAAAAGGCTGTGTGCATTTTGCAAGTTTATGCTTGAATTGCCAAGCCAGAGGTGGAATGACTCAACCTTCCCAGGAGCAACATGTACCAAGTGAGGAATCAAAACAGCTGGCTGAAGTGGGGCAGCTCAGATGGCCACTGGGAGAGGCACTTCTTGTTCCTGGTGGTGTATCTGGGGGTCAGGGTTTGAGGTGATTGTCGTGCTGGGCTGTGGATCCCTCTGTGTATATGATGGCGTTTTGGTGCAAAACTAGTAGAGAATCTGGTCTTGTACCTGTCTCACGTAGGGTTACACCGTGGAAAAAGGCCATCCAGGCCCCCCTGAGCAGACACCTTTAAGGGGAGCTCTTGGCGTGTGTGGCTGGGTTGGAGCCCTTGGAAGGAGCCAAGGGGAGCCAAGAGTGTGTTGGTGTGCCAGCACAGGCAGCGTGGTTCCATGTCAACTCGTCAGGCTGGCAGGTCTGGGGGAGCATTAGATGGCTCTGCAAATGGATGGTGATGCTTAATTCATGGGGAAGTTTAGAGGCTTCTTTAGCCAAAATGTTGACGATCTGATCCCCAGGTGTCAGCAGGCTCCAGACACAGATAGGCCTGAGAGCACAAAGCTCAGCCCTGAGGTTGTCAGAGGAACCAGCATTAACTGACAGAACTGAAGCCCTCCTGTTCCCATGGGAGCACCGAGAGCTTATGAGTTGTCCTTGTCTTAGAAAGAACTACAGAAGGGTGGAAATGAACCCTCCCCCAGAGCAAGCAGAGAATACAAACCTGTGAATGTCCTTAGCCCTGTGGCACTGAGCTGTCCCAGTGTGTTGGCTGGGGCAGCCTGGCTGAAGGTGCGTCCTGGTTTTAACTCACGGAAGCTTTATCCTGCTGTGTTCATGGGTGGCTGGCAGTGGGCAGCCCCATCTCTTTGCTTTCTCCCAGAAGCAGCCTCCACCTCCCCATACCGTGCACTACACAGGTGTTTGATGTGTTCATTCCTGCTCTAAAATGACGCTGCTCTCTGCTGCAGGTACCTCACCCACGTACGAGCCGCCTCTCCGCAGGATCTCGCCGGGGGATACACATCTTCCCTGGCTTGTCACCGAGCCCTGCAGGATGCTTTCAGTGGGCTCTTCTGGCACCCCAGTTAGCCAGGGACCACTGGCCTGACACCAAGGGACAGCCAACAGGGCAAGAAGCTGATCAAGCCAGCAAAGGTTGGGGCAGAATCGCTGCCCTCTGCGATGGCCGTGCTGCCATGGCTTTCTCGTGCACTTTTCTGTGCAAAACCAGCTGTGTTCGAGTGTTGAAGGGAAGAAAACAAAGCCCGTCTGCACGAGAGCTTTGTAAAATGGTGAGATACATTTTTGTGGAGGGGGAAACTCGTTAGTCATGTGGCACTTTGCTGAGGGAGGCTGAAGCAATAAGCCACATCTAATGGGAGATGTGAATAACTCAGCTGTGTATGTTTGAGGCTTAAAGAAATACACTTGTAAATTTTTTTTTTAAATAAAGCCAGACTTTTTTATTAAAGTTTGTGGTTTTACTCTTATTGCAGGGTTTTATTTGCACAAGCATTTAAATGCCATTTTGATTATAACATTTAGTGTCAATATTCAAGCCTACGTTTTCTTCCCATAAAACTAGTTTCCCCAAGTTTAGACAAGTGGGTTTTTCCTCCTGCCAGCTGGATGAGATGAGAAACCCTGTAACTATGCTGACACAACTCCTTCTGGGTGACACTTGGTTCTTACCTTTGCCTGGAAAACCAATATTTAGCTGAAAGTCTTTCTTCTGAGTTCCTCTAGAAGCAGTCTGAGAAACAAGACTGAGTCATTGAAGCAGTTAAAATTGTGGGGTTATTTTTTGGGGGGTTTATTTGTTTTGGTTTTGTTTGTTTGTTTTCTCCTGTTCAGCTCCATTTGCAACTTTTCTGTTGTGCACTCAGGAGCTTCTTTTGGCGGGAACATCCCTTTGCCTGGCTTTTGGGATGACCCTTGCCACTTGATTTGCTGCTTTCATGTATTCCTTCCCCTCTCCTTGTAGTGGAATGTTGACTAATGGCAGCAGAGCTGGGCTTCCCATGGGAGAACTGGACTTTGCCATGAGTGGGTATAAACTGCAGGAGATGGGAAACTGCTCAGGACAGGGAGCTTGGACCACGTTTCATGGGCCATCCATTAATAGCTGTTGAATCCTGCTCTGAGGGTGCACTAAATGGATGTGTTTTTTCTATGCTGTAATAAAGAGAAGAACAAGCTCTATTCCAGACTTGGTGCTTTCTTTATTAAGAAAAGTAGACGGAGGTGGCAAAATTTCCCTTGCCCTTTCCCTGAAATCCTGCCGGTTGTGGCAGAACAGCTGCTGACAGGGAATGTTACGTGCAAGGCAGAGGTGAAAAGATCACAGCCTGTGGAGCACCTCCCTGCAAGGGGCAGGGGGCCTGGCCTTGGACACAGAGCCTGTGCCTGGGTGCTGTAGGACTGGGGGTGCAGTGCCAAGAGGCCACCTCTGTTGGAATCCATCCCTGAGACAAGCACTGCTTCCCACCTGGGACTCTCCTTTCTTCTCCTCTCTCCCTGAGAGGGCTGACATGCCCACCGTTTTTCCAGTCCCTGGGAGTTTTTTTCCTTCTGTCACAGGTGCCTGACATCCTGTTGCCAGGTACAAGATGGCAGCAGTCTTCTTGAGATTCAGCTCTGGGACCCTGGGAGGGGGTAGCAGCAACTAAGGAGAGTCTGTCCTTTTCCAGGCTGACCCAGACTGGTAAGGATGCACCTCACCAATGGTCTGTTTGTATTCAGTTTGTAAAGGCTCAGGTCATGCCCTAGCAAAAGCAGAATTGCATATACATATTAATTATGTATCATTTAAATACACTCATTAACTTGCCTCATTTGGTGTTTCGTGTGGAAGGGTTGTACACACAAGTGGCAACTGCACAGGAATCTGGAAAACCTCCTGGTTATGAGTACAGCCACCTATCATCTGCTGACTTGCATCTAAACCAAAGTTATGTTGCTGGAATAACACTGGCATTCAATCCTTAAGGGAACAAAACCTTGACCGACTCAAATCCTTCCTTGCCCTGGGACGTTTCAGTCACGTGCTGGAAATCAGTTAGGCACTTGCCTTGCTCCACCCAGAAGTGGTGACCAAAGCCGGGTCTCTGCTGGTGCAGTAGTGCCAAGAAGCCCTGAATTTGGGCTCTGAAGCAACGCAGAGTCACAGGGACCTGCAGTCTGTGTCAGGCGTGGCAGCAGAGCTCACAGGCTCACTGCATCCTTCCAGAATGGTCGAGGGCCTTGTCACTCCAGCAGCGGTTGTGGAGGGAACTCCAGGGAACAGGAGCCACTGTCAGATGTTTATGGGAAAGGCAGAGGGCAGCAGCTGGAAAGCAGCAGAGCAGCAGCACAGGCTGGGGGTGAGAGCCCAGCGCAGCAGTGCCTGGGAGGACACACAAGCTGGAGCTGCTGAGACCACAAAGGCCAGAGGGGGAAGGCTCAGGCTGCAGTGCGGTCCAGGGAGGAATCTGCATGGCAGCGCTCAGGACAGCACGGGTGAGTCATGACAGCCTTCTCCCTCTGGATTGATAAATGTGCTCCAACGCGGGCTGTGGAGCCAAGGGAGAGAAAGGCTGTCACACTGAGCCATGAGCAAAACAAACCCACGGCCCTTAGCGGTGCTTGGGTGAGAACCAAACATCCTGCAGGCTGCAGGCTCAGGGATGGAGCCACAGCAGCAGAGCCAGGAGTGGGACGGACATCTGGTAAGGGAGTTGCTGGGCGTGAGCTGGGAGCGGGGACTGAGGGGAAATATCTGACACTGAGAGGGCGAGCTGAGTTCCCCGGCCAAGTAAACTGTTTGTGGTTCATGTTGCCCAACAATAGTTTGGATGGGTAAGAAAAGGAAATCAAAGGCAGAGGCTTTTCAAATCCCTGCAGAATACAAGCAGCCAGTCAGAGATCATCCCAGGACTGCAGCAGGGAAGCAGTTGGAGGTGGGGGAGAGCTGGGAGAGGGCAGAGGCACAAAAGCCACGGGAGGACACAGTTTCAGGAAGAGAGGACTGTTTTCCAGGTGCTGGTTTCAGTCTGGCACTTCAATACAAACATGTTCTTATTCTGCAAACGTGCAAAAGGCATTAGAGTCTTTCCTGCTCTTACAGTGGGCAAACTCAAAGTCAGGAGTCAACTAATCCCTAACTAAATCTCAGTGTTCAAAAGCATTTTTTACTCAAACCCACAGGATATGTGGCTATTTGGCCCTGTCTGTATCTCAGGTTAAGTTTCTGAAGGGTTATCTTCCTTACACAAGGGCTGCTTGTGCATCTGCTCACCGTAATCCAATATTCTGAAACAGCAAAATGTTTGTCAGAGAGAATCCAAGGCAGGGGTTATATAAGTCACTTTCCTAGAACTGGCAAAATATAAAACTCTGTTCTCCCCACAAACTGCACATTATCAAAATGCCACAGCAGAAAACCACCCCAGGCTGTGTCACTGAATCAGCACAGGGCGTGAAACAATAGAGAGCAGAGAAGTACTGAAGCACATTTATTACAAAAGAGCAAAGTTTTAATTTTCTGTAGTAACAACAGTTTCAATCTGCTTATCGATCCCACAATTAAAAAAAGAAAAAGGTAAATGCAGGAAGCAGGGCTCCCAAAGGAAAGCTGCAACATGCACTGTGCATCTCGATGGGTAACACAGGTATGCTGTGAATAACTCAACAGGTAAACCAGAGGCACCCTAAATACCCTTTACACAAACTAAGGTAGTCACCACAACTCCAGTCTTCAGCTCAGTAACTTCTCTTCAGAAAAACCTTGGCTGGTACACAGACGTTTTGAGGCTGGTTTTGCTGGGAAAAGGTTAGAAAAAGTAAGTTATTTAATGTGCAGTAAACAGACCGAGCTAAACCACAAGCCCTGGAACACTTAAGGGATTTAACAGGAAGAGATGAGAGTTAAAATCAGGATTAACAGTCACAAACGAAAACTGTTACAGCGGTAATGGGGGATCTTTACTAAATGCCAGAAAGGACTTTCAAAAAACCTGTATGGAAATAGATTTTGACCTACATCTCAGTGCTACCCAACAACAGCATAAAAATAAGTTTCATGGCATTAAAGCTTTAAAAAACCCTCCTTTCCTTAAGTTCATGTAACTGCAGCCTTGTCACACGCTGCAAAGCCCAAGAGCACGAAAACCAACCAGTTTCTACAAGTACTGCAAGAAACAAATGACTAACTATAAAAAAAAACCCAAAACACAAAGTAACCAAATTCAGCACTGAAGCTCTCTACCTGTCTCAGTTAAATTGCACAGAACCTGACTCTGCTGATGTGGTGGCTCCAGCCCTACACTGAGTCCATGTGAGCATGAGGGAGAAGGTCAGAGCTGGGACCAGTCCCTTGGAAGTGCATTTTCTGGGCGAAAATGCAGCTCCAGCTCTTAAGTCCTGAGCTAACAGAAAACTGTTTGGCATTAGATCACAGGCTCACTGAATATCCTGCGTTGGAAGGGCCCACAAGGATCTCTGAGTCCCCATCCTCCCCCAGTACACAACCCAAGGCATAAAGGTCTGCTTTATGGCCTGTGGGGTGATCCTATCCAGTCCCCCATGTTTCTGGGGAGGCTCATGCTGGGATCAGAGGAGCAGGCTGCTGTTTCCAGGAGCATAGGAAGCCCTGCAGCTGCTGCACACATGCAGGCACTCGGCCCTGCCGGCCACCTCCGCGCTCATCCCAAATCCAGTGTCGCTGTCGCACGGGCCAGAGTGGCCCACAGGGTGGGAACAGCCCGAGGCAGCAAAAGGTGGAGCCTGAAATCCCAGTGCCACATGGGAGGGTTGTTCCTTACCTTCATCAGGGCAGGGCCTCTTGTACAGCACATCTGCTGGGACCTGGAAGCTGATGCACAGCATCTCCTTGTTGGGCGCCACGTTCCTGACCAGGTACGTAGAACAGCGCCCGTCCAGGGAGGTTCCCAGCGACGCCTCCGCTCGCTCCTGAATGTCCTTGGCCGGGTCCTCGTGCTTGGAGAACCCGTAGCAGTGCACAGTGGGAAGGGCAGCAGCACTGCACGGCTCCCCAACTAAGAGATGCCTGAAAACATCCAGGAATTCAACAGCCAGTGCTGGCAAGTTCATGACTATGTGGAAAGCGTTTTTCTGCTCTTCCTTCATGAGTGGGAGCTCTTTGCTCAGCTCCTCCCGTACCGGCCCCCGGAGGAATTCCCTGCCATCCATGTTGAACGCTTTCACTTTGGTGTCTACTTTGTTTAGCCTGCAGTTGTGCAGGAGCCAGTTGTAGGACTCGGGATTGAGGTCGTTGGCGAACACGCGGCACTTCTTCTTTGCTGCTGGAATGGCAAAAGGTCCGATCCCAGCAAAGACATCGAAAAGGACATCCCCAGGCTTCAACAGCTCCACGATACGGCCGTGTTCCGTGGAAAGGCGTGGGTTCCAGTACACTTTGGAAAAGTCCAATTCATACACAATATTGTTTTCTTTGACCTGAAAGTCCAAAACATTTTCCGTGTTTAATTGCCTGGCAGGTTTAAGCATTATCAGTAATTCAGAGAGCTAAACACCAAGGTGCCTTGTCGAAAGGTAACGGGTACATCAACATTTGTCCCACTGGTAGGACACAGGAACCTTGTAAAACCAGATCCAGCTCATCAGAAACTGCCATGAGGAATGTCCCCCACTGTCAATCCCGATGACTGGCTCACGCCTGTCTCAATCACCAGGTGGAAAAAAAGCAGCAACTTAAAATGGCCATAAGAAAAAATGAGGCTTTTCAACAGCTTTGTGGCTGACTGACAACTCCTTTATTGAAAGCAGACTTTGGGAAGATGCCTCAAACCCTCCTTAGAGGAGCCCACACAGTAAATAAGCGTCTGAGAATGATACGGCACAAGAACAGGAACCCTCAGCCAAAGTCAAAGCCACTGGGAGCCAGTTCTGCAGCTTGAAAAATACTGTATTTCATCTCTCAAGGTGACAGAGTCTGGAAACTGATCCAAACCCAAACTTTGGAATGACCACTATCTTAAGAACAGACCTGAAAAGAAACAGTATTTATTCAGATGAGAATGGGATGCAAGATAATACTCTCTTTGCACCACCACGCTGGAATTGTGTGACTCCAAAGTACAGCAACTTCAGATCCAAATCAGCCCATCGTTTGCTTTGCCAGCAAGAAACATCCTGAAGTGTATCTGCAGTGCTGGGTGCAGCTCCACGGTGTGCCAGGTGTACGGTAACACCATCTGCACAATATTTGATCCTCGCTGCTGCCTTGACAATTCAATTGCCTTCTCTGTGCGTGTACAGGATGTTCTACCAAGATATCCAGCCTTTTTATTTGGTAATCTAATGTCTTCTCTTCTGAAAGTACAAAACTGCTCACAGATAGGGAAAATATTTTTGTGGGAGCCGTGGCCAAGTTTCCAGCTACAGACAAGAAACCCTACGCGAAGGATGCGTGGCAGTCACACAGTGATTGCACCTGATAAATGTCAGGACAGAGGAGAGAGGAGGTCTGTCTTGCTGCTGTCAGAGAAGGAAAAAGGCAAAGGCAAAATGTTGCCTGAGTTGCAAAGCCAATCAGATTGAAAACAAAGTCTTAGGTTCTATATCAGCCGCCGGACAAGGCTTGGTGACACTAAAAACCTGCATTTTCTTAGATCAAATCCACTGAATATTTTGGCTTTGAGAAACATCCCCCAGTACAAGTTTGTCATTAGTATCTCTGTAAGAAACCTTTACTGCAGCTGCTTTTACACAGCATTAAATCTAGGCTGTGTACTTGAAAGAATACGTGTCTTCATGATCCCTATGGCTGAGTTTGCCCTTGGCAGACCAGGACAAAGGAATGCAGAAGTAACAGCCAACCTTGATGCTCAGACAGGTGTCAGGAAGGGCACTGTGCAAAGGAGTGGTCTCAACAGCATCCCTGCATCATCTCTTTCCAGAAGATGCCCTTGGGTTTTAGCATATTAAAATTAAAATACCAGGGGGAAAAGGCCTGTACCTTGGTTACCAGGTTCTTCTCTCCAGCGAGCACTTCCATTTCAAAATTCCTGTATGTGCTGTCAATAATATTGGTTTTATTCACTGCACAGGTGATTCCTGGATTCTTGTCAATTATAACCTGGCCTGAAAGAAAGGGCAAAAGGTATTCTGGTTACAGGACCACAACCTTTTAATGTTCTACAACAGCCACAACAAACCTGCTGTTAACAGTTAAAAATAACAAAAGTAAGTGTGTGTTGGAACAACCTCCCTCTCCTGAGGGAGGGTTGCAGCTGTGACACCTTTTTAAGGCACACACTTCACCCTGAGCCAGTTCTCAGTGCAGAGAGAGGAGAGAACTGTGCCCTCTGGGCACAGCTACAGCATCAGCACAAGGCTACTTAAAGCCAAAATAAAAAGCAATCGAAAGTTTTCTTTGTGCAAGTGACACTTCATAAAATATCTTTTGGGAAATATACGAAATATACAAATTACCTTTTTGAGAGGAGCAGTTTTACCTACCAATCAAATGTCTGTAGGGCAGCTGGTGATCCCTGAGATTCAGATGTGCTATGTGGCCAACACGGCTAAACCCAGAGGTGACCTCCTGACCCTCAGGAAGCACCGCTCGCAGGATCTCCTCCGACCTGAAGTTCTCGTAGGTCAGCTCCAGGTTATACCTGGACACCTCAGGATCAACACTGAGCTCCTTCAGCACCTGCTGCTCTGATTCTCCCAGTGAGAATCCTGGTATTTTATGAGGATCCAGGATAACAAGTCTACTGTCCTCATCTTCTGGATCCTCAACCACTCGCTTCAGACCGGGACGCTGCAGGACCGATTGTTTTAGGGACTTCAGCAAACTATTTACAATTTCTTTCTTGACTTTAAGAGCTGGAACAACAACTGTCCTTTTGAAAGCCTCTCTGTTGAGCAGGGTCATCCCACGCACTCCGGGATGTGGTGAATACAGTTCTGGATTAGCTTTATCCTCCACAGTTTCAGGCATCGTGGAGAAAGCGTTTTTTCTAACTACTACAAAGGGCCCAGGTATTCTGCCAGAATATTGTGCCAACAGCATCCAAACTGCTGGAAATGATGTATTTGATGCAGCTGTCCTAAAATGATTAGTTTTCAGTAGTCTGGCAGAGTATCCAAATCTCCACAAAGTCCTAGAAGAGAAATTATTCATTTTATAGACATTATGTAATCATTCCATTAAAAAGGCTGCAAATCACATGGATTTGCTGTTCTCTTAAACCAGAATTTCCATCTGTACCAAACAATCCACAATAGTTTAGTAAAGCTCTTTATTATAAAATATATACTGCGAATGTCTGTTATTTTGCAAATGTGTTTTTAGGCTTAAGCACCAACTAACTTCAAGCAGCAAGATAATCTCCTCCTGCCAAAAAAACAATGACCTCTCCTTGTTCTAATAAATGTGATATTAATCCCAGTAAGCCACATGGAAAGATTTCTACTGTCTCGATCCTACTGTTGGATCCATTCTGTGTCTGATAAAATTCATTACCAAGCAGTGGTTGCTAGAAAACAGTTTTTAGCATTAGTGGTCATGATCACTCTTTGGTGATTTCTGCCTCCCAGACCCCAGTGTAAGGTGTTACACACTCCACAGTGTCTTTGCTCCATGGGCTGCATGCCAGGAAGATCATTAATTAAATCCAGTATTCCCTATAAGGTCCAGGGGAGCATTAGTAATGGCTCTTCCAGTGACTGAGCCCCATTCTACAGTTCATCCATGGGATGGGGAACTTTTGAAAGTGGCTTTACCCTCCTCTAAACTGTTTCCTCCACTAGAGATAGTCCAAAAGGGCCAGTTTTGTGACTGCATCTGCTGCTCCAAGGCAGGAACCAATGGTTTAGGCGGTGCTCAAGGCTGGCATCTCTCCTGACCTCTTGGGAAGCTTGTTTTGAGATCAGGGGTGGATAGGAAAGATGCAAACCAGCTCTGAAATGAAACTGGTTCTCCTGCCTCCCTCAGCCACTGCCCTCCTCCAGGGTTCCAGGCTGTGCAGTCTCTCCTTCCCAAAGCTGCTGTGCCCAAACCCTGGCAAAGCTGGTCCTGCTCCCATCCTCCCTGCATCTCCCAACCAGCCCATTTCCCTAAGCCGGGCTTTTGGCAAAGCACGCCTCCTTCGCCTGTTGACTCAGAAATTAAACACTGCGTTCCTCACGTCTGCTGCACAGGAGAAATCCCTCATCCAGAGGCCTGAGCATCCCTGTGTTTCTCCTCCTGGGGCATCTGCCTTCTTCCTAGACGGAAACTATTGAATCAGTACTTCAGGATCACAGAATCGACAGTGGTTGGAAGAGACCTCTGGGATCACCGAGTCCAACCTGTGCCCCAACACCACCGTGTCAACCAGACCGCGGCACCGAGCGCCACGTCCAGTCTCTCCTTAAACACCTCCAGGGACCGAGACTCACTACCTCCCCGGACAGCCCATTCCGATGCCTCATCAGCCCTTCTGTGAAGCAATTCCTCCCGATGTCCAACCTGAATCTCCCCTGGCGCAGCTTAAGGCCAAGTCCTCTCACCCCGTCGCTTCTAGATAAGCCTACAAAATAAACTCCCCGCCCCCGCGCTGTATTCTGGCTGGAG